>NC_059104.1:102614711-102919890 GCF_020740685.1 Jaculus jaculus
CTACTAAGGAGTTGATGAACCAAGAACAGAGACAGTGGGGATCTATTCTGGGGGCAGCACAAGCAGCCACAACTTCCACTGTCTCAGAATAACATCATAGAATGCCAGAAGGATGCCAGGGCCTGGCATCAACAGCCATGAACATCCCATCTGGTGCCCAGAATTTAGTTACAATAGCTGAGTCTCTCTGACTTTTGCTCAGAATTTATTTTGGTTGAAAACCCAGCTGTCTAGTCTTTCAGTTCCTGCCTGTTTCACAAACCAAATTCTCTCATTTCCTTTGTGATTTGGGGAGCTACTATAATATTTCCTGTGAATCCCTTTTCTACTTCAATTGACAGAATTGTTTGTTTCTCACATCTGTACTGTCAGACACTACCCTGACTGTGTGAGAGGAGCAGAGGCCATGAGCGGCTGGATGCTGTGGTCCTCAGAGATGCATGCATTCAGGAGAGCAGGTTGTGGGTGCAGAGCCCCACATGATGCTGGTTAGTTTACTAAAAACACATCTACTTCAGTCTGCTCATGAGATGGAACATTGCTTTATAAGGGAGAGTTTTCTGTGAACACTTCAACCCCATTCACAACATAAATGGTTGAATGGTCCTTGTATTTTCAGGGCACTATGAAAACTGTCCTTTCTGGTTCCTTTCCTAATTCTGTCCTCTGGAAGGGGCATCCTTTCAGGACTTTCACGGTACATTCTCAAGTTAATGGCATTGTGACATGACCAGGCTATTGGAAGGTCATGGGACCTTCTGTGTGAGGGACCTAAGCTCCAAGGCAGTATTCTTTGCACTGCCTTAAAGACAACTGGAAAGCTATAAATGAATTGCTTTTCTAGAGACTGTAGTCACTTTTGTCAACTTTTTTTTGTTTCTGATGTTTGTCTTGAAATAGGGTCTCAGGTAGCCCAGACTAATCTCAAACTGACTATGCAGCCAAAGTGGGTGGGCCTTGAATTCCTGATCCTTCTGTCTCCACCTGCCCTGAACTGAGATTGCAGGCACACACCATCCAGTGTTTGTTTATGCATTGCTTGGGATTGAACCTTGGGTTTTGTACCTGCTAGGTAAGCACTCTACCAACTGAGCTACATTCCTGCCTGTTTTTCCATCCAATTTCCTTGCAACTTCCAAGACATTTAATTTGTTTTCACATATATTGCATGACCAGTGATACACGGTGTGTGTGCATATTTTTAATTGTGGCAAAAGAGAGAAAAGTACATGATTTACATTTACCATTACATCACTGCATGTTGATGATTTGCATTTCCTAGCGCATTACTCTTTAAGGGTGCCCTTCCACATAGCATTGAGTACATTCTCTGTCTTGTGCTACCAGCACCACTAGGCATCTTTTGAACTTGTTCACCTTCTGAAACTGAAACTCTGTGCCCATCAAATAACTCCTCATTTTCCTCCTGCCCCCAGTCTATGCCAAACCTCACTCCATTATCTATACAAATTGGATTTTTTTCAGATATCTTATATAAGTGAGCTGTAATCCTCTGTCCTTTTGTAATGAGCTGAATATTTCATGTATGTCTATGTCACATCTTGTTTATCCATGTTGATGGATTCTGCATTGTCTCCACCTTTTTTAAGAAAAAAATATACAGATTTTAATGACATGACTGAAAACTTGATCTAATGAATATATAGAGAGCTTTCTAATGCATTGCCATATTTTCTCTTCTCCCATTGCTACCCTCCCAACACTCCTATGCAATGTCCTTCCAAAGACCAAATCTATATCTCTTTTAAACCCTTGAAAAGTCTCTCATAACTTTGCTTCTCTGGCCCTGTGTCTCCAATTGTCTATCCTTCCCTTCCTTTCCCTTTCCTTCCCTTCTCCCCTCCCCTCCCCTCCCCTCCCCTCCCCTCCCCTCCTCTCTCTTCTCTTCTCTTCTCTTCTCTTCTCTTCTCTTCTCTTCTCTTCTCTTCTCATCAGTCTCTTTCCCTCCCTCTTTCCCTTCTTCACTCTCTTTGCATTCAATATTCCATGTGAATGTTGAACTGCATCTGCTGGTCTTCACTGGGCTTCTATTCTCTCTCTTGTCCATTCCCCACACATTTCTAGCAAGAGCATCATTCACCATGGATTTATGACAGTGGTGCAAGATTAGGAGTTGAGGAGCTGCCCACATGCCGGGGCAGCCCAGGAACTCCCTGCATGAGGGTCCTGAGTGATGGTAGGCCTGCAGCTGGGAATTCTGACAGGATGACACCTCATCCTCAATTCAGGTCAGGGGCTCTATGTTCATTATTTTACAGCCGCTCAGTGCTCATGTTCTCTAGACATCTGGAGAAATACTGTCTTTGGGGTGGGGGTTGGAAGCTTATCTTCACTCTTTAGGCTTCATAAAGGGACTCTAACTCAACCCAGGAGCTCTAGCCCAAACAGTATCCACGTCTCCACCTTTTGAGTACTGTAAATAATGTTGCTGTGACTATGAATGCATAATTAAGGTGTATTCTTCCATGACCATGACCATGAAGCAGAAAAATAAACTTGCAATATGGGTAGTGGACTGTAATTACTGTTTTGTAACTTTGAAGAATTGCATAGTAGAATTTCTTCAAGTGAGACACACCTGTATTCTTCCTTGTTTCAAATGAGAACGATGAAAAGAACATCTACAAATATGCCATTTCACACTGAGGTGGAAAGTCCCATTAGAGTCTGCCAGTGAGGAAATCATTCTGTAAGGGCGAATTGCACACCCATCTGTTAAAGCCCTCAGATAACTCTGCTCTCTTGTGTTTGTTGGAAACTGCCTGAAAACTTGTCCCTCTAGAAGAACACAGTCCTTCCTCCTTCCCCCTCAGGCTGACCAGCCCCTTCACTGGATTATTTTTATCTTGGGGGTATGGCTCTTCCAGTGACCTTGGTATCTAAGAATATCACACTATAGTCTCTCAAGGCTTTTGCACCATGAGAGGTGTAATCAGGTACCAACATGTAAAGTTCATATTCCTTTTGCCTCACACCTCTGATCCATCTGATTGATACCCTCATGTCCCCAGAAGTATTTGGAAATGGATAAGAACAAAATGACAAGAGACAGGGGACAATGAGAAATAAGAACTCTTAGAGCACAGAAAACAAGGCCTCAAGTTTCCTGACAAGGTAAGAAACCAAAAGTTGGCATATCAGGAAGAGTGATGAGGAAAAACACAATGAATGTCCATGTGTCAGTTGTCATCCTCTCACGGGAGTTCACAGTGTCCTGTGATGGGGAAGTTGAGTTTCAGACACACTCAGAGCTTTGGGGAGAGAGCTCATGGCTAAAAGCACTGGCTGTACTACTGTGAAGTCCTGAATTCAGATCCCTACTCTCTGCATTGAGAGCAGCTGAAATCCCAGTGAATGTGTCTATGGTATGATGGGAGGTGGAGACTGGAGAATCTCCCTGGAAGCTCACAGTCCAACTAGCCTCATGTACACAGTGGAGAAAAACAAAGAGATTCCAGGTCAAGTAAGATGCCAGGCAAGGACTGACACCTGAGGCTGTCCTTTGACCTCCACATGCACATCATGGCATGCACAGCCCCATTTTCCACATACACACTCAAGAGAGGGAGAGACAGTGATTGAGGATTTAGCTCAATGGACAATGTTGCAGTCAGGTTCCCATTGCTGGCAGAAATCACCCAACCAAGAGCAGCTGTGGGAAAAAGAGGTCTATACTGGTTTACAGGCTCAAGGGGAAGCTCCACAATGGCAGGGGAAAATGATGGCATGAGCAGAGGATGGACCTCACCCCCTGGCCCACATAAGGTCACAACAGGAACAGGAGTGTGTGCCAAACACTGACAAGGGGAAACTGGCTACAACACCCATAAGCCCTCCCCCAACAGTACACTCCCTCCAGGAGGCATTAATTCCCATATCTTCATCAGCTGGGAACCTAGCTTCAGCAGACCTAAGTTTATGGGGGACACCTGAATCAAACCACCACAGTCAAATTCTTGCCTAACCCTGGGTTCAGTCCTCAGCACCAGGGGAAAAACAAAAAGAAAAAAAAAAGAATAGAAAAGAAAAGAAAAAGACACACTCAGAGCTTTCCCAGTTTATGGAGTTTGGAGAAGCCAGACGGTCCGTGTGACTGTAATGTTTGGCTGATCTCACCTTGCCTTCTGCCTCTTCCGATGGGCATTTCTCTATTTCACTTACAGCGACTTTTGGAAGGGATGTTGTGATATCCATGTTTCTGTGTGGGTGCTGCCGAGTTGGACAATGACCAGAGCGAGGGCCTCCTTTCTACAGCCCTACCTGCCCTGATTCTCCAGCACAGAGGGCAGCTCTGGGCGCACATGAGAACGACCTTGCCCTCCCCATCCTCTGTTGTCTCCGTCCGTTCCCTGTGTTCTCATGTCAAAAGCCAACAAAACCCTCACCTGACCCCCAACTCCTTACCCTCCCTGGCTAGGGTCTGAGTGTTGGTTCCCTTTGATCACCTAATCACAGGCTGCAATCTCAGCCTTCAAGTTGGGAGAATTAGGTGGTGGGGCCTTTGGGAGTGGAAAAATATCCATGTAAAGAGCCCAACGGAATTCGGTTGTTTTTTCGACCATATGAGGCTGTCAACAGAAGGCACCATCTATAATACAGGAGGAAGGCGGGCACCAGACGCTGAATCTGCCAGGACCTTGATCTTGGGTTTCTTAGCCTTTAAAACTGAAGTAGGCATTTCTGTTATTTATGAGCAGTCCAGTTCATGGTATTGTATCATAGCAGCCCAGACAAAGACAGGCCCTAAAGCCCATAATTTATTTCTTAACTATTTTCAACAATGAAAACGGTTGAAAAAATTCAAGATTTAGTTAGCTCATCAAGTAGAACTTCCTAGATCTTAGGCTATGGCACATATAGATAAAAGTTCAAAAAAGCTGTAGTGGCTCCTTTTCCAGGAAGTATATGAGGAAAAGGGACACCCTGCCTCCATCTGTCCTACTTGGATTAGGTACAGTTCTGCCTGGAGGCAGGGGAGGTACCAAATGACCTCCACAGGGCCCTGAAAGCCAGGGAAGCTGGGGGCCTCTGGTACAGCCTCTTCTGTTGCCTGTCATCTATCGCTCAGTGCATCTGTTTTCTGTGCCGCTTGTTTAAAGAGTGAAGCGTTCACTAATTGAAAACTAAAAGATCCACCCGTCTCACAGCCAATATGAAATTACTCAGCCATGCAAGACCAGGGTCAAAAAGGTAGCTCACAGGTACGGTGTTCTTGGGTGGGTGTATCTCCTTGGAGGTCACCTGGCTCCTGCTTCTGCCTCCTGACCCAGCAAAACTAACTTCCCCACTTCATGGCAGCCAGGGCTTGTCTAGTTTGTCTAGCCAGACTCATCTATTATTCTCAATGCAGCCTAGACACACAGGTATCTCTTGCCTGATTGAAAGATGGTAACACTGAGATAATTTAGCTGAGCCCTACCAATCCTAGAGAGGAGCAAGTGCCAACTGGATGGTACCAAAGGCAGGGTCAGGGGTGGGGCACATTGTGTTCACTCTTCCCCATGCCTCTGCCGGTGGCCATTATTTGATGAGAAGTGCTGAGCAGGGCCTGGGGAAGGACTGCTCCACTGCTGTGTCGTGTGGGGTTTGGAAGGGTGCATCTTCTCTCTGAGCCTCAGCTTTCCCCTTCTGAAGTAAATGGGGATTGGACACATGCTAAGGTCTTTTCCAACCTTGATTTTCTAGAGTGGTGTGGGACATTGGAAGAAATTTCGTCTCTGTGGCTGAGTGGCATGACTCCAGCCGTGCATGGCTGATGCTACACGCAGTGAGCCTGTGTTCCCGCTATTCCCTTCGTCCGTTCATGCTCTCCTTGGAAACTCATATTGCCCCTCCGATGCCGGGCTCCTGTGAGGCCTCCACAGGTAATGTCCCTGTCACTCTCCACTCTGGTTGGCACTTCGAGGGCGTGGGGGCCTGGCTTTATTCCTCTTTGTGGCTCCTGAATCTGGCCTAGAGGCCAGCAGAGAAGTTACAGAGGACAGGAAAAGGACGGTCCTCTGCATGGAAACTAAGAACACCACCTCCTGTCCTCTCCCTGCTCCTGCTCCTGGTGACAGCTTGGAGGCCAAGGGGGGAGGGACCTTCTGCCTTCTTTGGCATTTCCAGGAAGGTTAGCCCAGGTTCGTCCTCTGGGAGAGTGCAGCACCAGACCAGACTACAGACCTCCAGACTTGAGGTCTGTACACAAAACCTGGACCTCCCCACCCTCTTCCTACACCCAGACTGTTCAATGGGTAGAACCTCTCCCAACCTTCGGCCGGCCTTCTACTCCTCGAAGCGAGGGCCCAACCAGCAGGTGCTGCTCCCCTGGACGGAAGGCAGGCGGGCATGGACAGTGTATTTTCCCGGGAGTTTAGGGAGAAATTGGTGGGCAGACGGGTCTGCTCAAAGCTCGGTATCCAGGAGCCTCCCCAGCCCTCGAAGCTTCCCCGGGCCCCCGGGATGGTGATGTGCCAAGCTGGCATCTAGGCGTGCGGTGGGGTGGGGCCTGCCCCAGGGGCGGGGTCCGGGGGGGCCTCGTGGCCAGGGCGGCCCCGCCCCCTCCTCCCGCGCGCACCGAGCTCGGGCGCCGCGGAGCTGTCCATCCTCAGAGCCCGAGCTGGCCGCCCCCCGCGCGCTGAGCCGCCGCCTCCGCGCCGGGTCCCCGCGCCGCGCTCCAGCCCGCCGGGCCCGCGGCGCGCCCCGCCCCGCCCCGCCCCGCCCCGCCGCGGCCGCTCCCCTGCTCCCCGCGGGCCCGAGCCGGCCGAGCGGCTGCCCGCCGGGACTCTGTACGGCGCGGCGGGGCCGGGAGCCAGGGACCCGCCGAGGAGAGCGGCGGCCCCGGACGGCTGCCGGACAGGCGGCCGCGCGTGGATGCGGCGGGAGGCGGAAGCCTCGAGCAGCCGGCGCCGTCTCTGCCCCCGGGCGCCCTATGGCTTGAAGGTAAGCCCCGGCCGGATGGAGCGACTGGCGAGCCGGGGGACCGCGGTCGGGTCGCTGGGGGGAGGTGAGGCAGCTGGGGACCGAAGTTTGTCGGGCCACACGGGCGCCTCCTGCCCGGGGAGCGCCCTCTCCGCCGGGTCGCCGTCGGGCAGCTCGCGCCCGGGGCGTTCGGGTCCCAGCGGCTGCCATCCCCTCTCCTTCCTCCTGGGCAGCTTTCGCGCCGCCCGGGCGGGTTCCGCACGCCGGGTACCAGCGGGCGCGGACCGCGAGCAGGTCCCGCCAGGCGTGCCTTCGGAGGGCTGCGGGTTCGCCACTATCTTGACGGTGCACTTTCCGCCTGGCATCCGAGGCTAGGACTCCAGTGCGCGCGGTCAGAGCTGTCCACCGTCCTACAGGAAGAAGGGCTGTTTTGAGCATCTCTGTACTGGTGCAACCCAAGACTTTTCAAAGGGCAAAAGCCAAAGATGGTGGAGACTTGGGTTTCGTGCTAATCTGCGCCCCTTTGGTAGCTGTCCTTGGTCCTTACATCTCCTCCTTGGCCTTTCTGTTTGAGAGCCTGTCTGGGAGGGAGCAGGGAAGTCCAGCACCTTTTCGACCCGGGAGTGCGAATGACTGTGGGAGCAGTGGCAGGGGTGACTGTCTAGCCTTGCGACGGATCCCGATTCCTGCTAGACCGGTCTGTGTGCAGAAAGACGAGGACCCCGCATGTCCCCATCCCTGTGTGCGGAGGGCAGCCTGTGAGCAGTTTCTCTTAGGAGCAGAGGTAAGAGCGCAGAAGCGTTGCGTCTACACAACAGGCTTCGCCATGGACACAGTCACAGCACTGCAGCTCCCCGGGGACAGGCCTTTCTCTCAGCCACACGGAAACTGCCTCAGCGAGTGATTGTTGCCCAGCCTTCACCCCACTTTCTGCGTTGTGACTTCCAAGGTTGCTTGAGTTGTGAGCCAGTTTGTGGAGACCTTCTCCGGGTCCTTCTTCAGACCCAACTCCTGGATTTTGACCGGGCTAAAAACCTTTCAGGTTAATCCTTGCTCTTTCTCTGGGGAACTAGATGTTCAGTGCTCCCCCCCTTCTGATGCAAATATTGTGCTTATGAACTGATTCATCCTGCAGTTTTAGGGACAATTATAAAAGCATTCTTTTCTTCTTTCCCATGTGCTGCTGTTTGATGAGGGTGGACAGAAAGCTGCTTTAGTGAATACAATTAATTTCAAGAGAATCAGCTGGGTCTCAGACCTCTACCTCGGACTTTTCTGCCAGTGTTCAAAATTCATGGCAGGTTCCTTTTCAGGGAGCTTCGATGAAGCCCCTGAACCCAGATATTTGGCAGGCATGGAGTTTGGGAGGGTTAGACCTAGAGACCAATGGGTGCCATGAAACTCCCAGCATGGCCTTCATGTCTCCTTGAGGAGCTGGGGCTCACACCCAAGCCTTGTGAGGCAAGTGTTATGCCACTGAGCCCCCAGCTCTTCGACCCCCAGTCCTTCTTAGCTTTGGCCACTTAAAGGATGCTCTGAGTTTCATCTACTTTCCTCACACAGCCTGAAGATGGAAGGTGCCTGGGAGATGGAGAGATTCTGATTGATTGTGGAGGTTCTAAGCAGCATTTCTCTGAGGGATTCTTAAAAATAAATTCCCTGCATCTGAATCACCTGGGAACCTGGTTAAAATGTGTATTTTTCCTTCTCAGAAGAAAATGCTGAATGAGAACCTCAAGCTGAAGCCCATGAATTTATGTTTCAATAGCAATCCTAGATAATTCCTATGTACAGTAAGGTTTGAAATCACCTCTCCTACAAGCTCAGTGTACTGAGAGAGTTCAGATATATTTTAAACTGGTAAGAACTGTTTCATTTGTACCATTGTCTCCAGTTTTAAGTTCTTCAAATGTAGGCCTTCAAATGTGGTGGAAGAATTACCCACTTGATTCAGTCCATTGGCTGTGATGAAGGATGCAATTCATCCCCCATCCCTTCCCCCCCATTCTTCCTGGCTTTTCTTCCTTCTAATACAAATGTTGGCCTTCTCCAGGCGTCACCAGAATTGTTTCAGGCTGGCTTGTGTAAATACTAACTGCTTCTCTCTGGGGGCTTCTCCCCTTATGTCCCTCCTACCCTTTCCTCTCCTCTTCTCTCCTTTCCACTCCTTTCCTTTCCTTTCTGTGGGTTTCCTCCTCTTTTATTATGCATGTGCTGTGATCTGCTAACACAACTGCTTCTGAAATGCCAAGGAGTGATTAGTTCAGCCTAGTAGCACGTCATGCTCCCCAAGGCTGGTCACCACTTATGCTCCCCCTGGCAGTGACTTGTTAACTGTATCAATTCAATTCTTGTGCTCCATAAACTAGGAGGCCTGTGGGGGTGAATCAGCCAGTAATCATGCTTCTGGGCTAGCCAGTCTTCTACCTCCAAAGCTGGATTATTTCTGCCTAGAACGTGCGAGTATAGTCTGGAGAATGATATAGAAGAACCTGAGAAATATCCTGTTTTTCCTCTGATAGTACAAGAAGCAAAGGGGGACTGTCAGAGTCTTACCACAAATATGGCCTTAGGTATTCTTGGGATTGCCTTGCTGAAGCCACATGGGTCAGATGTCACCATTTTCTGCAGAGCAAGTGTTAGGGGAAAGACATGGGGGCTCTGCCTGGAGACAGCTGTCCCCATCCTCTCTGCAAGTGAAAACTGCATTTCTGGTACAGCTGTGAGGGTCATTGCGTGTGTGTGTGTGTGTGTGTGTGTGTGTGTGTGTGTGCACAAGCACACAGGCAGATGCAGTGTGATTTTTGATGAGATGTGCCCTTTCTAGTGATTCATAATTCCTGACTTGCCATCTCTCTTTCTTGTTCCATGTATACCTGTAAATCTTCAGCAGAGAAGGTGTTTTAGCAACTGGGAAGAGAGTAGAGAATCAAAGTTGGGATTTGCTTTTTCGAGGTAGGGTCTCACTCTAGCCCAGGCTGACCTGGAATTCACTATGGAGTCTCAGGATGGCCTCAAACTCACGGTGATCCTCTTACCTCTGCCTCCTGAGTGCTGGAATTAAAGGCATGCTCCACCACGCCTGGCTCAAAGTTGGGATTTTATAAAGCCACATTTGCAAAAATTTTCTGGAGTTGTGTTGTGCATCAACAGGTCACCTCAGGTTTGAGATCAGGAAAGAACTTAGAAGTGTGGTTCAGCCCTGCCTACTTCCCTTGAAACATGGTTTACAGGTCCTTAGAACCATAAGTTATTTGAGTTCTTCAGAGGTCCTTCTGGATGTTCCTGTTTCCAAACAGGGTAGCTTCCCAGAAATGCTTAATCTTTTCCTGTGACTAAAGTTGTGTCACAAAAGAATGGTGTTGCATTTCTCAGTCCTAGACCCAAGATTAGCCTTACCAAACCGTTTCCACATTGTACCAGGTGTTCTGCTTAGCAGGGATGCCTCCTGTGTTCAGGGAATGTTTGGAAGCCACAGGCAGCCTAAAGGGCACAGTTTGGTTCAGCTTCTCAGTGGAGCCCTCCGCTGTGTGTTTCTCTCATGTAGCTGAGCCTCAGCATCTTTCCCTCCTCCTATCTCAGGAAGGCTCTGGGAGGAATCCAGGGGTTGTTCTGGGTTATATGTCCTCCTGTTTTCCATGATATGTCATAGAAACACTAAGAGCATGCAAGTTGCCTATTCACTAATTTTGCATGGTAGATTGATATTATCCCCATATGCCAGCTCCTTGAAGAATGCTGAAAATCAATGTTAATATGCATTGTCTCTCACTTGTCCCCATCACCAGTGTAATGGACTTTTTTCTTATTTTAACAAATATAATAGGACCATATTACCTACATGCATAGGCTTAGAAAATAGCTTGATTATAAATGAAATTGCAAGACTCAGTTTGCTTCTGAGTTCAGGGAAAGCAGAAAGATTTGTCCACTTTTCCTGTCTTATCCCTTTCACCTCAATGTGATAGATAGGTTAAATGTGTACCCTTGACATCCAAGACATCCCTGGGGGAGCACTAGCTGCTTTTTCTAGGACACAGAAATGTGACTTTTCAGAGGAGCCAGGACTCAAATATACTGGGCGGAGTCAGAGATGACTCACTGGGGCCTAGGACCTCCCTTAGACGGACAAGGGCATTCTGCTGCAATGTCCCACACTCAGAGACATAGAGGTTGATGAGGACCTTTGGGAGAATATGGGTTGGTGTGTATAAAGTGGGAGCAGAGGCGTGGCACCTGCATTGGAGTGGGGAGGGCTCTCAGATAGGCTGATGTTAAATAATGCATTGAATAAGGCATCAGCTTTATGTGAGCAGTTCTCCTGTATCTGCTGGCACCTGCAAGGTTTTCCGTTTTTCCCAGGAGATGGGGAGAGTTGGTATTTGTAGGGATGGGAAAAGAAGGAAGGACCTCTGACTTTCCCTGAAGCCCTAGAGTTATGTCAGCGTGCTTCCATTGCAGAGGCTGATCAGTGAGATCAGGCACACAGCCCCTAGTGGTCCAGAGCACTGCCTATGGCATACAACTATAATCCATGGCCTCAGGGTCTCTCCCCACAGATGTCGTGGAAACACAGTGAGCCACAGGATCCACCCATTCATCATGGGGCTCCCTGAGAATGTGCCTGCCCTTCTTGTTTTCACCCCCGCCTTGTTGTTATTATTTGGGTCTAAGTGGCCCAGCAGGGGAAAGGCATTAGAAATGAAATTATTTTTGTTGCACACTGTATAATTGCCTCTGTTCCTTCCTGCTACCCCAGGCAGCTACATCAGGAGCAATTCCTTGGGAACCCTTGGTCTGAGGACTTGGCATGCTCAAAGGCCCCCTTAAGAATGGCTGCTTTCCACAAGTGGGCCCTGCTCACCAGAGCTCCACTGCATCCTTGTAGCAGCCAACATGTGTCCCTCACTGGCTTGCTATCTGCAGGGGACTGTGCATATCTCTTGACATGTGTTTTTCATTTTGTATAACAATTCTAGGAGATGACTACTTTAATTGTACGTATTTTGTGGAGGAAGAAGCATGGGTTCAGAAAAGTAAGTGGCTTGTACAAGGTCACACAACTGATATGTGGGGTGGAGGTTCACAGCTGGGCTGTTTGGTGCTTAAATAATGGGCCTCAATTACATATTTAAGTGGAATAAACAATTGAAAAGGAAGAAAGATGGGGATGAGGATAAGCCTTTAATAAACTGAAGCAATAGAAAATATTGTAGAGAATACCAGGATAGAGAGGAGGAGAGACAGCCGAGGAAGAGGAATCCTTAGGATTCTTAAGTTGGAGGATCATTTAAGAAGTGTTGTTCTATATTGGATTTGGGCTCCCTTGGATGCAATGCACTAGGAATGCACGTTGACAAGCAATGGGAGCAGAGGGTGGGGAGGCAGGAGCAGAAGGGAAGCAGGTCAACCAAGCCTTCCAACTCATGAGCAGGAGCAGGGAGCAAAGTCTGGATGATGTGTCATGCTGGACAGTAGCTATAATATTGCCTTCTGTCCCATAGCTCTTTGAGTGAAACTGAGCTGTCCAAACTGCCCTCCTATTTCCAGCCCTGAAGACCAGACTTCTGCCAGCCTTTAGGCCTTTTGTTGCTTTCTTATGATACATGTTAGTCTCCAGTATTAGGACGCTGTTCTAAGTAGAGTGGAGAGGGTGGGATGTCCTGGGATCCCGCACAGGCAGGAGTGACTCATGAGAGCTGTCTGTGCATTTCTTGTAGGCAGAGGCAGGAGAGGCCTGGGTGTCCTTGGTTGACACCCTCAGTCTGTGTGTCCGTTTCTTCAGGGACAAAGTGAAGGAACTAAGATGCTACTTAATAACTTGGAATTCCCCTAGGATTAAATAGCACCAAAGTATCCATTCAAATGACTGAAAAATGACGCACATCTTGCAGTAGGCTAGAAAGTTTCAATTTCACCATGTGTTCCATGAATGATGTGTTCCAATATTTGATTCCTTATTTAAGCCTTTTAAAAACAACTTAGCATGTGAGCTCTAAAATCAGATTCCCAACATTTGAATCCTTACTCATTCTTGCCATGTGACTATGGGCAAGTTGATTGATCTTTATCACTATGGGTTTCCATGTATGTGTATGTCATAAATAGCATCATTTGGTGGTAGTGATTAGAAGTAATAGACATCAAGGCATTTGAAAGGCATCCTGGTTAGCAATCTACAAATGTTACCTGTATTGTTACTGTTAACCAACTGAATTTCAGGAAGAATATTCTCAGCTGCTATCCTTTTACATAAATTCACAGCCTGATTTTATATCTCTGAAACCATGTCCCTAAAACTTACAAAATTCAAACTTACGTTTACCATGTATCTTCACCAGAATACTCTGGCGGGCACCTGTCAGGAGCTCTTAGTCATCCTGAAGAAGAATGGTTTGAATTGCTTGTCATCCCTCTGAATTAGATACTGCTGAGCTCCCATCTCACCCCACATAAGCCAGAAAGAGGCATCATTCTTCCTATGATGTCTTGCATGGCCTGATTTTTCTCTCTAGCTTCCTAGGTTCTGCCTCTGCTACCCTGTTGCTGGAACTTTCCTGCCTGGCAGTGTTTCATGGTGTGATGCATTCTAGCAAGGCCACTTCTCTTTCTAAATGAGGAGAACATTTCAGTGCACAAGGACAAAGACATTTCCCCAAACTGAGAAGGGAAGAGCATTTCACACTAGGCAGAGCCCCAAACCTGGCAAGAAATACTTGCTCTCCATCTTCTGTGGATATTAATGTCAGAAGCAAATGCCATCCACACATTTGCGTGAAATATGGTCAGGCCTGAGAAGGGAGGGAGGAATTCAGTAGCTTCTGGCCCTGGGGCTCTCCAATCCAGAAGGTCTACTCATTCTTTTGGGCTTTTAAAATTTTTTCTATGGATCTTTCCTCATGAGGGACTCTGGTATGTGATGCACCTAATTCTGGCCAGTTACACATGATTGCAGCTTAGTGAGGGTAGATTTCAGAAGGCGCAGCACATGAGTTATTTCCAGGTCACTTTCCTCAGATTATTTCTGCTTTAGGTCCTAAGCTCCTTCGTTTCCTTCATTCATGTACAGTAGGGTCAATACAGGAAGTATTGAGAAAAACACACTAGCAACCTAGGTTTCCAGCAGAGGGTTTAAAATCTCCAAAGTTGATCCATGTTTCAATTTTCTCCTGATTTGTGTGTATGGCTAAAGGCCTAGGATGACTCTGGGTAACTACCAAGACTAGAATGACTCGAGGTAACTACCAACACAAAGCCTGTGGCCATTCATCTTCAGGGAGCTAGAGGGAAGTTGCCAGAGGCCATCATTGCTGTCTATAAATCCAAATTGCCTTCCAGCATCTTAGATGTTTCCTTAGTTACAATCTGTGGTGGCCAACTTGCACCCAACCATAACCCTCAGGCTCCCCACCTCCTGGAGTTCATGTTCTTTTGTAATCTCCTACATTAATCAGTGTGCATGAGTGTGCCTATGAGATAATGCTGGCAGGACACGATGTGATTGCTGAGCACGACTCCAAAAGATGTCATGACTTGCACCTGCCTTTCTCTTGGAATGCTCCTATGGAAAGAGTCAACAATTCCACTAAGACATTTCTACAGCCCTCCAGAAAGTTTGCATGGTAAATAACTTGTACTTCCTGCCAACAGTCTTGAGGGTGAGCTGTGTATGAAGCAGCATTTCCCTCTGTACATGAGCCTTTAGATGGCAATAACCATGATCTTCACTGGAGCCTAACGAAAGACCCTCAGTCAGAAACTCCTAGCTGAGTGGGTCACATTCTTGACCACAGAAATAATGAACAATATATTTATGTCACTCTAAATTATTGAGTTTTGGGACATTTTACTATCCAAGAGATATCTGATATGCTGTGAAGTTATTCTCCATGAAGCTACTCCTTCTTGTCTCATGAAATGATACAGAAACTATTCACTGTCCACTGTACAAAAGTGGGCTTCTATGGATGATGAGATGGTTCAATGGATAAAGTACTTCCTGTACAAGCATGAGAACCTGAGTTCAGATCTCTGACACCCATACAACAGACAGGTTCAGTAGCACACACCTATAACTTCTGCTCTGGGAAGGTGGGACAAGAGGTTCCCTAGGGCTTGCAGGTTAGAATTGGCGAGATTCAGATTCAGGAAGAAACTCTGCCTCAAAACTTAAGGCAGAGAGCAATTGAGAAAGACACAAGATGTTGACCTCTGGCCTGCATGTTCAGGTGAATACACATGAACATATACATGTCACGATACCCTTACACACACAACGGGCTTGTGTTACTGGGCTAAAATCACCTCTTGTAAGCTCCAAGGGGTCCTTCTACTTGTATTATCCTGAGGGTTAGAAGCTCACTCCTGTGGCCATTACACTCACGAATTCACAGCAGCTGTGGATTCCTACATAAGATTGAAGCTGTCAGTGTTTTATCATGGATGGGGAAGGGTTTCTAGGACCCCACATCTCCCCACGTAGACAATGGCAGCTAGTAGCTGCTGGGAGAGAGAGAGTCATACTGTTCAGTGGTATAGCCAGTGGTATGTTGTCCATTCCACAGTAACTAACCTCCTGCACGTGATTTTGTAAGCAACCTTAATTTAACTCAGTAGGTTAAAAAAGGAAGGAAAATAAGGTGAGGATTAGTAGAGAAGAAGAAGGGTGTCAGTGGGAATTGGAAGGGAAAAAGACAGGGTAATTGGGGGTTAATATGATAAAAATACATTATACGTGCATGAAACTTCAAAAATGGAGAAAGACAAAAACCTCCTGTCTAGTACACCATGACCAATGCCCTGTTTGGGGTGCACAGCCCTGAATTTAGGGAAGACTAGCCTCTTCCTACCCAGAAGTGGGCAAACTGCTTCTAGGGGCAGAGCTTGAGAAGTGGAACAGCCCACCACTGGCACCTCCATCCAGAAGAGGACTAGTTGCCTCTAGCTGCAGCCTGAGGATGAAGAAAACTGATGAGGAGTTCAGTTTAAGCCATTTGTAAACCTGCTGCATCTGCTGTCACCACCATTCTGGTCTTACTGTGGCCGTGGCTTCCTCTGCTTATAGGTGTTCGACAAAATTTTAATTGAACAGCCAAAGACCAGTAACATGTGAAGAAGTACATTATATGAGCAAAAGGCAGTGGAATTTTGACTTCCTGCAATCATTAGACATTTGCTAAAGGAAGAGATTTGGGGTTTTGACCTGCTGCTCTCTGTTGATCCAGAACATGCATGTACTCTGATCACAAGAGGAACCACATTAAGCCTACCTATTATCCTCAACAGATCTGTGGGCCCACAGTTACTGACCCCATTGTCTTCAATACTATTAACAGTACTTCTGATGCATGTATGTTTGTTCTGACTCGAGAGTCCAATCAGGACTCTCAGGAAAAAAGCATAATTTATAAGTCAGTATCACTAAACATTGCTTATCAATATTGGTCATCTTTACTGTTCAGCACAAAATTACATCAAGGCAGAGGTAATCTAGTCACATTACTTTAAATAGGTGGATTTCATAGCTGTAAGATTAACTGTAGCCGGGTGTGGTGGCACACGCCGGTAGGATATTGCTGAAGAGGCAGAGGCAGGAGGATCAGGAGTTCGAGGCCAGCCTGGGCTACAACAACAACAAAAATGATTAACTGTAGGGTGAATCACAAATAATAATATTTAATATCTCACAGCAACAATCCCATAAAAATTATTTGCAAGGTCCATTAGACATATCCCCACAGTTATTTTCCATAGGTCCTTCCTATATTTCATTCTCATACTTCATTCCCACAGTTTTTTTTAAATAATTCATCTCCACAAGCCATAATTCCCCTCCAGCATCATTTTTCCATACCAGCTTCTAATTTCTGTGTTCTGTTTTTCTATACTCCTCTCCCCTGAATATCTTCTGCTATGGTAGCCATCTAGTATGCATTTTTGTGTTTATTCTTTTATTTAACAAGTATTATTGAGCACTAGGTACTTTTAGCAGTTACCTTCTCATTACTGAGACAAAACACCTTGTCAGAACAACTTATAGAAGAAAAGGGCTTATTTTGCCTTACAGTTTTGAGGGGAGGATTCAGCATAGCAGGAAAGGGCATGACACAAGGAGAAAGTTGGTTGTCATGTCTTGCTGGTCATGCGAACAGGGAGGAAGTATCAAGAGTGAACTCACAAGCCCTGCCAATCAGGGATGGCCTAATAAACTTCAAGGCCCATCCTCAGTGACACACCTCCTCCGGCAAGGCTCGTCATCACAAAAATTCCACCAGATGAGGATTAACTACACAGCTTAGTCACAGACACATGATGCTATGGGGGACATTTTACATTCAAATTGCCAAATTAAGCCCTTGGTCCTTATTGGCTCATGGCCATCTCATGATGCAAAATGTATTCAGCCCAACTTTAAAAATCCCTATATTCTTTACCAGTCCCAACACTGTTCAAAGGTTCAAAGTCTCATCTGAATATCAAGATAACTTCTTAACTGTGAGCCCTATGAAATCAAAACAAGTTACATACTTCCAGCACATAATGGCACAGAATAAATATTCCCACTCCAAAAAGGAAGAATGGGGGCATGGAAAGATTGGACCAATACAAGATTTGAAACCAACAGTGTAAACATGAAACCCTGCAGCCCCATGTCCAGCACCTGGAACTGGTAATGAAACCTTCTGAGCTACCCTCTCCAGCTGTGTTGCTTGCTTACTGGGAAGAATGAGCTTGACCCTGCAGCTTTCCTTGGCAGCTGGCTCATAGTTCTGGGGTGTCCACTGTAATCCATGGTTTCCCTTCACAGCTGCATGTCAAGACCTGTGTGGTATCCATGCAGGAATTTCAATCCTGTCTCACACTGCCTAGCAACCATATCTGGAACTGTGTGGATTTCATGACCCTTTATTTCTTGAATTTTAGTGCTTCCAAAACCAGTACCAGGTAGGCTATTCTGCCAAATTTGTTTATCTGGATTTGGGGATGAAGCCCAGCCTTGAAACTCCTTTAGCATTCTTCCCCCAGGTCCCCTCCTCTCAAAAGAATCAACAGTCCTCCTATCACCCCAATGCATAGTGGCCCATCTTCAATAGTGGCAATCTCTTAAACACGTGCAGCTGAAGTGGCTATAGTCTTTGGACTTGGGCTATATCCCATCCACACTTCCTTCTATGCCAAACTTTACATCTTTCACGTCCTTCTGAACTGTGTTTTTCTTCACCAAACACACTAGTCCACTGTTTCTGAATTTACCTTTTCTCAAGTTCCCAGGACATGAGAGGAATGCAGCCAGAATATCACATAGATTGCTTCTAGTCCCGTTCCTGACAAGGTCCTCTTCTGAAACATCCTAAGTGGAGCCTCCACAGTCCACACTGCTCTCTATGTTTGATTTTTTAAAACTCTCATCAGAATAACCCATTAGGCTCTTCTTATCTACTCCAAAGTTCCAAATTCTTTTATATTCCCCCTGCAAATCAGTTATATGAACACCACATGGTCAGGTTAGTAGCAGCAATGGCCCCCCATTCTCAGCTCCATTTTTTTTTTTTTGCATCAGTTAACCTTCTCATTGCTGAGACAAAATATCCAACCAGAAGTAGCTTATGGAAGGTTTTTTTTTTCTGGCTTATATTTCATCATGACAGGCAAAACATGTCCAAAGCAGACAGCCGGGTATCACATCTTGTCACATTAGTAGGAAGGAAGCAGCAAGAGTGAGCTAACTAGCACTGGCAAGGTGGACTGGAGTATAAATCCTAAGGCCCAGACAAATTGACACACCTTCTTCAGTAAGGCTCCACCCCCCAAAGTCTCCATCAGTTGAAAACCTAGTATAAGGCTTAACACATTAGGCTATGGGAACATTTTACACTCTTAACTACCACAGTACTCATCAGTGAACAAGGCAAAATCTCTGCCCTTTTGGAATTTAGATTCTAGCAGAAGGTAAACAACAGCATAAGTAAATTGCTGAGCAAGTGAAAAGATGAAAGGAAGGAAATGTACTACTGAAGCACATGGAGAGAGGGATGCAGAAGTGGTGCCCTCAGTTGAGGCTGAGGAAGGTCTGCTACTGAAGCATGGGTCACACGTCCCTCTGGATCCTGCTGTACTGCCTTTCTCTTCTGCTTCCTCACTAGCTCATGGACTCATTAGACTGTATTCCTCTCACCAGCAGCATAGGATGGGAGAGGAAAGAAAAGAGGGAGCAAAGAAGGTGGTGAGTGGGTATAAAGATGGGGTTGATAGATGAAAGGGGTGGAGGTTAGAGGAAAGAGGGAAGGGGGAAAACTGGCTGATACATTTGCTATTCCAGTGCACCCAGAGTACCATAGTTGATCATAACATGCTATTTTTCTACTTAAATGAGTGAGCTCTTCACCTTATAATCTAACTCCTACTCAGTCTTCCAAACTAAGCAGAGGCATCACCTCATCCAGGGACTGTCTCTGGATGTCCTTTCTATACTGTCCACCCTGCCTAGGCTAAGGTCTCCTCCTCTTTATTCCATAGCATGCAGTATAGTGTCATTTGTACACGGATGCATTGAAACTGGCTATTGACTGGCGTGTTGGCCCCCATTGGGTGGTAAGTTCCTAAGAAATGGGAATGGGATTCTCATAGCTCAAGGTGAATTCCACTGAATTGCCCATGATGGTAGAATAATTAATCACTCCCCAATACCATGTGCTTGACAGGTAATAGGATGACAATAAATGTTCCATCAATGAAAGAAGGAATGTTATCTGTCCTCTTGCAAACAGGCTGGGAGTTGCTCAAAAGCATTTAGAGTAGGCTCTGGGAATGTAGCTGCATGGTACAGCTCTTGCCTATCATGCAAAAGGCCCTGGGTTCCATCTTTAGTACCACAAAAGCTTTAAAAGTCACATGGGGGTGCTGGAGAGATTGCTTAGCAGCTAAGACACTTGCTTGCAAAGCCTAAGGACCCAGGTTTGATATTCCAGGTTCCATATAAGCCACATGCACATGGTGGCATATGCATCTGGAGTTCGTATCCAGTGGCCAGAGGCCATGACATGCCCATTCTCTCTCTCTGTGTCTCTCTGTCATAAATAAATAAAAAAATTAAAACTTTTGAAAACCTGTGACATTCTTTTTAGAAAAAGCACATGGGATAGGATGGTTGTATATCTGAGTGGGGTCTTAGAGCCCCTAGGACATTGGCAAAGCCTCCAGAGGGAGAGGCTGCTGGGAGGACTTTCAGAGCTTACAGCCATATCCTTAGGACTCCATGAACTTGGGGACCATATTAGTTTCCTTGGCTATCATAATAAAGTTCCCCATACTGGATGTTTAAAACATGAGACTTATACTCTCACAGTTCTGGAGGCTAGAAGTCCAAGGTCAAGGTGTGGGCAGGGCTGAAGTGCACCCTTTGAAGTCTTCCAGCTTCTCATGGTTGCCAGCGTTCTTTGGATGTGGCACTCTCTTCTCCATGTCTATGCTTTCCTTCCTCCTCTTATAGGATTTAGGGCCCCTTCTAGCCCTGCCCGATTTCATCTTGATCCTTAACTTATGTCATCTGCAAATGCCCTCTGTCCAGCACCAAGTCACATTCTAAGGTTCCAGTAGACATGATATTTGGAGGGATGCTTCCCAATCTGGAGCACAGAGCTTCCTGCCGTGTTGGTTCCTGGTCTCCGTGGGCATCTTTCATTCCTCTGGGGCAGACCTCCTTCCCTGCTAGTCATCTGTTTGAGAAGAGCTGCCCACATGCTTAACTGAAGTCTCATCTCCTGAGTTGGAAGCAAATAAGGATGAGAAAGAAGACAATTAGTACAACTGGGAGCTAGAGAGTGAAAGGGATTCACTGACCTGCTGACACAGTGGTTAGGAAGGGGAGTGAAGGAAGAGTTTAAGGAAAGACAGAGGAAATAAAAGGGTGCTTTTAAATGTTTCAGAAAGGGGGAACCCATGAGAACCTTAGCTCCTGGGTCTCTTGGGCTTAAGACTAATGATCCCAATGACTGGGTACAAATAAATGTTAAGTATCTTATGGCATTGTAAACAACTCAGAGATTTGGAATTTCTTACTAGATATTCATTCCATAAGAATTTATTATGCCTTTTATATACTCAATCTAATGCTCCCATTTCACAGATGAGGACACTGAGGTTCCAGTAGGTCAAGGGAATTATCCAATGTCTCAGATTCAAATATAACTCTCTCTGTTCCTCATAGCTCTTCTTTCATATGTCACAGTCTACTATGGGGACCTTGGATTCCCTCAGGTAATACTAACAATCAATATTTCCTGAATCTAGACAGGACTTGACTGCATATTTCCACCCATGGTTTTGTTATTGCTTGCTGATGTGGCAGGAGTGGAGTTAGGAGTCAGGAGCCTCTGGGTTCAGCTTTGTAAGGCATAACAAAAGGGAATCAAAAGGGACCTCCTGCTATGGAGAAGAGGCAGGACCTCATTGACAGGTTAGCAGAGCCTTACACCTCCGAACAAACTGTAACAACAGCACCCAATTTGCTGAGCTGGCTGGTGTGTAAGGACAGGGAGCTACCAGTACCCAGGAGCTTGCCCGGGCTCTGCAGATGAGAAGCCTGCAGCCTTGCACATTCACCTTCCTTGTGGACCTGCCTGAGCACACATGTGACCACACACTTGGAGTAGTTGTCTGGAGTGTTTCCCAGTAGAGCTTGTGGCCATCTGAACCTACATGTGCTCTGTGATGACTGGGTCACTAGGAGATGCTTAGTAATCAATTGTTGGATGACATGAGTCCAGAGAGAAAAGTAAATCCTCTCACTGGGGCAAGAGAAGGTGTAAGGAAAGAGGTGCTAGGGTTTTCCAAGGAGCTTGTCTCAGCCCAGCTTTGGAACTTGAGGTCTCAGACCAGCTCCATCTGCAACTGGGCTTGTGCTAGATTCCTGAGCACCCAGGATGCTGGCCTCCCCCTCTTCCCTCCCTGACTACCCTCTGTTTTCCATCTTCTGTATCCCCAAGCAGCTACCTGCCCTTTGCATCATCTCTCCACACCTTGTCTCCATGGTAATGTCATAGTCATTGAGCCCATGGTCCTGGTCAGGGAGAGAGGAGAAAAGGGCAGGGGCAGGAGGGCAGGTGGCCAGCAGTATCCATGTGCTTTTACTGAACAATGCAGCTACAACAGGCCAGGGGGAAGTGAAGAGGGGCGGGGTTGAGGGCTTCACTGCAGTGCCTACTATACTTTGGCCCAGAAAAAAACAAACAAACAAAAACAGGTGCCTCATTGACAATAAGTGGAATCTTTGTCTCCAGGGGACTTTTGGAGGTTGACAGCTTGGGTGTTTTATTTGGTGGTACTCACATTCAGTTTATGAAGCACAAACTAGATTCCATGTGGCCCCTAAAAGCCCAATGTACTAGTAATATATATATTTTTTTTATCACTGTGACCAAATTCAAGAACAACATCAAAATACTTAAGGGAGGAAAAACTTGTTTTTGCTCATGGTTTCAGGGGACATAGTCCGTCGTACTAGGGAAGACATGGAGGAAGGAGTGTGTGGCTAGGATTCCTCACCCCCTCACATCTCTGTAAAAGAGGCAGCAGAGAGCGAGAGGAAGGCTGGTACTCATCTGGCTTACTCTTTTCATTCAGTCCAGGACTCCAGCTCATGGGATGGAACCATACACATTTACAGAATGCCCCACTACCACCTTGGTTATTTCTGAAAATGCCCTCACAGATACACCCCAAGGGTTACCTTACGTATGTCTCATTCATCTAATGCTCCTGGGAATCCACTCAAGTTGACAGAATTAACTGCCACATGGTGGTCCCTCTTCTCTTCCTCCCTGTCCCCAACTATGTTCTGCCAGCTTGCAGCAGCTTACTGCATCTGCTGGGACTGAAATGACCAAGGGGGAGGAAAACGACAGTTAATTGCAAGGGCTCACAGTCTTCAGCAAACAGCCACTGGCTGCTTTGGCCCTGGGAACACTGTGCCCTGGTGACCAGGTGAACTATAATGATGGCAGACATGATCCACTTATTTGGACAGTTGATTTGATAGTGGCTCCAATCACAGCCTTCCAAGTTTCTGTTCCCCAGACACAGAGTTGCTGGAAAATGTACAGAATGGCAACAAAAAGCAAATAAATGACAGGCAGAGCTGAAACCAATGTATTGCTTCCAGACCCACAGCTCTGCCCTTGGCAGTCTGCTAATTTGCTGGGCTTTGTGTCTGTGCTGCTAGGCTCTCAGGGCCTCTCCAACCTCTGGTGTCTGAGACCCTAATTTCATCCCTCTCTCCCTAATCTTAACTTTTCTTTCCCCTGTTATTAAACTTTTCTTTTCCCCTAATTCCTTATTTCTCAAATGATGGATAGGATCAAATGAAGTTCCCTCTAGTGTCAACAGATGTGGCCACCAACAGTTGCTCTTATGCAATCTCCCCTCCACCCAGAGCTGCATTTAAGGGTCACACGCTTTGCTAACATATGGATGTGACCTACATACCAATTTTGCAATTAGATGCTTTCCTGTGTGTGATAGTTTTCTGTGTACTGAAGTAGATGACTTCTGCATTTAAAAATATGGACTCTGCCTTTCTCACATAGTCTTTAATACTTGAGGCAGCTAGAAGAGATAAAAAATTATTATTTCCCTTTCTATAGATGGAACACTGAGACTCAGAAACATTGAGTGATGGATTTCTAGGACACACCAGTGGTAAGAACTGTAGCTGGTGTTTAGGCCAGTCTGATCCAATACCCCAATACTACACTCCTCAATTGCATTAAATTCTAGCATGGATTACATTTATCTCTTTCACTTTTTAAAAACAATGTGTAACACAATGTATTATCATGCCTTGCCTCTTTCTCCCTTCGGCCCCATCAGTATGTGAGGACATCTTATTGTGTAGTGACCCTATGAATGAAGCAATCTGTATATTGCTTACATTTTAAAGCTTGGGTAAGTTAGAGACTTTTGAAAAGTAGAAATATAGTTCATAGCACTATATACAGGAGTGTGCACACAATGAGTGTTAATTCCTATACACAATCAGTGATCGTGTGTTGTGACATACACAGAATGTAAACAATGGCAGAACAGCATTTTCTCCCACAGGTCACAACTCACATGTATCCTTGCAAATAACTTAGCACCTTAATTTTGGCTGAGCCATTGAGAGGAAGCAGTAAGTCTATAGGTCAGACCAGACCAAGGGTGACCCCTGCAGCCTACCTATCACCAGCTATAAAGAGCTGTGTTTCCTTTGTTAGGAAACTTCAAGAAGTAGTAAGGTAACTTTTTCTCTCTTGTTTTCCTGGTAGGCCCTCACCTGGCATCGCAGGTCATTCATGAAGGCCAGAGAGTACAAAATACATCAAGAAAGGAGTCAAAGTCTTAAATGAGGAAATAAAAATTAAAGAATTTGCAAAAAAAATACACCTGGATAATGATTATAACTGAAAAGCCCCCCACACTGAGTGTACTATTGAGATATGTGTTTATGTATGAAGATTGCTTAAATATCCAGGTTAGACACGATTTAACCTGCTGAGCTGTGGCTATTGGCAGCTGTTTTCTAATTGTAGGTCTCAGCTATGTCATCAATAAGTTCAGATGTCTCAGGGAGCTAAAAAAGGTGTTCTTTTCTTTTTCTACTTCCTCTCAGCCCAGCAAAGAACAAGTCCTTGGTAGCCCTCCCTAGCGCATTCCTGGCTCTTTCCCACCCCCCGGCAGGACTAGCCCTAGGAGCCAGAGGCTGATGCTAAGCTCAGTTTCAGGGATGGAGAGTACTTGGCCCTTCCTTTAATGAGCAGAGGCAAGGTGACTGAGCCTATGGCCAATTGGAACTGCTACCTGCAAAGGAACCAGGACCAACCAAGATTAAGCCAGTGGCCTACAGAGCCTCTCGGACAGCCCATCATTTCTAAATTAGCTATTTCTGAGGCCTGGATTTTGTGGTGCACACAGAGCTCAGAGGCAGCTTTGGCAGGAGCTGGCAGATGCAGAACTAGGGAAGTCTGACTTGAAAAGTGATTTTACTCATGGTCACCAGGGCCCCAGGCTTCCCTATCCCCCTTTTTCATTTAGATGCAAATGGATCTTCTGTTCCAAGAAAGTCCCTGGATACTTTGGTCCTGGTTGGGATGGTGGTGGTGTTGGGAGGAGGGATTTCAGAGCCCCATTCTGAATTCCTGGAGCCTGGGGTTAGTAGGAGGTGTTGGAGGCATGGAGGCAGAGTTTAAAGCCCATTCTGAGCCAGGCTTTCATCTGGGGAAAGAGTACTACACATGTCCATGCCTTGGACCCATCGCTAAGTTCTGTGAACAGGCATAGGCAGGACTGTATACACCATCCACGCATAAGAACACAGGACACTGTTTTGTACTGTAGAGAAACATCCTTCTTTCTGTTTATTTGCTGCTTTTTGGAGTCACGTGAGCTCATATACAGTGGATACAGCTGACATTGCCAGGCATTTATCCTCTCACCGTCCAGACTAGCTGAGGGAAGATAAATATGCTCTGATGAGACCAGCTGAGGGAAGATACGCTCTGATGTGGCCCCTGAGCCTTATAGCAGTTAAGTGACTCACCTAAGGAAGTGACACAGTCAGAAATCACATGCGCAATAGTCATTCCAAGCACTCATCTGTCTCTCCCACTGGACCGGCAGCTCTAGAAGCCCTGTGTTTTTTACAGGGCATCTGTGGGCTCTACCAAAAATGGGTGGCACACAGTAGGCACAAATGCCCATTTGATAAACAAAACCCATGCATTCATTTTCAGAACTGACCTCCAGAGCTGTTGAGTCCCTTGAGGTCAGTGTTCCTGTCCCAGTCGCTCCTATGGGGCTGGCCACCTCTTAGATGATGCACATAGGGCCTGCCCTAATTTACTCATTTATATTTGTTGCAATGTGATGTAGAGTGTGCATTCTGCTTGGGACCACAGTTTCTTTTTTATTGTTAAGTAACAAATTTATAATCTTGGACCATTTTAAGAGTACAGTTCATCAATGTTAAGTTGATTATTAGTGTACAATAGGTCTCCAGAATGTTCCCTCTTGTAGTGCTGAACCTCTATATCATGAGACAGGAGTTCTCTATTTCTTCAGCCCTCAGCAGATACCTGTCTAATTTTTATCTTTGTGAATGTGGCTATTGTCGATTCCACATATTAGTAGACTCATACAGTGTGTGTCTTGTAGTGCCTGGCTTATTTTACTTAACATCACATTCTCAATAGGATTTCCTTCTCTTTTTTTAAATGACAATCATTATTATTGCTATTATTTTTATATTTGATATTGTTGCATCTGTATGTTTGTGGTATGTGTGTAAACATGTTCATATGCATGTCACATTGGGCAAGTGTATGTGCACCTACGTATGTGTGTATGTAGAGACCAGAGAAGAGTATTAAGTGTCTTCCTCAATTACTCACCATCTTATTTTTAGAGACAGTATCTCTCACTGAACCTAGAGAGCACAGATTCAGCTAGTCTACCTCAGCTCCAGGGACATCTGTCTCTGCTTGCCCAGAACTGGAATTATAGGGGCACACCATCACACGTTATACATGGTTTTTGGGGTTTAAATTTGGGTCCTCATGCTTGCTCATCAAGTAATTTATCCACTGAGCCTGGTCCCCTGCCTCTAATTATTTTTCTAATTTTTTTTTAATTTAGCATGCAAAGTAATGGGCTTTATCACAGTATCTTATTATACTTTGTTACTTGTTTCCCTCCCCCAATCCCTCCCCATAAAACAATTATTTTTATTGAAAAATGATCATGGCAAATAAATAGGGGTATAGTATGATGCTTCAGTACAGGTCTACAGTGGACAATGAGCAAACCAGGCTAATTAATGTATCTACTGCTTTACAAACAACATTTCTTTGTATAAAATCGCTCTCAGAAGTTGGAAATGTACAGTGCTTTATTATTATTAACTGTAATCACCATGCTGTGTAGTGGACAGCCAGAACTCAATCCTGTGAACTGAAACTCTGCGTTTTGAGCAGTGTTTCTCATCCTCGCCCACTCCCTGCTCCTTTATACGTCAGTAGCTACCATTCTACTCTCTTCTTCTGAGTGTGGTGTTTTCTATTGTGCATGGAAGTGTGATCATGAAATGAGGCAGGATAGAAAGAACATGAAAATGGTGGAGACAAGAGGAAGGGAAAGGATCTTTTCACTCTTGATTCTGGCTGAATCCTCTCCCCTGCAGAGAGATAAGAATCCAGCACAATTAGCAACTGCTTAAGGCCTTTCTCTCTTCCCAGCTGCAAGTGCACTTTTCTAGGAATCCCACCAGAAAGTTCATTTATAGGGAAAGAACCTATACTAACCCCATTGTGCCACCCTGGTAGCTTCTGGTTTTACCCTAGCAGATTATAATTCCACTTAAGATGTCTCAAAGCCACCCTGTATAGAGAGAAAGATTTCTTAACAACCCTTTGAAATGTAACTAAAGAGTCCCCAATATGGTATGCATGGCTAATGCTAAATCACCTAATTGAGACTCTCCTTTGGGCTCCCGAGGAGCCTGTACTCACATTTAGGTATATCTTACTTCTGTTACCCTCCCTTGGGAAGACATACCCACATTTAATTGTGTCTCTCTTTCTGGGCAGCTTTCTTTCTCCTAACTCTTGAGCTAGACTTAGTATTACAATATCATTAACAAATTTTGCAGCTCTGCTTTGTACAGGATATCCTGAAATTCTTTCCAGCATTGAAGGCACAAATTCTGGGTTTAGCCTGAGCTGAGATCCTCTAAAAATCTAGGAGTGACCTGTGGAGCTGTGACTCAGTCTCTTCAATGCCGACAATGCAGTATTTATCTTTCTGTCTCTGTCTTACTTCATTTAGTATAATGTTCTCTAAAGTCGTTCATGTTGTTGAAAATGACAAAATTTCAATCTTTTAAAAATATTTTTGTTTATTTGTAAGGAGAGAGGTGGGGTGGGGGGAAAGTATGGATACACCAGGGCCTTAGTGCTACAAATGAACTCCAGATGCATGCACTACTTTGTGATCTGGCTTTATGTGGGTACGCCTTGCAAATAACTTCTGAGCCATCTCCCAGGGCCAGGATTTCAATCATTTTAAAAGCTGAATAATATTCTACTTCATTAGCATACCACAAATTTTAAAATGCATTCATCTGTTCATGGGTGGTTCGTTTATTGTCAGATCTTGGTTCTTGTGAACCAGGCTGCAGTAAGCACAGGAGGGCAGAGATTGGTTCCATATACTGATAGCAACTCTTTTGAGGACATACTAGAAGCCAGACTTCTGATATACAGTAGTTCTCTTTTCAGTTTTTGGAGGAATCTGTATATTGTTTTTCCAAAATAGCTCTATGAGTTCCCCTTCCCTTCAATTTAAAAGTTCCTTTTTCTCTGCCCCTACCCTTGTTACCTTTCATCATTTTGACAATAACCATTTTAACAACTGTGCAGTGCTATCTCTTAATTTATATTTTCATTTACCTCACGGTTAGTAATATCATTTTTTCTGTATTAGATATGTGCATACTCAATGTATAAATGGCACATGTTGATACCATCCTTAACCTTATCCCTATCCCCCTCCCCGAAGCGACCCTCCTCACTGGGGATGCCAGTTATCCCCATGGGGGTTATGGGTCGTGGATTGTGGGGATAGCCATCTGTTATGGAGAAGAGGCAATGCCTCTGTGCATAATGTCCCCCTTGTGGCTCTAACAATCTTTCCACCTCCTCTTCTGTGAATTTCTCTGAGCCATGTTGGGTTTGTTTTAGGTCTCTTTCTGTGATGAGGTCTTAGGAGCCTCTGTGTCTCTGGATCTCTGGTTTGGTAGGAGTTGATTGTTCTCTGTGTCCATCTCCTTCACCCTTGTGATGGTAACAGGTTCACCAAGAAAGCAACACTCTTGCTCATTTCTCCATTTACTCTATGGTTTCAGCTGGGGCCCTGGTGAGGTGCAATGGACTGATTCTCTCCTCAGAGTCTGTGTCCATCTGTAAAAGAGAAGCAGATTCTCCAATAGAGAATGAAGTCAGCACCAGATAAATAGGATAACCATTATTAATTTAGAGAGAATTTAATAGGTGTTGGCCCTCTTGTAGCCCAAGAATGGTGGCAGCTTGATATTGGAGAGCAAATTCAGTATTTGGACATAATTATGACTTCTTTCCCAGTTCAAGCTAGGGTTTTCATTCCACTGAGTTGATCTGCTAGCCAATCCAAGAGCAGCTGTGTGCTACTATGCACTTTTGTGAGCATCCCATCAGGCTGTTTGCTGCTGAGTAGCTTAGACCTCAAGTTGCTTAGACAGATGTTAGCCACTTTCCCCAAATAGCTCATGTAGCACCTTCTAGCATGAGGCATGGTGTCTGGGGACTGGCTCTCTTCCAGATTCCTGCCAGGTCTCTCCATGTTCTACTGACAGTATATGGTAGCTTTGACAGTAGGATCTTATCATTAACCTTTGGTTGGTAATCAAGTGCTCTGGCAGAATTCTCTCTTCTTTTGGGAAACCTAGGTTTCTCTGATCAACAGATTTTTGTGGATATTAACCACATCCTGGTAAGGGAGTTATAGGCCAGTGCCAAGGGAAAAGAAGGAAGAAAAGATAGGCAATATAAAAGAGAAAGAGAAAAGAGAGAGAGAGATAGGAGAAAATTAAGGCTAGTTTTCATCATACCCTCTCCAGGGCCCTTTGATTCAGCTGATCCCTCTAAGGACCCAATGCAGGTTCAACCTTTTATCCTGTCTTTCAGGATATAGGAATTTGTGGTACCAGTTGTTTCTTTATGAGACAGGGTCTCACTCCGTAGCTCAGTCTCATCTGTAACTCACTATGTAGCCCAGGTTAGCCTTGAACTCATGCCCATCATCCTACCTTAGACTCCTAAGTGCTAGAATTATAGGCATGAACCCCCATGCCCAGCTCAGTTTTTTGTATGTCTATTGGCATTTTATATGTCTTCTTTTGAGAAATATCCATTCAGGCCATTTATCTATTTTCAAATGGGGTTATCTGTTTCTTTGTTATTAAGATGTTTGAGTTTCCTATGCCCTTTAGATATGAGCTCCATAGGTAATGAATGATTTGTAGATATTTTCTCCCAATCTGTGCATCACCTCTCCATTCTTTTAATTGTTTCCTATGCCCTGAAGAAGCTTTAGATTGTAGTTATAGAATCCTATTTGCCTATTTTTGCTGCCTGAGCTCTTTGGGTCATTTGAAAGATATCATTTTCCAGGTTAATGTCTTGTAACTTTTCCTGTTTTCTTCCATACAGACTGCCAGTTTTCCCAACCTCACATATTGAAGAGTGTATCCTTTCCCTGTTGCACATTTTTTGGTTGAAGGTCAGTTGTTGAAGCTCAAAGATACATAAGCTTATTTCTAGGCTCTCTACCATATTTCATTAGGATTTACTCCTTTTTAAAGGCTGAAAAGCATCTAATTATGTATATAGTCCATACTTTCCTGAGCCACTCATCTACCAGTGGACATTTGGGTAGCTTCTTCTGCTGTTGTGAATATATAATGCCCATAACAAACAAGGGGGTACTGTCCTTTCAGTTCTTTTGGTTCTCTCTCCAGAGGGAGGATTGCTGGATCTTATGGTAATTATATTTTTTGAGGAATCTTCATACTGTTTGCCATAGCAATTGTACTGATTTATAATTGTATCAGAAAATGTATATGGTTTCTGATTTTTCCACATTCCACATTCTGATGATTTCCATGTTGCCAACACTTTCTCTTTTCTGTGTTCTAGTAGCAGCCATACTAATGGGGTCACTGTAGTCTTAATTTACATGTCTTTCATGTTTAGTGAGGTTACGGATCTTTTCAGAGGTTTGTGCATTCTGGCAGAGTTGAACAAGGAGCCCCCAAGCAGACAATAAAGTACACAGATAAATGGGGTTCTCATATACCTCAGCCTGGGTCCAGAGTGCACCAGTGCTTGTGAGGAGTATGACAGTGAGCTTTTCTTCTCTGCCCAGGATGACAAGGGGGATGTTCTGATCCACTTGGAATCAAGCCTCCTGGGGACAAAGAGTGAGCCACAGGAAATGATTGGCCAAGTTTCTGATCATCTCTGACTTCATTTCCTCATCTGTAAAATAACTTCTTGTGATAGATCCATATAGTTATCCTCAAGTAAATGTACCCTGATCATAATCCCCTGCCACAACCCTCCTTTGTCCTTGCCCTACCATCCCTTTTCACAGAATCCTTGCTTCTTTCCAACTAGTTCTTCTTCTATTCTAATGTCAATTGTTTGCCCTCGTATTCTGTAGGTCTTGTACAGGTAATGATAGCCACTGTGAGGTCATAAACAACAACAACAACAAAAATCACCATCATTTTGTATCTGGAAAACAGCATTCTTAAAGCACTCCTCCCCATCCTTTGGCTCTTACATTCTTTCCATCACCTCTTCCCTGGTGGTCCCTGAGCATGAATGAGTAAATGCTTTAACAGCCAGCTGTGATCTGCGGTGTCTTCAATTTTATTGTACAATTACCTAAAGTGTAGCTATTAGCAAGCTTCCATCCAGGTGTCTGTGAAGGCAGGGCCAGGGAGAGAACCCACATAACCTGCTCCGGGATGTCGCACTGGTCCCTATGGAAAATGCCTGCCCTAGAATTTGGGATGTGTGGGGTTCTTCTTCCTGCCTCCCAGAGGGGCCCTGCATGACATAGATATTAAGAAAGGTGACTCAATTGTTCAAGTGTACCCAAGTATACATTGACCTGCTAGTATGTATAAAACCCTCTTTAGGAGCAAAGCATGAAGATAAGGAAAAAGAGGGAGGAACTTTTAAAAACTCACGTGACTCAGCCTTGTCTTCAGAGACCCCCAGATTGGTCGGTGACCATTTGGCCTGCTGCCATCTCCAGTATGGACTATGATGGCACTTATGCCTTTGTTTCTCCCCCTGAACTGCAGCCTTCTTGAAGACAGTTGTCTGAATTATTGAGTAAAACAGTTAACACTTAATGTGTACTTATGGTATGCTAGACATCAAAATAATTGCTTAGCATACATTGTGTCATATCTCAGTTTATCTTTATAACTGCCCCAGTGGTGACGATTCTCAGTACCTCATTTCATACCTGAGTAGAACAAGCAGTGACAGCTAAGTAGATGCCCCAACATTTTTTATTGTTGACATTATATGTGTAAAATTAGCATACAAACCTAAGAGATGCTCCTTGTTCCATAAAGTAATAATATTCTCATTTGATAAAGGAGAGAGAGAAAGAGAGAGAGAGAGAGAGAGAGAGAGAGAGAGAGAGAATGCCTTAACCCCACAACTAACAAAATACAGAGCCAGGATGAAGTCCCAGGCTTTTTAATCCCTAATAAAATAAGTGCATAACACAGAGTGTGGTCTGCAGTATTCTAGACAGCAAAGCCTAGTTCAGGGAAGAACAACTCTGGATATCAGGTGGTCAGGAAGATTATAGAAGATATGATATGGGAGGTGGTTGGAAGAGATGACTTGAGTCAGCAGGTATTATCTTCCATACTCCAGTTCACATTCATGTACACACACACATGCACACGCACACACACGCGCGCGCACATACGCGCACACACACACACACACACACACACACACAGGCCTTGCCCCTACACCTTAATGTGAAGAGTAGGAGATAAATCTTAGATAAGCTCTCCCCATCTTATGAGGCCCACAGGAGTAGGAGGGCTGGGCAGCTGCTGTCTTTCCTGTGTGTTTGTTTTCTAAGCTATGCACCCAAGAAGCCACCTGCCCTCGGGCTGCCCAGACAACACTGGCCTTTCTCTTGATGTTCATCTCTGACTCCTGGAAGTGGGTCATGCTTCCAATGACCGGAAAGAGTGTATGTTCCACATATGCATGTGAGTCATCCTGCCCCCTCCCAGGCTGCAGATGAGAAAGCTAATAGTAGTCCCTTGTGCTGGGATGCAGAGGCCAAATGAGGGAAGAAAATATAAGAGATGAATTTACTCATCCTCATCCATCCCACTGCTAAATTCTCTATGGGTGTTTATTTTCTGCTTCATGTAAACTATTTAATACTTTTTAAAAGGTTAAAAACCTACTTCTCAAACCCTTATGTGTCAAAGATTTGCTTAATTTATTAGAGGGGAACCAGTGGAATGACAAAGCTGGATTCAAAAAAGGATAGCAGAAACATCAGTGGATATGGGGTTCATGCCTGTAATCCAAGCACGAGGAAGGCTGAGGCAGAAGGAGTGCAGCAAACTGAAGGTCAGCCTGCGCTACCTACTGTGGCTTTGTCTCAAACAAACAAACACCAAAATCCAAAACCAAACCAGATGTATGTACATACACATACACACATATGAGTGAAAGAAAGCTAGAGTAAGACTGCTACAAGACTTCATATCCTAATAACATCACAAAGTATGCAGGTAGCTTCTCTATCTTTCCAGTAGATGGAAATAATTACATGTTTTCAGTTTTTCATTTATCTATTTATTTATTTGTTTATTTATTTTGTTTTTTCAAGGTAGGTTCCCACTGTAGCCCAAGCTGACCTCAAATTTACTATGAAATCTCAGGAGGGCCTTGAACTCACTGTGATCGTCCTACCTCTGCCTCTAGGGTGCTTTGATTAAAGGCGTGCACCACCATACCCAGCATGTTTTCAAGTTTTTCTACCTGCTAACATCTATCTTATTGAACAAGCCTTATAGAGGGCAAACCGTATACACAGAACGTACATCCCTATAGTCAGATGCTTCTAGACCTTTCCTCCCTTTTTTGTTGCATGTGTATGTGTGTGTGGTATCTGTCTATGCATGGTGGCACACACGTGAGCATGGGTGCATGTGCACGTGTGCACGTGAGGCCAGAGGTCAATGTTGTGTACACTCCTCAGTTGCTTTTCACGTTATTCTTTGAGACAAGGCTTCTCTTTGAACCTGGAGCTCATCAATTCAGCTAGACTAGCTAGCCAGTAACTCCCTGTCTCTACCTCTGCAGTGAGGAGTATAGGTGCATGCCAGCATGACCAACATTGTACATGAGTTCTGGGGTTAGAATTTAGGTCTCCATTCTTATAGCATAAACACTTTATCCTACTGAGCCATCTCCCCAGCACCCTGTCAGACCTTTTCTTAACAGCTCAAAGACTCCAGCCACAACTCAAGCAATCCAGCTGGTCTGGTGCTATGGGAGAATTCTCTAAGTTGCTAAATATGTCTTTTCCAATTATGTATTCTGGAACCAAAGAAATAACCAAAGGATGAGTTTGTGGATCTACTGGACCCACTGGGAGAAGGACTTGCACTGAAACTCCATTGACTACCTGATTGCCCTCAGTACCTATGCAGACGTGAGGCTTACCTCCTGGAATTGGTGCCCTTCAGAACTGTTGTTGCTCAGTAACTCAACCTGGCCCCCACATCTGATTACTTCTCATCTTTGTTTATGTATGTGTGTGTGCATATGTGTACCTATGAGTGTATGTCTGTGGGTACACTTGCATATGTGCTTGGGGAGGCCAGAGGACAATATCAGGTGTTTTCCTCAATCACTCTCCATCTTATTTTTTGAGGCATGATCTCTCACTGAACCCAGAGCTAATCGATTCAGGTGGCTAAGCTAGCTAGGGAGCCTCCTGTCTCTGCTTCTCTAATACTGGGATCCTGCATGGCTTATGCATGGCTACCAGGGATCTGAACTTACTTTACCTACTAAGCCATCTCACAGCCTGTTGACTTCCTTTTTTCCATGTGCAGCCACAATGGTAAAATTCAGAGGCCCCTCTATGGAAGGATTGTGTTTTAATTTTTGGCTTCATAGCATGGCTCTTCTTCAACAAGATCTGGCCTCATCTAACTCAAGGGGTTCTGCTTTTTGAAATTGGCTCTTGCATCGAGATTGAGGGAAGGCCATGACTCAGTTCTGGTGATTCAAGGTAGACTTCTGTCCATTTGAGTGAGAACTCTTCTGCCTGCACAAACAGTTCAATAGACTGTCTCTCTACTTCTCCTCTAAGGACACCAAGACCAACAGCTGATGCCACAGATCTCGGGCTGTTGTCATCACTGTCTTTGCTCATCTGCCCTTTAGAGCCTGGAGATAATGTGGAATGTGGGGAAAGAGCCTTTGAGGAGGCATGTTGATTGTGAACTCTCATCATGCCTTTGCTACCAACCAGCTAAGGGACCTTGGGAAATTTAATATGTCTATTTGGGGTCAGTTTCTGTAACTCTTAAGAAAAGTTTGTCAGACAGCTGTTGTGGGACTCTGAAAAATGCAGTGCCTTTAACTGTGGTGGCTACTCCTTAGCTTGGGTGTTTTAGACAGTCTGAGCCAAGCATGGAAGCTGGATGTGGCTCATGGATTAGCTATCAGCCTTTCCACATAAGGGAGTTTCAGATTAAAGCACACATTTCTGAATTCTGAATTGGCAACACTGGAAATCCTATGCATTCTCATATGGCAATAGTGGATGGAGGGACTCATTCTGTCTAGTGGCCTAGCCCTCTCCTGCTACTTCACTCATGTTCAGTGGGGAATCCCCAGCTGCAAGTGCAATGTTGGGGTCAGATGCAAATGTGAGGGGACACTACAGCTCAGGGAATCCAGTGCAGTAAATGGCAATGCCAGCCAGAGCAGTAGCTTGGAAGTAGCCATCTCTTTCCTGATGACAGTGACCCTTGGCTAACTCAAGACCACCCACACATTCCTCCCTCAGCGTCTGGCCATCTTGGAATGACTTTTCTTGTCTCTGGAGGTCTCTCTGCCTTCAATTTTGGAAGATCCATCTGGCTTGCTTGAGTTTATTCATTTGCCAGATATGAAGCCCATTTCTGCTCTTTCCTATGCTAGTCCTACTTAAGATCTTGGGTGACGTTTTCAAAGTTATCACACGGTTAGACATCTTCTTGATGTGTTTTGGCTCCTTTCTGTTATTGTGACCCAAATCATCACATAAACTCCTGAATTTTTTTTAGAGGTATCACTTCAGCTTGGGGAGGAGGGCATGGCAGAGCACAGCAGTTCACATCTTGGACAGGAAGAAGACAAAAGAAATGCAGGAGGGAGTCTGGGCAGGATATAGCCCCAAGAGACATGCCTCTAATGAGCTACTTCCTCCACTTAGGACCCACCCCTTACCTTTCACCATCTCTAAATAGTGCCACCATATTAAGAATCCCTCCAGTGGTTAGTCCACTGACTGGATCAGAGCTGCCAGATCTTGTCATTTCTGCAAACACGTCACAATCGCCAAGGTCTGCTTTACCAACCTCCTAGGTGTTTCTCAGTGCAACCAAGGTGACGTGACCAGCCATCACTCTCTGTTAGCACAGTGTTTATTTATTCAGCAACTTTTTACAAAAGAATTTTTGTCGTGTGTATGTGTGTGGCGTGTGCTTGTGTATGTATGCGTTGTTCATGTGCGTCTCTGCACTGGTGGGTGTGTAAGTGCAGGCACATGGGTGTGGAGGTTGATTCAGGTTGAATCACTCTCTACCTTGTAATGTTTTGATGTGTGTGTAGTATATGCAGCGCAGGTGTGCGTAGGCAAGCAAATGTCATGTACTTCCCCATGTGCACACATGCAGGGCCAAAAGAGAATATAAAGTGTCTATTACTTTTCCACTTTATTTCCTTTAGACAAAATCTCTTGCTGAGCCTAGAGCTCACCATTTTTTGTTAGACTAGCTAACCAGGGACCCACCATGGTGTGACAGTCATGAGAGGTCAGACCCTGCTGTCTTATATGAGTGCTGGGGACCAAACTCCTGTCCTCATGTTTGTGCAGCAAGTGCTGTAGTCCACGGAGCCATCTTTCCAGTCCCTGAACCTGCAGCTCATTGACTTGGCTGGACTAGACAGGCAGCAAGTCTTAGAGATCCTCCTACCTCTGCCTCCGTTGTGCTGGGATCACAGGCGGGCATTGCTGTGCCCCACTTTTACTTGGGTTCTGGGGGTTCAAACACAGATCTTCATGCCTGTTCAGTAAGTACTATATCAACCGAGTCTCTCCCAGCTCCAATTTTTTTCACTGTGTATATTCATTGTACATGGTATTCTGTTACACGAAGACATTTTCATACAAGTATGTATTGTATTTTATTTTGAGCACTTTCTCCCAATGCCTACATGACCCTCCGACTCCCTCTTTCTGTTAGTCCCTTTTGTTCCCCTAAACAGCTTTGCTTCTGCTTTCATGTTATGTATACATACATGGTTTTGTGTATCTATATAAAACCTAGAAACTACATATGAGAGAAAATATGGTAGTTGTCTTTCTGAGACTGGCTTAATTTGCTTAATATGATTATATTAGTTAAATACTCAATTTTTCTGAAAATTCAGTCATTTTATGGCTGAAAAAATTCCATTCTATATGTCTACCACCATTTCTTTTGCCATTCCTCTCATGGAGAGCTAGGTTGATTCCATAATGCAGCTATATAAACACGGATGTGCAAGTGTCTTTATGATGTGTGGACTTGAAGTCTTCTGGACAGATGTGAATACCCAAGGTGGTGTAGCTTGGCCATATGGAAGATCTAGGTTTAGTTTTTGAGGCATTTCCATGCTATTGTCCACAGTGGTCACCCAGTAAGATTTACTAAGCACTTTATATGGTCATTATTCCTTGACAAGACACATGCTATTCAAAAACTGCCCTTGGCTCACATGCTATGTCCCCACTGGAAGAACACTTGCATATCACTCTCACATGCACAGCACAAATGCCTGACATATCTAAACTGAATGAATACCAAATTCTTCCTGCTCCAGCTGCCTAACTTCCCAAGATATTACAGGTCTCCCTCACCCCAGGGTCTCTAGGGTATTCTTTAGTGCTCCAATGTCATTGCACTAAACCCTCCTCTGTTAGACTATGAGAATGCAGAAGGAATACATACTGATGAACAGTGCTCAGGACCTCCTTCAGGAGGTGGGTTTTGCCCCTTGAAGGCTGATAGGAATTTGATCATTGGAATGGAAATAGGTAGAGAATTGGTGACATGCATGTTGAGGAAATGGGGTGAAAAAGATAACATAGGCAGCCAAAGTACATGTCAGTTCCAGCTAGATCCTCATGTTTCCATGGGAAAAAACCCATTGGTTTAATTTGGAAGGTGGTAGGGAAGGGGAATCTGTGTGCAAATAGTTGCATACACAAATGCCTACACACTCACACACACACATGTGCATACACACACAATTTTAAAAGAATGGGCTTGAGGAAAAGGTAGAGCTGCTGGAGACTTGGGTGAGGACAATTAGGAACACCAAGCATTCTGGTTCTGCCTTCTCCCTTTCTGCTTCCCTTGACTGGTGCCAGGAACAAAGAAAGGTGATTAGTGCTGCCATCAAGAGATTGAATGCCAAGGCGCCATCACCACCTCTAGCCAGAAACAACACGACAGTGATTCTCTGGCTTATAAAAGAGGAAAGCTGCTCTGAGAAGTCAGCAGTCTTTGTGTTCCCAGAACAGCCAGGGTAGTCCCCTTGTGCTTAGAACATATTTCCAGCTGTAACCCATCTGGGTTTGGGTGCTAGAAATACAAATGTAGTCCACTTGCCTCTGAGTCTGGACTGTCCCTGGATGAGGCTAGATTGCCTGGTTCTTGTTCAAAGCTACCTTCTGTGCTTGGGTGCTCTGCTGGCCTAAGGACCAGGGATCTTATCACGACTCCAAGAGTGTCATCAGCCCTGTCTTGCCACTTATTATTCCTGGTGACTCACCCACTGACTTTCTACTTGGCTGTGTCTCACAGAGAAACTATCACTTCCTAATATGATGTTCCTCTCCACCACATTCTCTGGTGCAGAGGAGACCCTGTCAAGGGTCCTTTGGGGGGCTTTATCCTCATCGTGGATGCAGACCCCTGACTGACAGGTGCCCTCGCTACAGCAAGCTAGTGTTCCCTGACTGATGGCCTGAGATGATCCAGCCATTTCCTCCTTTGCCCGCTGGCCCTTCAGCACAGACACAGTTGGAAACCACATCATGGCAAGTTGGTATGTCGGCCTGGAAGGATGAAACCTAGGAACCTGAGGGCCAGAGGAGTGGCTTGCTTGAGGCCACACAACTGGAAGGGAGACTGGAGATGGGGCCAGCACTCTTTCCTCACACCCCTGCTCCTGCCTCCCCCGGTCTTGTCTTGTGTGCCTCTCATGCCCCGGGCTCTGCCTGTGTCCCTGCTGCCCACGGAGTTCTGAGGGGCTGTTTGTGTACAACGTGACTAGCATGTTTTCCGACTGGCTGTCTCACCATGTGAGTACGTAATAAGCTTTTCCTTTCTCTTCTTTCCCCCCCAAAAAAGTCTTATGCAAGGCTTCAGTAGTGACACAGCTTTCCTATTCTGGTTCTCAAGGCCACTTCCATCCACGCCCTTCTAGACTCCTGTGCCGCAGGGGTGTGTGGAAACTGCATCTTCCACAGGAAACCTGAGAGCTGGCCACAGAAAGGTGCAGGCAGGAGTAAGCATCTTCTGAGAGTGATCTGGCAACAGTACCTGGAGATGACACAGCTGCCAAAGCCACCCCAGAGAAGAAGGGCGGAGGAGTGAGGAGCAGGCCGCCGCTAGCTCCGGAGTCTCCCTGCTTCAGTCTGCTCCTTTCTTAGCCCATGTCCAGGGCGTGTAGAGTCTGCTGCGCTCAGGTGCTGGAGCGGAAACAGTACAGGTTGGGCTTTATTTTTTTTTAAGTCAAGTCCCGCTGTAGTCCATACCGATCTAGAATTCACTATGTAGTCTCAGGGTGACCTCAAACTTATAGCAATCCTCCTACCTCTGTGTCCCAAGTGCTGGGATTAAAGGCCCGAGGTTCTTTTTTTTTTTTTCTTTTTTTAAATGTATTAATTTTTCTTATTAACAACTTCCATGATTGTAAACATTATCCTATGGTAGTACCTTCTCTCCCCCACCTTTCCCCTTTGAAACTCCATTCTCTATCATATCCCCTCCCCCTCTCAATCACTCTCTCTTTTATTTTGATGTCATGATCTTTTCCTCCTATTATGATGGTCTTATGTAGGTAGTGTCAGGCACTGTGAGGTCATGGATATCCAGGCCATTTGGTGTCTGGTGGAGCACATTGTAAGGAGTCCTAGCCTTCCTTTGGCTCTTACATTCTTTCTACCACCTCTTCTGCAGTGGACCCTGAGCCTTGGAAGGTGTGATAGAGATATTGCAGTGCTGAGCACTCCTCTGTCACTTCTTCTCAGCACCATGATAACTCTGAGTCGTCCCAAGGTCACTACCATCTGAAAAGAGAAGATTCTCTATCAAAAGTGGGAGTAGCATTAATATATAGGTATGAACATTAAGAGAAGTGCTTACTGGGAAGATTGATGAGCATAGTATATGCATTTAGCCAGACATCAGCAGATGTTACACCCCTAGGGCTCATGACTACCCCTGTTGTAGGTTTTTAGTATCAGGGATATATTCCCTCCCATGGAGTGGGCCTCTAGTCCAATTAGAGGGCAGTTGGTTTCCACCATGACAGACATGCCACTATTGCACCCATTGCCTCATTTGGCCTTGCTGGCAAAATATAAGGCTTGCAATGCCCACTGTTGCGTATCTTCATTGGTGATTTCTATCTCTCCCACTGAACTGCATGCAGAATGGCTTCTTCCAGCTTTCTGTCAGCTGGTCATGGAGGAGGTTATCAGCTCAGTTCCAGCAGGATTTTTCAGTGGCTTTGCAGCCCAAGTATATGGAGTCTTCAGCAATATGGTCTTATCATCTATTCCTGGTGGGAAACCAAGGGTCTTGGCAATGGCCAGTAATGTTTGGGGGGCATCAGAGACCTCCCTGGCCAACAACTCACTGGAAGGTGTCCCATACCTGGCATTGAAATTTTTCTAGTAACAATCTGTGGCTCTTAAGTGTCCCATTGTCCCAAAAAGTAGGTTTCCATATGATTTATTTATATCCTCTTCAATTCTGATAAGCCCTCCCTCCATCTTTCCTCTATTCAATCTCTTCTCCTGACCTCACTTACTGGCCTGGGCTTTTTAAGGGCTGTGATACACTACAGGAACTGGTCCCCAGTGGCCCAAAGGTTCTGTGCAGATTGGTATTTACTCAACATTTATACCATTATCCTCTTTGCCTGACACTAACCCTGCTTACGATTCAAAGCTCCAGCCATGCCAATGGCACCCAGCTAGGAATTCTGTCACTAGCTGACTTGCATGTGTGGCAGGAAGGCCTATGGGAATGTGCCATGGTCCTGTGCAGACACTATGGCTTCCTGTCTATGACAGAAGCATTGACAATGCCTTAGAACCTTGTCCTTGAATGGTCCCATTATGTCCACACATCCCACTAGGCTTTCTGTCTGTCAGTACATTACTAGAAGGCCAAGGATACTGGGCCCTGACTCTGATGATGGTAGAAAAATCATGGGTTAGGGCTGAGTCTGATCCCTAGGTGTGCCATTTGTTAGCCATGCAGTTGTTCCGTTTCTCAGGGATATCCTTAGTGGAAGCCAAAGAGGTAGCACATTGGCCATTGGCACTGAGAAAATGCAATTGAGGGGGCGGTTGGGGCTGGATCAGTGGATTGAGCACTGGCTATCTAAGTGTGAGGACCTAAATTTGGCTCCCTAGTACCCAAATAAAATGCCAGGCTTAGTGGTGTGTCTTTAATCCTAGCACTGGGTTGGCAGAGACAGGAGGATCCTTAGTGCTCGTTGGCTTAGCTACTGTGGCTGAGCTAGTGAGCTCTTCATTCGGTGAGAAATTCTGCCTCAAAAAATAAGACAGAGGGGCTGGACAGATGGCTCAGTGGTTAAGGTTTTTGCCTGCAAAGCCAAAGGATCCCAGTTAATTCCAATTCTCCAGTTCCCACATAAGCTAGATGCACAAGGGGGTGCATGCATCTGGAGTTCGTTTGCAGTGGCTGGAGGCCCTGGTACACCCATTCTCTCTCTCTCAAATAAATAAATAAATAAATAAATAAATAAAATATATTTAAAAATACAGAGAGACCTAGAAGTACACACAACTACAGTCTCTCTGTATACACATGCACTAGCACCTGCACATGCATGCACACATACCACACACACATATACATTTTTTTTAAAAGGTCATGGTTGGGCTGGAGAGATGGCTTAGTGGTTAAGCGCTTGCCTGTGAAGCCTAAGGACCCCGGTTCAAGGCTTGATTCCCCAGGACCCACGTTAGCCAGATGCACAAGGGGGCGCACGTGTCTGGAGTCGTTAGCAGTGGCTGGAAGCCCTGGCGTGCCCATTTTCTCTCTCTCTCTCTGTCTGTCTCTTTTTCTCTCTGTCACACTCAAATAAATAAATTAAAATGAACAAAAAAAAATTTTAAAAAAGGTCAGGTTAGTTTTTCTTGCTTTTGAAGGAATTACATCAATTGGTACTGGAACATGGGGCCATTGTAGTGACTGTGGTGGGGTGATGTGAGAATTAAGAGCAACTTGGTTAAAACATCCCCATATGTCTCATCTTGTGTTTGTCACATTGGTCTGGCAGCCTCATGCCCAGTCCAGGAGACTTTGCTACTAAACAGACCAGGCATCAGTCCTCCACTGTTGTTTACTGGCTATGACTCTTGCTTGTTCTCACTGTTTCATCTGCAATAAAAAGTTAGTAATATTTTATCATTGAATGTTATGTTCAAGATTAGAAAGAAAAGGTGTGTATAGTGTATAACCGTGTCCAGACCCCAAGGAATAGTCAGCAAACAGTAGCAACTATTACTACAATTGTTGTCCTAATGGTAAAAGTGAGAGGGTTTTCTCTAGCACTTTTGTGTTTCTCCAGTCTTCATAGTTGAAATGAGTATAAGAAACCTTTGGATGACAAGGGGCTTGGTAATTAGAGTGGGCCACATGGACCTTGGAATAAGGGAACGGCTCTGTAATCTTCATCACATCCATTAGCAGAGGCCTGGAAGGGGAACGTGGACAGCTGGAGCTGGAGACCCTCCAATGGCCTCACATACATGCGGTGGAGTACATGTGTCCCAGGATGAGCCACTGAGGAATGACAGATAGCCAGAAGTGAAGGGCAGAGAAAAAGACTACCAGTGCCCAGTACCCCGCCAATGGGCAACTCACCTGTGCCTGTGGCCTCATGCTCCTGGAAACAGATGGTAGCCGAGAAGTGCCTCCAAGGCCAGGCCATTCCTGGCAGCTCTAAAGGCAGCATCGGCTGTGGGAATAGCTCGCCTTGCTAGAGTCCTGTTCCTGGTACCAAATGACTAGGACAGTGGTTATATTCTTGAAGTCTTTTGAAAAATGGGGACACTATGAGGGTTAAAGGAAAGCACCTGGACTAGGAGTGTCACTGCCTGGGACATGGGTTGTGCTCAAATCACTGGTATTCAAAAATGATCATTTGGTATGGCAGTCTCTGCCTCTTTCCAGCAGCCAGTACCGTGCTTGATACACACCTGACACTTGCATCTGTGGGTGGCTTGGAGGGGAACCTCCACTCTTTACCAAGGAGCAGTCTTCTTCCTTGCCTGCAGATCGAGGGAGGGTGCAATTTCTGGACAAGTGAGTGAAGTTGTCCCTTCATACAGGCACCTGGGTGTCAGAGGTGCCTCCTACTATCCATCCTGAGATACTTGTGCATGCGTCTTCTTTTTTGTTTCCTTTTAAGTGTTTTTGTTTTGAGACAAAGTCTCATGTAGCTCAGTCTGGCCTCAAATTTGTATAGCTGAGGATGGTCTTGAACTCCTGATTCCCTTCCCTCTGCCTCCCAAGTTGTGGGATTATAGGCATGCATCACCATGCCCGGCTTGGTGCCTGTATTTATTTAATGTAACTTTAGACTTCCAGGGAGTTGCAAACATAGTTGAGAGAGTTTTTGTGTATCTGCCACCCACCTTCCCCTTAATGCTAACATTTTACATAACCAGCGTACAGTTGTCAAAACTAGGAAAGGAGCATTGGTTCACTGTTCTCAACAAATGATTTCCTGTGCACTTTGTCAGTGTTTTCATTAATATCCTCTTCCTAGTCCAAGATACCCAGTATTTACCCATCGTGTCTCCTTCGCTTTCTCTAATCAGGGATTGTTTTTCACTTTTTAAATGTCTTTTGTGAACTTTTGAAGGTTACTTCGCTTTTTCATGTCTTTTTTTTATGAGGCTTTAGAAAGTTACCGGTGAGGCATTTGCAGAATGCGAGTCGCAAACCTCTGGGAGGGAGTGGGCAGCGCTGAGCTCCTCGCAGGCTTGCTTTCTGTCATATGCTTCCACTTTCTTACGTTTCTCCCCTGCCAGAGCCTTTGCTTCTGCCAAGAATCTGTCCCATGGAGCAAGAGAGCCTCTGCAGTCACACAGTGGCAGCAGTTAATCTGTTTAGCGTGCTACATTAGCCACGCTTCCTCCCCTCTGCAGAACGTGTGGCCTCTGTCCTCCTTGCCCTGGCCAGCTTGTGTTCACACGTGGCCACTCTATCTAAATGGTGGCATGGGGAGGACAAGGGGGTTTGCCTGTCTTGTTCGAATCCCAATCAAGGCTGCAGATGACAGGACTTAATACCATGTGCTAATTAATGCATAGTCAGCCCCACAACAAAGTGACAGCCACCCTTTGCAGTAGGCCATGGAGTGCGTGTGAGTCACAGACATGGGAGACTTGCCACTTCCTGGGCACCATTGCAGACAGACAGAAAGAGCTAATATACTGGCCAGAGGTCAATAGAAGCTTGGTTACCCAGGATGTTCGATGGGCTAATTAAATGGGGTCTTTAAAGAAAAAGTACATTGGCAAATAATGCTTCAAACATTGATTTACTGCAGACCAGTTGTGTCTATTCACTTACCACATTGTTTGAGTACATCCTGGGTCTCATTTGGGGTCTGCTATTTGAAGTTTAGCCCCATCTCTTTTGCAAAATGTTTTACTTACAACTTCTAGATTTTTGGTTTTAATTTCATTTATTCATTTGAGAGAGAGAGAAAAAAAAAAGAGAGCAGAATATAGAGACAATAGGCATGCTAGAGCCTCTAGTCATTGCAAACAAGTTCCAAATACATGTACTACCTTGTGCATCTGGCTTATGTGGGTCCTAAGGAATCAAATCTGGGTCCTTCAGCTTTTCAGGCAAGTGCCTTAACCACTAAGATATCTCTCTAGCCCATTGGGTTTTACTTTTAAAAGCAGAATAAATAGTTAAATTTTCAAAACAGTGTGTGTATAAATGTTTAGATGTTAACAAGTATTTAAATTTTGTTTATTTAGTTACTTATTATTTGATAGAGAGAGAGAAAAAGAATAGGCATGCCAGGGTCTTTACCCACTGCAAACAAACTCCAGACGCATGCACTACTTTGTGCATCTGGCTCATGTGAGTTCTAGGGAACTGAACCTGGGTCCTTTGGCTTTACAGACAAGCACCTTAATCACTAAGCCATATCTCCAACCCATTAAGTTTTTTAAATGATGTCATTTTCCTATACTAGTTAGAATTTAAAATTTTTAATCTTTTTTTCTTGTTCTTTTTATTTGTTTCCTTTTTTCCCCATTTTTGGGTGTGTGCATGCATGTGAGAGAGAAAGAGAAGTGGGGGGGAGTGTATATGTATGGACACATGTGTGCCAAGCATATGGAGGTCAGAGGACAACCCTGGGATGCTGACTTATGCCCTTAACTTTGGTTTGAGACAAGGTCTCTCTTGTTGAATGCTGCTAGGAACCCCAAAATTGCATTCCTGAAAGCTTCAGAGTTCTCCTGACTCCACATCCCACTGCCCTAAGTGCACTGGGATTGTAGATGCACGTATCACTGTGTCTGGCTTTACATGGCTTCTGGGACTTAAATTCTAATCATCAGGCTTGTGAAGTACTTTTAACTGTTGAGCCATTGCTGTAGCCTATCTTTTCTTTCTTTCTTTTGGTTATTGTCATTTTTTTTAATTTATGAGACAGAGAGAGAGAGAGAATTAGTGTACCAGGGCCTTAGCTGCTGCAGTCGAACTCCAGACATGTGCACCATCATCTTGTACACATGTGTCACCTTGTGCATCTGGCTTTCATGGGTTTTGGGGAGCTCAACTTTGGCCCTTAGGCTTCACGGGCAAGTGTCTTAACTGCTAAGCCATCTCTCCAGCCCTGTCGTTGTCATTTTAATCTTGTTTTGTGTTTTTAATTAACATTTTTATTTGGAATTTTTCTTTGTCAAAATCTTTCCCAGTGCATTTTTATTTCATTTTTACTGGTCAGCAATACAATTTTATATCCATATGTCATTGTCTATAAAACAGTGAACTAAATTGACAAGTTCAGAACTGGCATATACAAGTTTATGGAGCAGATCTCATTGACAAGCTACCTGAGAGCTCTTCCAGTTCTGAGACAATGGGCTGAACCAGCATTCTCCCAGCGTGTGTGTGTCATGAGCCTTGATCGAGCATCCTTTGCTGAAACCATGACTGGTGAATGATAGCTAGACCACCACACCCATAACCCAGAGGTTGTTGGAGAGCTCCTCGTGTACATCATCCCTCATCTCAATTTAGTAGCTGCTGCTAAACTCCCACAGCATGCCAGCAGCTACTAGATGTTTGAGAAGCTAAAGATGAAGGCAGCACAAGCCTTGCCCTCAACAAACCTAAGAGACAGAAGAGACAGATTTGCGGGTTTTGATACTCCAAGCACCAAGAATCACAAATCATGGGTTATGAATCTGGAGAGCAGTGAGTAAGCAATTCACCCTAGCAGACTTCATAGAAGGCTTCTTGGAGGAGGTAGCCTATAATGGGCAACAGAACTATAGTGTGAAAAGAATTTAGCATCATTTTCCCCAAATAAGCCTTGTGTACAAACAAAGCTATTCACAGGGATGCTCCTTGCCATGGAAGTTGCAGGTACTAGCAGCAGCTGGGTGCACTTATCATTAGAAACATGCATCTTAGAGGGAAACAGAATCCTTGGGCCCCCTACACCATCTACCAAACCTTAGCATATATGTGAGAATTACAGGTAAGGAAGGAGGTAACAGAGTGCCTCCCCTCAGGGAGCTCTGCCCTGCACAGTGAAGACAGCAGCAAAGATAATAGACAGGGCTCCTCTAGGTCGCCAGTAGTCCTCCCTATCAAGCTGGTGCAGAAAGCAGATGCTAGGCCTTGATTTGTTGCATGCCAGGAAGATGGCATGCTTTCTTTCAGACTGGTGCACACCTCAGTTGCTGAAGAGATTCCCACTTCCTGGGCTGCCAGTGTAATAAGATAATCAATCATAAGAAGTCTAAAGCCAATACAACTTTGGCGGGGTGGGGGGAGATATTTTACTGTACCACTTTGACTATCAGCAGAGAAGGAAGAGGGCCCAGGAGGGCTAGTCCTGAGAGAGGGTCACGTCTCTGTGGGTCCTGGAGAAGTGTAGAGAATCGCCACTCCGCCTAAAAGGCACCCAACTGTCCTCAAGCCTCTGCAGCCCCGTGCCCCTGCTGCCACCTGTAGAGTTCTGCATAACAACTCAGAGACTCAAAGCCCAGAGACAGCTCACGTGGTAAATGCACAAGCATGAGGACCTGAGTCTCAACTCCAGGTACTTACATTAGAGCTGGGGGCGCACCTGTAATCATAGAGCTGGGTAAGCAGGGCCAGGAGGAGCCCCGGGGCTCACTGGTGAGCTCACCTCGCTGCTTCAGTGAGCTATGGGTCCAGTGAGAGACACTGTCTCCAAAAATAAGGTGGAGAGCAATTGAGGAAGACATTGAATGCTGACCTCTGGTCTCCACATGCACCTACATACACACATGTGTCCAAACACATACAAACAAACATCACACATACAAACATCTATATACCACATATGCATGCATACATACATATACAACAAAAATCCCACAAGAAAAACAGAGGGCACAAACTTAAATGTCTTCTGAGACCTGAGAGCAAATATAAACCAGGTGAAAGGAGTTGGGTGTAGGGGTATAAGGATTGTTGGGGTTTATAGGACACCTGAGAGAATGGATCCCAGCCACCTGGGGCTGGATGTGATGATAGATGGAAAGTGGCTTTCCCAATCCTTGACAACTTGCCTTTTCCAAGTGGGAGCAGTTGAGGAGCTGAGTGGGTAAAGTGCAGAGTAGAGATGGAGCTCCTGCTCCTTCTCTCATCCCTGGAATGCCATCACAGCGCCTTCCTTGTGTGCTGGGTCCTTTTCTGCCTTCTTCAGTCTTGTATGCTTGCAGACTGTCTCAGGTCATTATTGCTAGAGCCAGATGTAGTGGTGGATGCCTGTAATTCCATCACTCAGAAGGTGGAGGCAGGAGAATCAGAAGTTCAACAGTGGCTTCAGAGCCAGTCTAAGGTGCATGAGATCCCAGAGAGAGGGGAGAGAAGCGGGTAGGTGGGGGAGGAAGGGAGAGAAAACACTGACCCAGTGCTCCCAAAAGTTACAATTATTTTTTTCCCCTGAGGTAGTATCTCACTGTAGCGCAGGCTGACCTCAGACTCAGTGATTCTCTTACCTCTGCTTCCCGAGTGCTGGGATTGAAGGCATGTATCACATCTGGCTTATGTATTTAAAAGATTCATAAGAAAAGGTAGTGGGTAGGGGAGATGGCTTAGTTGGTCAAGTGATGACTGTGTTAGTATGAGGACCTGAAGATTCCCAGCACCCCTGTAATAGCTGGGTGTAGCAGTGTGTCCCTGTAACCCCAGTGCTTGGCGGGGGAGACAGGAGAATCCTGGGGTTTGCTGGATTTGTTGCTGAGCTCTGTCAGTGCAAGACCCTGTCTCAAAGAATAAGGTGAAAAGCAAAGGAGAAAGACACCTGACATCGACCTCTGACCTCCACATGCACGCATCCATATATGCCCCTGCACAAACACACACACATATATGCACACGTACATTACACATCACATGCATGTTAAATGTTAAGTACTGGTAGTGAATTTCAATTTTTCCACAATGCTGTGTGAGCCCAACACCTCCCATCTGCAAGCTAAATGTGGCCTGCAGGCTAACAGGTCACGTCTTCTGGGCTGATGAGGGCTAGCTACCAGTGCTGGGTTGGTGAACACTAACTAACCAGGTAGTTGGCGGCTCTTTAACTAAGACAGGCTTCCCCAGTCTGTCATCCTCAATTCCCATCTCCCACATGGAACACATAGATCGTTTCTTTGTTATGTCTGCCCAAAGTTGCTAACTGCCTGAGAACTTCTGGCAAATGGCCCATTTCTCAGGTACACAAAGACCAGACTGGAACTTCCTTGGTGGTGACTTCGTAGGTGAGTGTGCGTGATTTGCAAATGAAACCGAGATGCATGGACTTGGCAGCCTGAAGTGATGCCTGTGAGGGCGCTTCCCCTCCCTCTTGCCACAGGCATCAACGCGCTCCTCTGCCTGTTCCTCAGGGAGCTGTCACAGCCTCATTACTGCTAATTCATCTTCACTTAGTGTTTCAAAAGGCTGATTTATAAAATTGGGTGGGTGCATAGGAAGTTTGATTAGCAACATTATGTTGTTTGGCATGATGGGTTCCAAAAACTTAGCTCATCTGTGTCCCAGGAGCTCCAGAGAAGACCCAAGTATTTATGTTCTTCCTCTGAAATTTTCAGGATCAGGAAACAGTGTGGTAGCTTTGACCTGGGGATAACTCTCCATTTTTCTCTCTCCCTCCCTCACCTGTAAGTGAACCTCTGGGGTACAGTGTTGATTTATTATCCCCTCAAAGGAGGGCCACTAGCATTGTGACTCAGTGGTAGAGTGCTTCCTAAGCATGCATAAGACCCTGGCTTCAATCTGCAGCATCAAGGGAAAATAAAAAGTGACAATATTGTCCAAAATGTGTAGCTATTGAGTTGGGAGTAGTGGTTCACACCTGGAATCCTAGCAGTTGGGAGGCTGAGGTAGGAGGATTGCCAAGAGCTGAAGGCCAGCCTGTGCTACATCAAAAGTTTCAGGCCAGCCTTGTCTGTATAAGACCCTGTCTCTAAACAAAAACTATGTGATGTCAGCTGGGCCCCTGATCCCACCCATTCCATCATCTCTGTGACTGAGTGGCTCTCTTGCTGGGGATTCTCTTTCATCTTTGCCTCAAGGAAGTGCTCTGTGGTTTGCTTCTGCCATGGCTCTGTCATTACCCACATCTGCCTACTGAGCATCAGGTCTAGAGGGTGAGCTCTTCTACTTGGTTCCTGGAAAGAAAAGGACAAAAAGCCTCTGAAAGAAGTTATTTCACAAGGCAACCTGCTAGGTGTCATGTGCCATGGGCCTGGGATGCTGCCTGAGCATCTGGAGTTACTGTGAGCACCCTCATTGAATACCTTGACCAGTGTCTGGCCAGGAGCGAGGAGAGAGTAAGAAAGAGAAGGACTGCTAGGCTGGGAAAGCAACTATTCTAAAGAAAGGTTCAAGGCAAGGGTTATGGCCAGACTACGAACTTGCCAGGTGTAGCTTCGTCTATGGAGTGCTTCCACCATCAGCTGTTTGCCCTGTGTGCAGAGGACGGGGTCTGGGGCAGGTGAGCACACTCTGAAGTGGGTGGGGTTAGGTTGGATTCAGAAAAGACACTTATCGGGGCCCCAGGGTTCCTTCAGCTGACTTCTTAGCTCTGAAGGTGCAGATGACAATAAAGGTAGTGACCAGGATGCTGGCTTCTACTTGCCATCTAGGGAGCCGTTTCCACATCCCAGACAGCTGTGCCAGATAAAGCACAAGACCCGCTTTGAGGTCCTAACTGGAGTCTTTAGACTTGGTTATTGAAATAGCAAACTCTTTGAATGTGAGTGAGTCTGGCTTTATGTGGGTGCTAGACAATTGAACTCAAACTGACAGGCTTGCAAGCAAGAACCTCTAACTGCTGACCCATCTCTCCAGCCCAAATATTTATCTTTCTACAGGACTTTAGAGTTTGCAAGACCCGTTGAAATATGTTGTACTTGATTCTTCTGCCATTCTCTGCAATTAGGAATGAGAGCTCTTATGGTTAAATTCTTATGGAGTATTAATCATTCAACTGAGAAGTGGAGACATGGCTCATGGATGATCTGTCTGCATTTCACATCTGCAGCTGGATGAATGAATCTGGAGTTGGAGATTCCCTGATATTGTTCAGAGTCTACCAGACCTGACCATGCCTGAATTCTCTGTCTGGCCACTTCTACCCTGAGGGGAAGAGGTCTCTCATAGCTCAATGTTCTTGAAATTATCCAGTAAGGCTACAGGCAAGGTAATGCTTCTTTCTGTAAGATTTACAGGGAAAGGTCAGGGATATTACAGATCCTCAGAGCATACATCAAGAGGACTATAGATGAAGCTCCTAGGAAGTGTTCAACATCTCAGGGAAAAAAGATCAGGGCTTGCTGGTAGGAACTCTTTAACATTAAGGCTAGAGTTCTGGAGAGTTTAGAAAACTGGGAGTCACAGAATAAGGGGTCTCTCCCCCCAGATCCCAGCATGAGTTTTTGCCTGGCACCCTTGTATGGTGAAGGTCTCTCTGGTGACAATCATGTTAATGACATTGCTGCTATTTGTTGGATATCACGTTGATAGAGTCATTTCCCATGTTAAATTCACAACAATTCCAACAATGAGGGTTTTTTAAAAAAATTTTTATTTATTTATTTGAGAGCGATAGACACAGAGAGAAAGACAGATAGAGGGAGAGAGAGAGAATGGGCGCGCCAGGGCTTCCAGCCTCTGCAAATGAACTCCAGACGTGTGTGCCCCTTGTGCATCTGGCTAACGTGGGACCTGGGGATCCGAGCCTCGAACCGGGGTCCTTAGGCTTCACAGGCAAGTGCTTAACCGCTAAGCCATCTCTCCAGCCCACAATGAGGGGTTTATTGCTCTGTTTTGCAGATAAGAAAACCAAGACCGAGGGTGCTTACAGTGTCTAGGTCATCCTGCTAGCAAGTAAATGCTAGAGGTGCAACTGGGTCATGGTCTGTCTGTGTGGAAAAAAAAAATAAACTAAAGAAAGGAACACTGACTGCATCCATTTCTGCCTAATTTCTGGTAGGAAGAAGCCACCACCGTATACTTTGGTTATCACTGCTTGGAAAAGCCTCAAATGTTGGGAAGGGTGGAAAGAGGAAGCTTGGTATATGTCCCCCAGCCTTTTGTTGGGACAGGGAACTGCCTCCATGATCCTTTCTGCATGATATATGTCTTTCCCTCCTCTGGGTGGGGAACCAGCAGCCCAGGTGAGCAAGACCCAGACCAACAGTGCTGCCAGGGGCGGAGGGAGCATGCGTCACGGAAGGATGAGAAGGAAGCCCTGATGGGCAGGTGGAGGGAAGCCAGGCTGATGTCTGAAAGAAGAGCCCCAAGGCTGCCAAATGGTACCTGCATCTGTGATCCCAAGGCCCTATTATACCCAGAGGATGGCCAGATAGACTGGGACGCATGAGGCAAATGGACAAAACTGACATAACAATGGAGGAGCTGTCTGGAGCAGAATGGAGGGAGAGGACAAACACCACAAGGTTGTCCTCGGACCTCCATGCATGTGATATGCTACACACACCAGATGGATAGATAGATATTAGATTGATTGATATAGATGATATGGATCATATATATATATATATATATATATATGTATATATATATATACATGTATATATATACATATGTACATTTATATGTGTGTATGTATGTATCACATCATATACATACACACACAATAAAAAATGAGTGGGGCATTTTGGGGGGAAACATCCAGAATCTTGGATATGGTGAGCCTTGACCCTTCCCTATCTACAAGGCTGTGAAAAATTCTTGTGCCTTACGGTCACCCAACAGGCTAGTGGTCCTGGCTATATTCATGAAGCAGTTCATTAAAGGCCCCTGTAAGTGTACATTGGAGATGGTTGCCTTGAAGACTTTATCCCTCTTCCTCTAGGTTCTGATTCCCCTTTGGTGGGCCTGTGTAGATAGCTCAGTCTACTAAGGAGAGCTTGGCCACACTTCTCACCATGTCTGTGCCTGCTTCGTCACCAGCACCATGCAATAATCTAGTCTCACAAGGCTGTGGCACAGAGCAAATGAAACAATAAATGCACAACACATTAGACAGGCCCTTGCATGCAAAGGAGATCAATAGTTGTTATGTTGATATTTTACTCTACCTCCTGTCCCTATCAGCTGAGGGACCATCCCCTGAGAAGATAAAGTCACTCACAGGACAAACAGTGTGTCTTTGAGGAGGGATTCTGGACCACAGAAAACACTGCCAGCTTTCCTTTTCTCAATGCATGCGTCCTATGTGTTTTAGACAAGGTCAACAGAATAACCTCAATCAGGCCAGCCTTGCAGGAAAGGGAGCAACCATTTATAATGATGGAATGGAATTGGAAAGAGAGCTTGAATCCCAGTATGCACCCATCTTGGGGAGAGAGGTAAAAAGGTAATGGTTAAAGGGAAGATTTAATGTTAACACTTGGTTATAGAAATTTGCAAACAAATGCAGGAATAGGAAGGACAGTGCCATGAAATTCAATACATTTATTACCCACCTTCAGCCACTTTTGTTCCATGGGTATTTTATTATTTCCAAATAAGTCTCAGAAAGCATATGATTTCATGTATAAGCATTTCAATGTTAATCTTTTAAAAAAGACTCTTAAGCAAACAAAACAAACCACAAAACTGTAATCAGAATGCAGCCTACCCTGGTGGAGAATTCCAGCAATTCTAGCACTTGGGACTGGAGGCAGGAGGATCAGGAGGTAAAGATCACCTTTACCTATATAGTGAGTTCAAGACCAGCCTGGGTTACATAAAACCCTGCCTCAGAAATAAAACCAACCTTAATCATAATGCCCAGTCCACTTCTAAAGGTTGTTATTGCTATTCTAATACCCCAAATCATCTGCTGAATTTCTCAGTTGTCTCAGAAATGTCACAGATTTTTAACAGCTGGTTTCTTTGAATCAGGATCCAAATAAGGGTCTCACAATGCAATTGGTTAAACCATCATTGGTTGGTGTCTCTATTATTCTAGATTCATATTCTCTTTCTCTCTGTCTCTCTGTTTCTTTGCAGTTCATCAACAAAGTAGGTCATTTGTCCTATGGCATTTTCTACAACCTGCATTTTGCATTCCTGTGGTGGGGTTTCTCCTCAATGTGTCTTTGAGGTCATGACACTAAATGTGTGTTATGTGGGAGTCATATAGTTCAGTCCCACTTGCCTTCCTCATCCACCGAGGGAGGGGCACATTTCTGCTTTATCAGTGGGAACAGAAATACCCCTGGCCTTCACTTGCTGAGGCCTGGGAATGGGAAAGCTGAGAGAGGCTTCCCAAATGTTACCAGCCGCGTTGATGGTGGACCGAGCTATTATTTGGACTAGAGGTCCATTTTTATGAACAGGGCTGTCTTTTCATAAAGCAGAGCAATTTTCGTCCAAATAGCCACGATTGTTTTCCCTCCTTCTAGAGCAATAAGACTCAGGATTTGTCTCCCCCTTGACTTTCAAGAGCATGTTTTCTCAATTCTTTCCTGAAATTAAAGTAAAGGTCAAGGAGGCTGGTCTGAGACTCAACCCTCCCTCCCTTCCAGCTCCTGCAGATGAGGGACCAGCAGCCAAGTGAGCTGTGCTTACCCTGGGCTCGGGTGACCTGCCCAGCCCCTGGACCAAGCCAAGCACATCTTCCAGATCTTTCCTTTTGTGGGGGAAGATTGAAGAGGTAGAAAAAAAGAGAAATAGGAAAAATGAAAACCACCAGTCTGTGGGCTCCTGTTCTGAATTTAGATCCTCTGAACATTTTCCAGAGGCTTCACCTTCCCCACCATGATCCCTTTCCTGAGCATGAGGCTCTGTGCCCCACTCCCTCCAGCTGCTTCCTACCCTCCAGTTCTCTGCAGCACACGTGAGCTGCCCTGGCGGCCTGCCCCTTCCCTCGCACAGTGCTGAGTTTTAATCAAAAGGCACCTTGCTTAGCATTAGTGGAGCCCTTCTCCCCACCCTTCCCCACACTGAGTCACTCCAGCACACAGTTAATTAATGTGTGACACTTTGACAGTTTGTGAGGAGACATTTTTACGGAGCCATCAAAATCCACAGGGATGGGACTGTCAGGCACACACCCCTGCTTGCTTTTATTGTGTCCTCAAACCCTTACCTCACCTTAATTGAGACCCCCACAGGACTGTGACCTGATCAGATGACAAAGACCCTGATGTCTACTGCTGACTGGACCTCTTTGGGAGATCCACGTCCTCTAGAACCTGGAACAGCTGGCCACAATGGGAAGGAGAAGAGCAGGAAGTTTTCTGGGAGGATGGTCCTAGAAGAGTTTGCACACTCAGCCCCTCTGTCCCTGTGTTCCCATCACAGTCTCACTCAGGTGTCCGTCGGGAGCTGGGTGAAGTGTTGTATGCGCTCCCACACGTCCTTGGGGACTCTGTCCCTTTGCCCTGCTCCACACATGCCTGGGTTTCCTTGTTCTCGCTCTCATGCTTTAGTGTCCTGCTTGGTGCTGATATGAGGTGATAGCTTTGGGCCACCTTGGCTGCTGTGACTTTACGTCCCAGTAGGGAACTCTGGGACCTCGAGGGCTTCAGTAGCCCAGAATTCATCTCCCCCAGCTGTAGGCTCCCCTTCTGTAGATACACGTTAGCTGGGCTCTAGCACCACTTCCTGCCTACTGCACATACCTGCTTCTAGGCCCCCTCTTTCCTTCCTGGGTAGACCCTCACCAGTGAGTCTCTCACCCTAGCCTACGCTATGATTGGTACCCGGAGGGTCGTGGAGAAGGATCCAGAGGGAGAATTGACTACAGAGTAGATAAGACCCAGGGCCTCCCTCTCACTGGCTTCACCCTCGAGTGAGATGCTTGCTCTCTGAGTGGCTCTCCAACATTGATGGAGACCTGTCATTGCCAGGCTTTGTATAGGGAGGTAGCAGACCAGTAGAGACAAGGCCCATGTGATCCTTCCACTGAGTAGCTCACAGTTTGGGGAGAAGTGCCAGCACTAAGTGAATCGTTAGACCAGTAATGACTTAATTACACCGGTGGGAGGTCTCTGGAGTACTGTGCTGTGAGCATCAAGAAGACTTCCCTGGAGAAGGGCTGGGAAGGGAACCCTGAGGGGTGGGAAACCTAGAAGACCATGGGCTCTGGGCCCTAGAGCAGTGTTTGGGCCTGGTAAGGAGATAGAGCACTGGAACCCCAGGGAGGGAGCAGGTGGTGGTTTGCCTGTGCCAGTAGATTTGTAGGCTTGGTGACAGGAAGTTGGGTAAGGGCCCATGGAGAGCCTTGCTTTTTGCTGTGAGGAAGAGAGTGAGGCCAGAGGCTGCCATGGAATATTGAACTCAAGGGAACAGGGGGAAGGCTTTGGGCAGGTGCCCTTTCTTTTAGGAAGTGGCTGTGAGGCTTTCAACCTCACACTGAGTCATTGAAGTCCCTTGAAATACTGCCCAAACCGCTGGCTCCAGGTGGGCAGGGGCAGACAGATCCAGAAAGTAAGAGGGAAATTGATTCATCTTGGCTGTCCCATAATTGCTCAGGAAACCTTGACAATGTCCCCCCAGACAGCTGAGTGATGGTCTGAGTCCTGCTACTGAGTCCCCCAGCCCAGTGCCAGTTCCCTACTGACTCTGCTGAACTCCAGACTAGACTCGCCATGTCTGGAGTGGGTAGCATGCATGGATGGTATGGGTACATGGTACTCCAACCTCCCTCTTGAAAGCCTCTGCCATCCCCAAACAGTAGGCCAGGTCATGGGAGAGCATGTTCCCCCACTAGCTTGGGTCTCTAATTTGTCCAGACCTGTTCCTTCACAGCAGTGTTGAGGTTACATGTGGAGGGCATTGGTGACACCTGTAGTAGTCAGCTTCCCATTACTGTGACAAGCGCTGAGGGAATCACCTAAGAAGAAGAGTTCATTTTGGATCACTGTTTAGCTGTTCCAGTCTATCCGCCCTGTCGCTTTTGCCTGTGTTGAGGCAATATGCTGGAGAGTAACCCTGCCTGTGGTGGAGAAAGCTACTCATCTCATGACAGCTAGGAAGCCAAGAGAAGAAAGGGGTCAGAGTCTGCATGCCTTTTGAGGTTCACCCTCCAGTGACCTAACGCCTCCCACTGCACTCACCTCTTAAAGTTGCCATCACCTTGCAATAGTGCCAAGATGGGCACTGAGGCTTTAACACATGCACCCCCAGGCAACATTTAAGGTCTGAACTGTAGCAGCACCCTTCCCTCCAAATGGGAAAACTCCACCGGTGATTCTTCCCTCAAATGAGGATGCTGAGACCTAAACTAGACCCATAGTCTTGCCACTCAGCTCACCTGTGCACTTGGGATGCTGGGCAAGGCATCCAGGGGTAAAGAGAGGGCAGGGCTGGGATTGACAGCATCCATCATATATTTTCCTGGCTTTCCTTTATCCTAACATTCTATTTCATTCCTCCTCATCTTCCTCTTCTCACTCTTCTTCCTTCTTTTCATCTTTATAGACCCTTAGCCCAGGACTTGAGAGGCCCTACCATTTGCACAGTGATAGTATATGTCACTCTAGCCACCCATTCCAGCCTCAGGAAGTCTCAGCTTGGAGAACCTCAGTGGTGGTGGTGGGTACCTGGTCTAGGACTCTGGGCATATCCATTTTCTTTCTGAAGCATGCAGACCTCATTGAAGGACTTTTCCTATCTTCAGATGGGAGTACTTCCCACCTTCCAGCCTTCCAAGAGCCCCCAGATTCTAGGAAAAGGGCCAATCCTAATCCACAGCCTGGCCCTCTACCTGGAGGAAGAGCAGGTGGTGGCCTGGGTTCCCAGAGGTCCTAGAAAGGAGCGCTTTACCTATACCCAATCCCCACCCAACCCAAGTCACTCTACCCACCAAGCTGCTTTTGAGATGTAAATGCAAAATGCCTCCCTCCTTCTACTTTTTCATTGAAATGCTTCAAATCTCAGAAGAGAAGAAAAAAAAATGATGTGTTTAAGACAGCAGTGTCTCACCCGCCATCGAGCCTGATAAGGATTGTTAAATTTTAATTAGACAATTAGATTCCTTCAAGTGCCAAACTTTAGAGGAGGCAGCAGAGACCTGAAGCTGAGGCAGAATGCAGGAACGAGGCTGCTGGGTTCGCGCTGCACCCAGTGCTGTGGGCCCTGCTGAACAGAAACAAGCAAGCAACACAGAGGCTCAGAGGCAGGGGGAAAATGGCATCCTTCCCTCCCTGGACCAATCAGCTTTCTCCCAGGGTCCCAGGGCCCTAACAGATTATCCCCTGTGACCCCGCTCCTCGAGCCTGAGGTCTGAGGGAAAGCTCATCCCTCAAGTTCTTTCCCAGAGAAAATGTCACATTTGGGTGTCAGCTTGGAATGGTGGAGCCGTGAAGCAGGCTTTTCCCCCAGCCTACTTGTGAGAAGCTATTTCTGTTGATAGGCAGGGGACCGTGGCTGTCAATGCAGTGTGATGGGGAGTGTGTCCCCTCCAAGTCACCACCCTTGCTAGCCTTCCTCCCCAGACATTGGTGCAGTGGTGGTTTCAGCAGGGTGTCTGCCCGGACTGCCTGCAGAGTGGCTCAGCCCTAGTGCTAATGGCTTTCTTTTTGAAATGGAGAGCTAACTCAATTCCATATTAGGGTGCACACAGGAAACAGCACTTGTAAGACACATCGGATGAATGGCAGAGGCTGGGGTTGGTATGACTGGCTCCGTGGTCCTCTTGGCCTGACATTTCTACACACCCCAGCTCATTCCGGAATCCTCCTAAGCTTCTGAAGAGAGCCACTGTCAAAGCAGGCTAGTTCTAGTCTGGGGAGAGCTACTGAAGAACCAGAGTGGATGGTTTTCTGGAATCTTTTAGTTGCTCTCTGTCTTTCTGAAGAAGGGCAGAGAACAGTGAGTTCTGGAGACAGATGAGGGGCAGATGGTTTCTGGTGCTTCGCTGGCCTGAGGCTTGTAAGCTATCCACACAGATGGCTCCCCATGCTCCCATCTCCCACTGGGGCCGCTAGAAAGGCAGGCTTCAGAAGCCCCGGAGCAGTCATGGAACCTTGGCTGCAAGCATCTGCCTGCTGAGGTGGGTAGAGGTCAGTCATGGCCACCCTTTGTTGTGTTGGGAGACGTAGGGAACACATAGACATAGGAACACTTATTGAGTGGAGCCTGACACCTCAGGGTTGGATCATCCATCTTTCTCCCAGTAAGGAGACACGGTCAAGTGGCTACACTTGTAAAGGTTGAAATATATATATAAGCCTTGTCCATGCCTGTATTTGTTGGTCATCAACTGCTCATTGACTGGGGACCGTGACTTGCAGCTTTTGCAGGCATTTATGCATGAGGCAGGAGCCACTTAGGAAAATGGAAGTAGCATTTGACAGGTGGCAAGCAACTTGATCATGTTTTTAAAATTCCAAATCAAGATCTTTGTGCTGACAACACATTTAGAAAAGCATGTGATTTTATTTATGCGAACATCCTTATGACTTGCTTCACCTTGGGTGATACAGTCAGCCTTTTCTTAAAAAATAATTTAAAAAAAAAGAATTGGAATCCTCTGGCACATCCTGAGTGTTAGGTGCTGTGCAGGCTTTCATGTCCCCTACCCATGTCTCAGAGAACAGAATCCATCACTCCCAACAGAATTCAGCTCATAACTGGACCCACCACACAACCACTACACCTTTGGGCCGTGTTCTTTTGTGGATAGACGCGGATGTGGTGGCTATGTCAGCAGGAATGTTTTGGAGCCGGCGGGCTTTTCTTCCAAGTCATATTTAGCAGAGCCTTTGAGTCACTTCAGCAAACATCTATGCAATACTCGCTGCTTGCATGCCACAGAATAGGGAGTCAGAAAAGAACAAAAAGCTATGATTTTTTTTTTTGTTTGTTTGTGTGTTCCACAAAGAAAGTGAAGCCGAAGCCATGCATATGAAATTTGTCAAAGGTTGTACCTCAGTGAGAAAGCAAACAGGTCAACAGGGGATATTCCAGGACAGACTATGGTCAGAGCTATAGAAACCCTGAGGAGGCTGGGAGACAGGCAGATTCCAGGACAGGAGGTTCTGAGCCACTTTTTCTTTGAAGGATGTATGTATAGGCTCTGAATAGAGTTTTCTAGATACTTTTCTCATTTCTAGAGTGGGATAATCACTGAAAGCCATAGTGATTTGCTGTGAGGATTGATGAGATACAAGGTATTCACAATACCTTGGCAAACTTAATGCCTTTACAAGTAAGTATATGATGTGAATATCTTAGGCAGGCTAGACATTGTGTTGCAGACATGAAAATCTGATCTGGTATGGGGCTGAGGGATACAGGGAGCTGAGAGTCCTGACAGATGTCACTGCCTTGACCAAGAGAGGACCTGAGGCAGTAAGAGGAGGAGCAGAGAGGAAGGGGGTAGAACCAAACCTGGTAGCACAGGTCTGTAATCCCAGCTGCTCAGAAGCTGAGACAGGGAGATTATTAGTCTAAAGCAAGCCTGGGTAACATACTGAGACCTGTCTCAAAATAAAAGGCATAAAAATGGACTAAAGAGATGGCTTAGCAGTTAAGGTGCTTGCCAGCTAAGCCGAGAGACCCAGGCTCTATTCCTCAGTACCCACATAAAGCTGGATGTACAAGGTGGCACATGTATCTGGAGGTTGTTTGCAGTGGCTAGAGGCCCTGGTGTGCCCATGCACACCCCCATCTTTTTCTCCTTCTCTCAGATAAATTAAAAAAATATTATTTAAGAGGGCTAGGGATGTAGCCCAGAGGTGGAATGCTTGCTTAGCATTTACAAGGCTTTTAGCTCAATTCCCACACTAAAAACAATTTAAAGAATGGAGGGTAAAAACTGTGCTTCTGTCTTGGTCTTCAAACAGTGCTTTCCATTAGTGTTTCATATGTAGCAAGTTCAGTAGATGCTGATTGAATAAATGAATGTTAGAAGCAGCCCCAGTTGCCTGATCAATAAGTACACACAGGTCTCCTGCCGTGTGCTCCAAATGAGAAGAGAGACAGGTTGGCTTTGCTGAATACAGGATCAATAAGACACACTTTACAGCCTTAGAATTGGAAAAGTTGCTATAGGATGACGTTCCATGTCACCCCACATGGCATTAGGCATTTTGCTTTCCCTGGAGATCTCAGAGGGGCAGTGCTGGGTAGGATACCATATGTACCCCTCTGCTGAGAGCTGGCAGGGCACCTATGGCAGCAAGGGATGAGGGTGTAGAGCTGGGCAGAGCCTTCTCCAGCTTGTTGCACTGAGTGTGCCTGCCTGGCCATTTTCATCCCAAGTGGCATAAACTGGTGGTCTTCAAGTCCATTGGGGTGTCAGAGCACCAGCAAGTCACAGTGCTTCATGTAATACCTTAAAAGGCTGATAAGGTTAATTTCATTGCACGAGACAGAAACACTTGTTGACAATGTTCTGCCTACATCGCATGTGCATTCTGTCCAACCACAACCAAATCATGGCCTGTTAAGGTCCTTGCTGAGTGTGCTTCCAAGCCCTCTGCTCCCTTCATGCTAAGTGCACCACTGCAAGCCTATCAGAACCCCAGGCTGAAATCTTCCGTCCTTCTCTCCCTGATCGTCCATGTTCGCCCTCCCACCCATCTATCTAATACCCAAGTCCACGTCTCTGCATCCTCACTCCTATCAACTTCATTCAGTGACTGCTTTCTCTTTGCCAAATTATAGCCACCTCCTTTAACTCCATACTTTTTTCCATACCACAGTAGGCAGTGAATTTTCTAGAACCCCAGTCTAATGGAGTCACAACTCCCAACCTTTCAAGGGCATGCAAGCTGACAAGACCCAGTCTGGCCTATGAATATCCCTCTGGCTTCATTTTCCCCACTCCCATTGTATTGCCCTATATTTTTAGCTAAGCAGAATTATTTTCTGCTGGACTGTGCTATGTTCCCTCCAGTGGAATATCTTCTGTTCCTCACTTGTTTGGCTAACCTCTCCTACTTCATCTCAGATGCAGCTCCCTCTGGATGTCTTCCCTTTTCCTGGGGCCTGCCACTGGATGCCTCCTGCTGAACCTCATAATTTCTCACTTGGATTCCTGCAATAGCCTCCCACGAGCACCCTGCTTCTGCTGTGAACCCCTCATGTCTATTTCTAATCCCTCTGCAAGGCAGACCTGAGCATGGGGCTCCTGCTGCCCTTAGGATGAAGTCTGCCTCCCACCATGATTTGAAGGCCCTCTATTCCTTCATCTGTGCAAGCTGCCCAGATTCAGCTCATGCCAAAGCCCTCTAGGCTTCTGTTCTTATGAAGCGTCTTTCAAGCCCTACACCATGAACTCCAGCTGCTGTCTAACTGACCGCTTTGTACACATGCTGCTTCTTTCCAGATCCTGTCTTGTACCTTTAACTCTCTACCCTGGCCAATTTCTACACATCCTGCAAGTGTATATTGATTATTACTTCCTTTGGAAAGTCTTCCTTCATTGCCTAAATATGCATCTCTCTCTTCCTTCCACTTCTTAGTTCCTATCGCCCATCAATTTAATTGCTTAATCGGCCATTGTATCCTTTTCTTTTTTCTTTTTATAACACTAGGGCTGATTTGATTTGAACATGGGGCCTTGCACATACAGAGTAAATGCACTACCACTAAGCTAAATCCCTAGTCCTCTTTACTTAAAAAAAAAAAAAAAAAAAAAAAACCTTGAGACATGCTCTCCTTAAATTGGTCTTGAACTCTCTCTATAGCCCAGGCTGGCCTTGAATTTTCCATTTTGCTACAGCCTCCCAAGTGACTAAGATTTTAGGCCTATGCCACCAAACATGACAATTAATTTCTTCTATAATATAAGCTACAGAACCATGTATATATGGTTTATGCTTATGTTTCCTAGTACTATGTAGAAAAATGTTTAATTGCTCATAGAATTAAGAATTAGTGAGCACTTGTTTCCATTCCTACTACTGGAGGCTTGTTTAAACTAATATATTGGACTTATGAATCTGTTAAATAAGAAGAAATGATCAGCGCTTTTGATGCTGGTCATTTTATTTTATTCCACTTGAAAAACTGTTCTGCCATCTGCAAGAATTTGCTAGTAGAAGAGTGGCAGCAGGTCCCAACACTGTGAGGAAATTGTTGGATGTAAACATTAAAATCCCAAAGTTGGAGAATGCTCTGGGTGGTTGTGTGTGTGTGTGTGTGTGTGTGTGTGTGTGTGTGTGTGTGTGTGTGGTTTTTCGAGGTAGGGTCTCACTCTAGCTCAGGCTGACCTGAAATTCACTATGTACTCTCAGGGTGGCCCTGAATTCATGACAATCCTCCTACCTCTGCCTCCCAAATGCTGAGATTAAAGACATGCGTGTTTAATTTCATAGCCGGCATTTTTTCTTTTCTTCTTCATTTGATGGTTGGAGAATTCTCTACTTCCTGTCAAGATTGCTGTCTTGTCCTGGAGTCCTGTGTGGCAGACAGTGTGTTTGAAGACTCTCCTGCTCACTTCCTGTGTTCATTTCTCCCGGCCAGAGCCTTGCCACCCAGTGGCTCCGCTGCCCCGATGGATCCACTGAATCTGTCCTGGTATGATGACGAGCTGGAGAGGCAGAACTGGAGCCGGCCCTTCAATGGGTCGGAAGGAAAGGCGGACAGGCCCCACTATAACTACTACGCCATGCTGCTCACCTTGCTCATATTCGTCATCGTCTTCGGAAACGTGCTGGTGTGCATGGCCGTGTCCCGGGAGAAGGCGCTGCAGACCACCACCAACTACCTGATCGTCAGCCTCGCCGTAGCTGACCTCCTGGTGGCCACGCTGGTCATGCCCTGGGTCGTCTACCTGGAGGTAGGTCTGGGTCCTGACCTCCTTCCAGCACCTGCTCCAGGACAGCCCTATGCTAGAGCCTGCCAAGCCCCTGGTTGTTTCTCCCAGCCTGCTGTTTGCTAGTTCCCCAAGTGATCCCTCTCTCGTGGACTAATTTCCTCCTTGTCAAGCAGATAGATTGTCTCCTTAATAATCACAACTGTCACATACAGAGTGCTTTCTAAGTGCAGAGCCTGGCACGAAGTACTTTATATGTGGCCTTTTTCCTCTGTGACCCTTACGGCAGCTCCGAGAAGCTGGTGTTCTTGTCATTTTTGCAAATAATGAACCAGCTTATTAGAGAAGTTAGGTGACTTTTTTAGCATTGCTTAGCTGGTTTGACCAAGCTGCAACTCAGTCTGGCCCTGGAATTGGTTCAATAGGTTGTACAAAAAACGAGAGTAACTGGTAAAATTCTCCAAGGAGGAGACATGTCTATACGCCCAGCACTAAAACCCTCATCCCACTGCTCTCCCCATGTCAGAAATGGGGGCTGTTGCTTATCTGCAATATCTGGTTTATTCTGGTGCCTGTATGTTGGTAGAGGTGATGACAAACTGTACATGATGCAGCCAAACCATGCAGCCTCCCAGGGCAGAGCCCAGCTTTGCACCTACAGATGGGGAGAAGGCAGCCCCCTGCTGTGGCCCAGTACCAGGTGGGCTGCAGACACAGATCAGACCACCCTGGGAGTTAATGTTTGTAGAACAGGAAACACGGGCTCTGACAGAAGTCCTGCTCCCGTGGATGCTCTCCAGGCCTGGCAGGCAGATGTGAGGGGACGAGGGAGTGTAAATGAGCACACGCTGGGTGCTGCGGCTTTCCCGGCCTAGGACCCCAGGATGGCCAGTCCAGGGCAGAAATGGGCTTCAAGTCTGGAACAACGGGAAGATGTCTGACCATTGAGGAAGGGCTACCTCTGTAGTCCCTCCATGGCCCACAAGTTTCTGAGGGTCCCTGGGCTCTGTCCAACCTCTGTGCTGTCAGGAAGCCTGATCCTGAGGAGGCTTTTGAAAATTCTCAGGCTTGATCTGCTTCGGTTGCCTTCCAAAACAGTGTTCTAGACCTCTGGCTATCAAGGAAAAAGCAGTAGAGAAAAATGGTAGCACAGATCACCTCTGTGTGTCTCAGTTTCCTTATCTACAGCATGGGGATATTAATAATAGCTTGTAAGATTATCTGAAGGTCAGATGAATTACTGTAAGAGAAGTGCTTAGAGTGATACCTGACTTTATTAAGCATGTGACAAGAGAAATGAAAGTGAACATGGTGACAGATAACAGGACCTCTCTGCTTACAGAGGACCTCCCTCTTCCTGTCGCTCTCTGGGCCCAGACCAAGGGGCTCCCTTTCCAAGATGGCAACATTCTGAGTTCTGCTGACTTTCAGCCTCCTCATTCCTACCAGACCCTAGGAATCCCAGTCCTTCAAGAAGATTTGGTTTATTTGTTTGTTTTTTGAGGTAGGGTCTTGCTGTAGTCCAGGATAGCCTGGAATTCACTGTGTATTATACACACTTTCCTCATTGTTATTTAGAGGTGGAGCTGAGTGCTCCAGGGCAAGACGTAGAAGGACAACCTCATAGGAGAATACTCCAGTTCTCCTGCAGAACCCCATTTGAAACAAGAGCTGGGCAGTGGCCCACCTAAAGGATATGTTCTTAGTTATTTTTGCCCCTAGAGAATGTCCCCCATAAAGCATTCCTCAACATCCAGTCAGGCTACTGTCCCTCAACCATATATTGTGCCTTCTCCAGGAGGCACCTTTGTCATCTAGAACTTTCTATCCTCCATTGCTAGCCAAGTTCAATGGTGCCGATAGCCTGTCATGTCTACCTGAGCCAGAGATGCAAGGCTGGGCTGTGTCCTGGAAGGCTGCTGGCTCGTGCCAAGGAAAGGGTTGTGGCATGCACATGCCCTGCCAGCCCATAGCTGACATAAGTCTATTTGTGCTCACAAAGTATGCTGGATTTGGAGAGAGAGAGGTTGAGGTTCAAATCTCAATTCCATCCCTTTCCACCTTGGCAGCAGAGAAAGAAGTTCCTGAGAGGGCATCCAAGGGCCACCTGTCTACATGTAGACTCCACCAAGGAGTCTCCTATTCCTCAAGGTGGTTTAGAGTAAGCAAGATGTTTCAGAAAGAATTACACTGGGGCTGGAGAGGTGGCTTAACGGTTAAAGGCACTTGTCTGTGAAGTCTAAGGACCAGGTCCCACATAAGCCAGACGCACAAGGTGGCACATTTATCTGGAGTTCCTCCCTCCCTCCCTTCCTCCCTCTCTTTCTCTAAAATAAATAAATACATACATACATACATACATACATACATACATATATGTAAATAAAATAATTACCCTGGAGAGGGAGCCAGGCAGAGACTTCCCAGCTGGAAGTTTCTATGGTCAGCCATGACCCTTGTTACCTTGAGGTTTACTGTCCTCATTCCACAAATGTAAGTGTGATGTATCTGAAATAGCCTATCATGCAGGTCTTAGCGCCACACAAACAAAAATGTTAATGACTGATGTCCAAAGGTACAGAGAAAAGAGCTCCAGGTATGGCTGGAAAACCTGAGCCTGTGCTGATAAATCTCTGGGTGACCTTGGGCAAGTTGCTCTTCTTCTATGACCCTGTGTGTCCACCTTTAAGAGTAATGCTAATTGCTTCCTGCCACACTTTATGTTTGCCAAATACTGTTCACATATGATCTTCCCTTTTTAAATTTTATTTTTATTTATTTATTTGAGAAAGGGAAAGGGGGGAAGAGAGAGAGAGAGAGAAAAAATGGGCACACCAGGGCTTCCAGCCACTTCAAACGAACTCCAGATACATGTACCATCTTGTGCATCTGATGGACATGGGTATTGGGGAATCAAACTGGGATCCTTTGGCTTTGCAGGCAAGTGCCTTAACCGCTAAGCCATCTCTCCAGCCCATGATCTCCCCTTTTGACAAGTTAGTTGGTCCCTTCCAAGACAACTTGGGAGGGAGGATGGGATGTGATGTCCAAAGAACTTGCCTCATTTCTAGCCTTGTTGAATGCTTGCCAAGTGAACTTGGCCAAAGATGTAGTTCCCTAACTTGTGACTGAGGATAAACAATTCATTTTTATTCCCATTTGTTTTTCTTTTTTGCGTTCTATCAAGTGAAGTTAACAAGTGAAGTTTATTAAGTATACACCTCAGATCTGGGTTCTCAGAGTCAGGAAGGCAGCTCCCAGTCCTAGGAAGAGCTGAAGGCTAATGTGTGGGGCTGTAGTCAATAATGATGCCTTGAAGGTGCATCCTGCACCCAGGAAGCCCCAGCCATGCGCCCACTGGACATCCAACTGCCAACTGCGACAGCACAGGAAGGATCTGGAATAGGGCTCTGTGAGCCCCCGAGAAAACAGTCCCTGCAAGAAGGCAGCAGCCGCATTGCCCCTTATGTAGCTGAAATACCAACATTTGGTCTTATGTCTGAGAGCAGAAGAAAGGGCTATGGTAAGAATGAGCAATATGATAATTAGCTGGGTTGCTGGGCAAGATAAGACACTGTAGACAATGCCCTGCTCCCGTCCCTAGAGGACCTTTTTTACTCTCTTCTGTGTTATGGGTAGAAGCCACAGGTGTCCTCTGTGGTTGGGTCTCTCCAAACTTCCATAGTTGCTGGTTGCTGGGACCAGCCTGCTGTGTGACTACATATGTCTGTGTGTGTGTGTGTGTGTGTGTGTGTGTGTGTGTGAGAGAGAGAGAGAGAGAGAGAGAGAGAGAGAGAGAGAGAGAGAGAGAGAGAGAGAGAAAGAGAGAGGGAGAGAATGGGAGGCATGGGAGGGTGTGGATGTGTGGGTATGTGTATGGGGTGTGAGTGTATGGCAAGGGGAGGATGCCAAGAGAGGGAACTCTTGTTTCTCATCATACCAAAGTCAGGTCACCCCAGATGGCATTACTCCCATCCTTGTCTTTCTAGAGCTCCAGCACAGACTTTTCTTCTTGAAGTGTAACAGGAAACAGGCATTTCTTCCCTATGTCCTGCAAAGTCGCTGTCTTCACCATTACTATTGCCAGCAACATTTGGGGCCCTGGCTATACACAGAAGGCTTCGCCTGACCCACCCAGAACCTGGGTTTAAACAGAACAAGAATTCTAGCCAAATAGCCATGAGAAATTTAATGAGCCCCAGCTCAATCTCCTCATTAGTAAAATGAAAATTCTGAGGAGATACTTGAGGTTTAATTTACATAAGTAAGAGTGAGTAATGGCACAGAAAAACAAATGACATTGAAAAGACTTTTAATGCTACACCAGGTCTCTTAGGTAGGAGAGACACAGCATACATGCCGTGCAAGGTCACAGGAGGAAACAGCAGATATGCATCAGGAGGCAGAAACCAAGGCAAAGAAAAAGCCCAGACCCCAGCCTCTCCTATGGTATTTATGGGAAATGCAAGACAGCATAGAGTATAGAGTGTAGGATTGTCTAGCCGTGACTTTGGGCTACACGGGTAGCCCGACTTTACCTGGCAACTGGCCCTGTGATGTGCCCTGGTGGGTGAGAGTATAAGAGAGTGTCTGGCTTGCATTTGAGAGCTGGTAGCATCCCACATGAGCAAGCTGCTCTGTCTAGGAATTAGCCTTGGAAAGCGCAGTCTCTCCTCAGATCTTTGAGGTTGCCAAGTACCAGAGCATCGAGCCTCAGAAAAATATAGTTAGTGTAGCCATGTCTGTGATGAATGGGTGCCAAGTAGACAAACACAGGACTTAAGGAAACACACGGAGAGCATGGGATGATTGCACAGATGTTTCATAGATTAAGTTGTCAGATTGAGGCCCTCCATTGCATTGAGGTGAGTTGTCTGTCTTCTGGCACAAGTATTGGCACAAAGAAGAGAGGCCAGGGGCACAGGCTTCCAATCCCCACTGGTGCTACTTATTTTACTTTTTGCTCAGCTAGTCACTCCCAGAACTGTCCTCTGAGCCCACTGCTTGTCCTGCCCCCGGAGGACCGAGCCTCAGGCCTGGACTAGTTCCTACCCTCCTGCTATCGACTCACTGTGCTGCTTTGTCCCTAGGTGGTGGGAGAATGGAAATTCAGTAGGATTCACTGTGACATCTTTGTCACTCTGGATGTCATGATGTGCACGGCAAGCATCCTGAACCTGTGTGCCATCAGCATCGACAGGTAAGCCCAGCCAGGACAGGAAAGGCCACTCTGACCATTTGCTTCTCCTCGGGGTCAGGCTCTGTAATGCCACAGCTGTGTTGTGTGGCTGTGTGTGTGAGTGAGTCCATGTGTTAGAATTCATGTGTCATATGTTCATGTGCATGTGTGAGTCCATGTGTTAATATGCATGTGTCATATGTTCATGTGTATGTGTGAGTCCATGTGTTAATATGCATGTGGCATATGTTCATGTGTATGTGTGAGTCCATGTGTTAGAATTCATGTGTCATATGCACATGTGTGTGTGAGTCCATGTGTTAGTATGCATGTGGCATATGTTCATGGGTGTGTGTTTGGCTAATGTAGTACAGGCTCCCCAAAGAGAGGCCATCTCCGACAATGATGTCATAAAGACAACCCATACAGTAGAGCTCCTAGCTCTTCTTTAATATATAATCAAGAATTTTAATATATGAACTATAATTTGATCACAATCCCTTCCCACTGCCGCCTTTTATTTCCCTCCCCACCCCCATCACCCTGAACCCATTCTTCTTCCCAAAGAGTCCTTCTTGTATTTTGGTGTCTCATTCTTCCTGTCCTCATCCATCCTCTGTCAGAATGTATATGTGGAGCCCCAGCGTTGCCACTTCCAACTTACATGCCCATGGGCAGTTTGTGGAAGTTCTCACAATGCCCATTTTCATTTTACTAGACACTGATGATAATAACATCTACCCCCTAAGTTGCAGCATTCAGTTTTGATTTTATGTCCGGCATAAGTTACCTGGTCAAGGGGGTCCACAACATGCCTGCTTTGCTGAGCTGTACTTTTGGAGCCTTTCACTAATATGCACAGACTTGCCATGAAGTCTCCCAGAGACCCCATCCTCTCCTCTCACAGTGTCCTGGGAAGATGAAATTAGTTACTGAATGAGAAGCGCCAAGCAGGATTGAAAATAGGCACCATTGTTATCACTTCTCATTAAATACAGCTAAAACCTTGCCCCCAGGGAGCTAACTACCAATCTGTCAACAAATTCTTCCACCTGATGCAGACCCAACACAGGTGTAGGAAGTTCAATTTCAAATATGCAAAGAACCAGGCCATGGCCCATCAGAAAGCCTAAAATACAGGTAGGACAATTAAAACAAGAGATGTGGTCCTGGGTCACAGAGTACTGACCATGCATAGTGTTTGTGCCTTGCTGATTTTCTTCAGTGTTTGAGTATGGGGGCTTGAGGGGGGGGAAAGCTGAGTGAATGAGTCAGGCAGGCTCCAGGAAGGTGTTCAATGTCCAGACCAGGGGCAGAGGTGTTTCCCGCTTCTTTCAGTAAAGTGAGTAGTCCCTGGGCCTGCAGCGCACACTCAGGGTCTCCCCCGTCACAGGTACACCGCGGTGGCCATGCCCATGCTGTACAACACGCGCTACAGCTCCAAGCGCCGAGTCACTGTCATGATAGCCATCGTTTGGGTCCTGTCCTTCACCATCTCCTGCCCCCTGCTCTTCGGACTCAACAACACAGGTGAGTCTTGCCTTTGTCAGCCTGTAACTCAGGTGGCTCCAGGTCTCTGTTTCTACGCAGGGCTCCGAGGGGCTCAGGCTCAGACACAGATATGGGTGAAAGCTCAGTGGGGGCCCACTCCCACACTGATGAAGGCTGAATCTCCCAGGTCTGACCTAAGAGATATTCCAGATAATTGCAGAGACACCAGTGGCCCTGGCACTGGGAGAAAAGTGGGGAAAACAGCTTAGGAGGGGATCTGGACATTTTCAACCTACTTTATTTTGTTTAAAGCAGGTCGGGCAGCCTCATATACTGCGCATGTGTGTACATATCTATTTGCTCCTGCATATCAGTGTCGGGGGTGGGAGACTGTTTGGCTTCAATCTACCTACCACAGTGGTATTTTGAGGATGAAGCTGCCAAGACCATTTGAGTCCAGGCCAAGCCTGAGTCACTTGGTACAGGAGAGCTAGAAACAAGTAGGAAGTGAGTCAGCCTCATGCCTCTTCTGGTAGGAGGCAGCACTGGAGCATCTCAGACAGAAAAGTCACCTGCGAGGAAGAAGCGACTTCTCAGTGGGGAGACAAGAGCTATGACATAGACCACAGCAGTGAGACAGGCTACTGCAATGCCCTGAAAACACATAGCTTTAAATCCAAGGACCATAGGAATTCCCATGAGTGGGAGTAGGGATAATTATGTCTGAATTAATTCAATATGGTATTGGAATAGACATGCATCTTGTAGACTTTGAAGGGACCACGAATGCATATGAAACCCTGGAACACAGGTAAGTTCAGCAAACAGGATCAAGTTACTATATTCCCAAAAGGACAGAGTGGTGCACACCTCCTCCCCCTTAGTATCCAAGAAAAGCTAACATAATGGCTCAATCTTTTGAAAATAATTTTCTTGTGTAGTTCCTTCTGAACATGGTGGCTTTCCTGTGTGTTCAGTGATTTCCAAACTAGGAACAAGTAATGAGGGAATACGAATGAGAAAAGTTGGAAGCAGTCATTTCCAGCTTAGTGTCTTGCTCTCTGTGCTGTATATCACTCATTTATTTGCATCTCCCATTACAAGACAGGCCTAAGCATTTAGTCTATAAGATTGTTTCTCATTCCCAACAAGGAGGTAGATGTACTCTGCTGGTGCTATGGCCCAGTGGGCCCGCTGACAGAGTTCCTGCCTGGGCTTCTTTCCCCAGACCAGAATGAGTGCATCATTGCCAACCCTGCCTTTGTGGTCTACTCTTCCATCGTCTCCTTCTACGTGCCCTTCATTGTCACCCTGCTGGTCTACATCAAAATCTACATCGTCCTTCGCAAGCGTCGCAAGCGGGTCAACACCAAGCGCAGCAGCCGAGCTTTCAGAGCCAACTTGAAGGCCCCACTCAAGGTCCCAAGACCTCCCCTTCCCAGAACATGTCCCTGCCCCGCCATTGCCAAGGGATCTTGTCTCCTGCTTAGGAGCCTGCGGGCATCACAGCAAGGTGGAGCTCCAGGTGGAAAGAGCTCACTGGGGATGGGTGAGGGTGTGGACATCAGTGGAGTGACTGAGTCTGCAGAAGGGGAGGTGGGAGTCCATGGTGGGCACCAACTAGAAATCATTTATGAGGAGATCTTTGTGGCTGAACACAAGAGTTCTTGTTTTGTCCCATCCTTGACTCCTCTCTCCTTGCATGGTGGCTCTTTCTCCTACTCTGGCCCTTCTGCTTTTCTTTCCCTCCCTCCATTTTCTGCTTTACCTGCCACTTTCTGTCCTCCCCTCCATGGATGCCTCCTGCCTCCTCTTCCCTCCTTCCCTCCTCTGTTCCTCTCTCCTGTCCTTGCTATTTTATGGTGTGATCGCTCTTCTCCACTCAACCTTCATTGAGGAAGACAGTGTGTCAGCATGGAAGGAGCAGGAACTTCTGAGTTAGGTGCATCAGTTTCAAATCCTTTTTTGTTGTGTGTCCTTGGGCATGTTGCTTAACTTCTGTGAGCCTCGGTTTCCTCATCTGTTAGATGGGAGTCATAGCATACATATCGCAGGTGATCTTGAAGATCTGGTGTGAGAAGGGATATGAATATGTGTCTAGCATGATGCCATACCTTGAGAAGTTGCTGCACAAAATACAAGGTCCTTTGCCTTGCCCACCTCTTTACACTTCAGTCTTTTGTGGCTCCCTTTCTCCTGGTCGCTGATCCCCTGTTCTAAGTCTGAGTCTTCCATGGACTAGCCTGCCTTGAGTTTTTGCTCCCTCACTACTCAACTACCCTCACTGCCTCCTGTGACCCATGTGCTGGCTCACTTCACAGGGCAACTGTACTCACCCCGAGGACATGAAGCTCTGCACCGTTCTCATGAAGTCTAATGGGAGCTTCCCAGTGAACAGGCGGAGAATGGTAAGTAGTGAGGCCAGGGACCCAGGGGCAAGTCTTCCTGCCCCCAGTGGAGTCCTCTTTCCCTGATTCCTGGACCTCACAGGTGGTTAAAGGGAGAAGCACCTCCTGCCACCTCACTGTGCCTCATCTGAGGGAACACTCACCTTGCACACTTCTATGGAGTTGTACAGTAAGACACCTCAACTCTGCAAGGCACAGCTATCTAGAGACTTGTTTGGGAAAAGGCACATGGCCATTATCATATCATAAGAGTGATAATACTGGCTGTTTCCATATCTCAAACACTTGCCATGTGTGTTATTAGCTCATCAAATCCTCATCATGACCCTGGGAGTTAAGTCGTACTGAGCTTACCCATCTTTGATTCTCAGAAAAGGAAACAGAGGCTCACGGAGTAGAGCTAACTCACCCAAGTCTAAACCGTCAGTGACAGAGTATTTGAGCCCAGATCTATGTGACTCCTGAATCCACACCTGAGTTCTTTCCAGGAGCGTGTGATGTCTACAGAAAGTCAGGTTCTGGGGCTGGAGGTTGGAAGCTGGAGGAGGTCAAGGCAGAGTATCCATAGAACCCATAGATGTAGAGCCCAGAAGTGCAGAATTAGGGCCTGGGAGATAGCTCAGCGGTTAAAATGTTTGCTATAGAAGCATGAGGACCTCAGTTTGGATCCTCAGAACCCAGTAAAATACCAAGTGTGGTGGTGTGCCCCTATACTCTCAGCACTAGGAAGGTGAGGACGGAGAATCCCTGTAGTTCACTGACCAGCTATTCTAGCTGAATATGTAAGCTAGGTTTGGCAAGAGATCCTGTCCCAAAGAATAAGGTAGAGAGTGATTGAGGAATACACCCTACATTGACCTTTGTCTTTCATACACATGTGCACACACATGTACCTGCATCTGCACACACATGCATGAACACACACACACATACACACACACACATCAGCCAACCCAAGCTCTCTCTGGTAATATGAGCATCAGGGTCCATGAAGCAGATGGTTCATCCCTCAGCTGGTCAGGAAAACCTCAGTAGGTCACATGTGAAGTCCAGTGAGGTGTGCCCACCATTTTCCTGAACTGCAAGGGTAGGGCTCTAAGCAGCTGTTTGTGAGGTAGGTGCCAAAGCAGGAACTCATGATGGAGTCAAGGCAGCAGCCCAGTTCCACCACCTGGTATGCACTTCTGTTTTTTTTTTATTTTACGTAGATAAGTGGCAAATATACTTCTTTTTATTGTGACTGCAGTTGACTCCAAATGCCTTTCAGTATGGTATGCACTTCTTACACTAGTCTAGGACCTCCAAATCCTGGGACAAGAGAGTCCCATACTCAAACAGCAATATACATTTTCAGTTTAATGATTTGGGAACTGTTACTTTTAAAGTGGGTCCACACTGGACTCTGCTGGTCATCTCAGCAGGGAAGATGTGATTGCCCAGGGGCAGTCCTTGGGCTTCTTGATCAGACTCGTCAGTCCACATATATATTCAGGGTACGTACCCACAAAGCAGGAGCACAGAGCTATGTTCCATTCTGGCAAAAAGGATGGGTTGGGGTGCTCTTTATGCAGTCAGAACTGAGTTCTTGGAGGCAGGACTGAATGTCAGTCAGAGACTTATCTTGGCAGCCAGTTTGGAGACCTGGCACTTGGCTGGCACTCAAGTGTCATTCAGGTAATAAAAGAGAAGTGTCTGGATACAAATGGTTGTGGGCTGTTGAGGCTGCATGAGGATTGCTCTGGGAAGGCGTTAGGAATGACTACTGTAGGCCGGGGTCCCATAGTCAGGTGGTCCCTGCCTCCCAGCAGTGGGCCTCCTCGCTTTCTTGTCAGAGTAACCCTGGTGGTTTTAGGAAGGCCAAGAGGACTGGGGTGATTCCTGCCAGGGAACTTCACCCTGAGTTCTCTTCCTCTGTTGCAGGAAGCTGCCCGCAGAGCCCAAGAGCTGGAAATGGAGATGTTGTCCAGCACCAGCCCACCCGAGAGGACCCGGTACAGCCCCGTCCCACCCAGCCACCACCAGCTTACTCTCCCTGACCCATCCCACCATGGCCTCCATAGTAATCCCGACAGCCCTGCCAAACCAGAGAAGAATGGGCATGCCAAAGACCACCCCAAGATTGCCAAGATATTTGAGATCCAGACCATGCCCAATGGCAAAACCCGGACCTCACTCAAGACGATGAGCCGCAGGAAGCTCTCCCAGCAGAAGGAGAAGAAAGCCACACAGATGCTTGCCATTGTTCTTGGTGAGTTGGCTCTGGCTGCTGGCTATAGCCTGTCTGGCCAGCCCTGGATGGGCAAAGATCCCAGTTGCTACCATGCCTTGCTGACCAGGCTGGAGGGATCATGGATCAGGCACTTTCTCAGAAACAGGCCACACCATTGCCATATACACAGCCAACCTATCATTGTGCTCACTGTCTACATGCAGAGTTTGTGAGCCCCACTGATCTACCATAAGGCCCCAGGGCCTGTGTCCCCATGTAGATCCCTTCTCTCTCTCTCTGGCCTCCCAGTTCTTAAAGCAGGTGGCTTCTCTGGACTGTTGTCACAGTCAGATGGCATTCAGCTGGCGAAAGAAGTGCACATATTTAAGTATCATGTATGCTACCCACGTTGCATGGTAATCCCCTTTGATGGCTTGGAAATCATGCAATGTGTGTGAGCAGATGCTGCCATTCCCATTTTTTATGGACGGGCACATGGGTCTCAGCAGTTAAGAAGTTTACACTCAAGTAGCTGGGAAGTGGCAGGGCAGAGTTGACTCCAGACCCTGTGTGGCAGTCTACAGATATTCTACTTCTGGGTCCTGAACTTCCCATGCACTGCTCTGTCCCTAAACCACTTCCAGTGCTACCACTCGGGAGCAAGCACAGTAGAGCAGCAGGGAGGTCTGCCTGTGCAGGGCGGGTGGTCTTCGGGCAAGGCTAGCAAGGATGTGCCCACTAAGACTGGGAGGAACTCAGAAAGGCATGAGCCTGGCCATTTGGGACAGATGAGAATTCAGATCTCAGCTTGCCAGCCTGGCCCTGGGGACATTACAGAGCCATCAACTTCGAGTGTGCAACACGACAATTAAGCACGATGAGTAGCTAGGGCTCCTTTATCCCAATCACTGTGTTCCACACTACCAGGAACAAATTTCTGCCAGTTCCAGCTCTAGGATGTCATTGCTCTCAAAAGTGACTGAGAAGTAGAATCAGTGTGCCATTTGCAATGATTGACTTGGGTCAAGATGCTAGCATTTTCCATTCATTTTCTAAGGATGTAGCCTTCCCTAGCAGGCAAGTATCATCATTTTCATTTAGTTGGTAAGGAAGATGAGGCTGAGGTTATGTGAAACAACTTGTTTCTACAGATGAATATAAGAGGCAGGTCTCGAATGCAAGATCAGGACTCCCATTGAAGTGCCCCTGGGACCAGAGCCAGTCTCTGAGCTTTGGCACAGTCTGAGACATAGGAGACAGGTACTCACGGAGCAGGGCCTGAAAACCCCAGTGTCTCCTTTGCTGGGGACGAGCCTGACCCTGCCTTCTCCCCAGGCGTGTTCATCATCTGCTGGCTGCCCTTCTTCATCACTCACATCCTGAACATACACTGTGACTGCAACATCCCGCCCGTCCTCTACAGCGCCTTCACGTGGCTGGGCTACGTCAACAGCGCCGTGAATCCCATCATCTACACCACCTTCAACATCGAGTTCCGCAAGGCCTTCCTGAAGATCCTGCGCTGCTGACCCCGCCGCTCGCCCGCACGGCAGCTGCTTCCTGCCTCCCTGCCCGGGGCCTCACCCTGCCAGTCGTGGGCAGAGGGGCCTGGGTGGCCTCAGCTTTCCCTGGACCCCACCGGCCCTGCAGCGTCAGCCTGGCTCCATGTCCCTCTCTGCCCACTCACCCTCACTCTATCAGGGTAGGGCCAGGGAGCCAGGCATCGTGCCAGCCCTGAGGCTGGACCCATGGCTCAGGGTAGCTCACAGTGTGGCCCTCCCACCTCCAGAAGCCCTGTTCTTGGCACCAAAGTCGCAGCTGCCTTCCTTGACTTTTCTCTGGGTTGCCGAGGAGGGTGTCTGGGGTTCCCGGGGCAAGAATCTAGCTCAGAGGCTGAGCACACCTTGACTGTTGCCTTTACCTGGTCCTCACTGGCCTGTGTTGGAGCAAGTGGTGGGAAGAAGAGACAGTTCACACCCTATAGGGCCCATACAAGAAAGCAGGACTCACACCAAAGCCCCAGGAAACTTCACTCCTGAGAGACACATGTAAACACCAGGTGGCTTCATGGACCCCAGAGAATCTGAGGCTGAAAAAATCTGTTTCCCACCTCAACCCTGGAGTGAGCCCCTACTTTCCACAACAATGGCTCCTGCCCTGCCCCACCCTGTTGCAGCTTCCTCTGAGGTTTCCACTCTTCCTGGGGGAAGAGCTCTGATCTCCAGGGGCCCCAGCACGCTCTGTAAGGAGATGAATACTGAGTCCCTCAGCCCACTCTACCACCTCCAGATGAGCCTTGGACACATCCCTTCCCCATAGCAAATGCTGGCCAATTAGGGAAGTCAGGCTTTGGGCCCACGTTGGAGCTTGAGTGGGGCAGGTCACCCAGGGCTCTGTGAGGGATTGCCCCCTGCCACAAAAGTCTCTTTCCTTTTGGCCTCTTCTCTCTGTTCCCCTTCATTTCCAGTGCCTCTGCCTTAGAGGAGCCATGGTAAGAGGCTGCTGATGCCTCTGAACCTAGCGTACCCCGGCCCTGAGGGAGGAGGGAGGCCGCCGCTGAGGGCCCACGGCCCCAGACTCTATAACATCACTGTACATGCACCAGACCAATAAAACTTTCACAAGAGTCACTCCCACAAGCCCTGGGGTGGCCCAAAACGGTGCCAACACCATTCTTAGCATTTAGGAATAGCCAAACCTTGATTGGCAGAGGATGGCCAGAGGGAAGCCAGATATGCCCAAATCTCAAGCCGTAGTGCTTCTGGAAGGCCAATTCGGTGTCCTTCTTAGCCACCAGGGCAAAGAAGGCGCCATGGGAAAGGTGGTGTCTGAGGCGAGGTCTTTGTCTGTGTCTCCCTGTCCCTCGGCCTATCTCTGGGGCAGGTGGTGGAAGGCAGGCCAGGCCTGAGTGCGGTGGCCGGACAGGCTGTCTCCCTTCTCACCCCCAGGTGGTCCACAGCTTCAAGCAGGCTGTCTCCTTTCTCACCCCCAGGTGGTCCACAGCTTCAAGCTTTTGGGGCTGCAGGTTGGCACTGCCCTCACAACAGAAATCTGGCTTCTTAAAGATGCAGTAGAACAAGCCAGTGAAAGAGGAAGGTTCTTGGCACCTTGAGCATAACAGCAATGATGACAAACAAGGTAGAGGCACCCACGGCTCAGCCTCTGGGGAGCTGTCAGGGCATAATTTGCATGCTAAATATAATATTTTTAGCACCAAAGTTTGGAGCACTGAACTTGCCCTGAACATTTAATTATGGACTTTGATCTTCTCCCTGAACTTGAATATAGTGCTAAACCCTGGGAAAGGCTCCTGTCCCCAGGAGCACCTTTATGCCAAAAGGTAAGTCAAACAGGACCCTAGGGTAGCCAATAGCTTAGTGGCTGTTTCAAGGAGAAGACAGGCACTCATCAGGCCCAGAAAATCTAGGAACCTTTGAGCTAATAAGGCACACACACACACACACACACACACACACACACACACACACACACACACACATTCCTGTGCACCCAGTCTATGGATGATCTTGACCTAGAAAGGAACTGAGAAGTTTGTCTCACCACTGGGAATCTGAAGAGGGCATTCAAGTTTATCCACTATGAGAACTGGAACAGGTGACAGGGAGACGAGAGGAGGAGAAAAGGGGGAAGGGAGGACCGCGAGCGGGGCGTTGAAGCAAACCCCAGAGCAGTCAGAGAGGAGCCCTGTCAGAGAGAAGAGGGGAAGAGGGCAGGGCAGGGGCGGGAGGCGGGGCAGAAGAAAGTTGCCCACAGTTGTCACGAGGCTTAAATCTTTCTTCCAGACAGCAGATTGACAGCTAGAGTGGGCAGGGGGAGGGCTGGGCTCCACCCTCTACCCCCTTAGCATTTCAGGAGCGAAGGAATGGAAGGAGTGGGACCTAAGAACACAGAGTGGAAGGGGGTATAGCCCATGTTCTGGCTTTCCAATGAGACCCTGACCTTGGCCCTGTGTCGTGACTGGAGGGTAGGAAGGAAGTCTCTGGAATTGTTTTTCCCCTCTCTACCTTTCCCTGGGTTTCTTTCTGGACCCATGTCTCTGTAAATGACCTTTTAGTACCAGGAGCATTGATTTGTCTTTACAGCAGGTCAACTCTACAGCAGTCTTCTTGCCCCTTCCTTCCTTTAGAGCACAGCAGAGCCACCGCCTTAAGGTGAGGCCCAGCTGGGCACAGGTCGTCTCTGATGGAAAGCAGTGACACAGCTACAAAAGAGGGCAGATCAGCTTTATTTGGCCCTCTTGAAGGCTTCCAAAACATATTCTTTCCAGATGGGTTTGGAGGGATCCCGGATTGCCAGGGAATCCTGGAAAAGCTGAGAAATTACATCATTCCACCCATCTATCTGTCCATTCCCTCGTTGTCTTGACGAATATTTATTGAGCAATCATTGCGCTCCAAGTCTTCAGTGAGGTACTGGGAATAAAGCTCAAGAAGGAGGTCACGAGCCTTGCCTCTGTGGGCTCACAGTCTGAAGGGACAATAGCTGTAAACCTAATTATATGTACACTCCACTTCCCTCCAGGGGAGCTCTAGCCAGAGGTACAGACCGCTGCCAGGGACTCCAGGAAAGCAGCAGTGTACAGCAGGCATCTCAATTCCAGAGCACCGTCTTCCCGGATGGATGCTATGAGATGCAGCTGCTGTCCCTGGGCCATGGACATGCAGTTGGGGAACTGGCGAAGGAAGAAGTCTGGCAGCGGGGAGAGCACCCCCCACCCCCAGGATGGGCAGAGGTGTGGAGGAGGCACCTGTCGATCCTGTTTCCCAGGTGGCCTCAGGAGATCGGAGCCAGAGCCTCAAGGAAAAGCAATGAAAACTAGCCTAGCCTGCGTGGGTGTTTCCCACGCTGCCACCCATCCTGAGTCTGTTCCCAGAGGCTGCATGGCTTCCTTACCTGCTGCTGTGTCTTCCCCCTGCCACTGGCTCTGTGTCCTCCCAGGTTCCAGTGCCTAGGCTCGGCCCGTGACTTGAGCTCCTTCCTGTGTGGGGCTGCAGTCGGCTTGCTCTCACTTACTCTCTTCAGAATCCCCAGGGACCCATTGCTGTGCTCTGCACCCACAGAAGAGAGGGTGGCGTGCCTGGGTGGCAGGGCTGGCCTAGACACCAGGACTGAATCTTAATGGCCTCCATTCAGCTCAGCGTAATTGGAAGTAGGTAGTGTAATTAGAAGATGTTCCTTTTTGTTTGTTTTTAAGTTTATTTTTAATTCACATACAAAGTAACAGGTTTCATGATGGTGTTTTCATAATATTTAGGTTTGGTTGATTCATCTTTCCCATCCAATCCTCTACCCTCTCACCCATCCCCCAACTCCCTTCCTCTCTTGTAACCTTCACCTCCAGTATTTTCCCTTCCACCTTCATATCACGTGTGTTCTATTACCATGCCCACTTACTCCCTTAAAGCAGCTTTCAAAAGAAACAAAGAGACAGTGAGTGAAACCCTACCTCACAAAACCAAAAAAGAAAAGAAAGAAAGAAGAGAGTGAAAGAGAATCTGTTGGAGATCAGGCTTTTAAGGCAATATCCCAAAGTCTATGCAAATAACGGCTGGCCATGGGCTTGGGGGCGAGGGTGGCGACGCAGTTATTACTGTCATGAGGCTGAATCTGTGCTCCTGAGTGTCCTCTCCTAGCCATCACATGTCCCCAGCTATGCCACACCCCAGGTCTAGGGCTCCTAATGAAGCTGAAAGCTGGGGGGGCGGGCAAAAGAACATGCTGGACCCAGTCATGGCTTTATGAGTGAAAGGAGAAGTGAAGGAAGGGGCTTCCTGACAGAAACAGCTTCCCACTCCCATGCCCACTCTGCACAGGGCATCCCCAGGAGCAGGTGCAGGGTGATCACTGCTGTTCAGAACCCTGGCCTGTCTAGAGATGCTTTTTACTCCTACCTGGAGCCATAGGCAACCAAATCCACAGAAAATACCAACCATGCGACCACAGCCATAGTTTAGGGCTTTCTGGCAAGGACACACTTGCCTTCCATCCTGAGTCCTGGATCTGGGCTGAGGCCAGCCTCCCCAGGACAGTGAGGCAGTGTGAGTCCAGTGTTGTAGGTCAAGTGAAGAGGGAACGCCAGCCAGCCGGGGGTTGGGGGCCAGTTCGTGCCTTTGGAGAAGCAAAACTAGGACAGCCATACCTTTACTTTCTAGGTTATCCTGACCAGTCCCATCCCTAGATGCTCTGTCCTGCTGCTTCCCAAAAGAGCTATGTGGAGGCCGTGTTCTGAGCTGCCTTCAGAGCAGAAGAAAGGAGAGGGCAGGCAAGAAAGGAAAGACATCGCCACACCTCTCCGTCACCTAGTGTCCTCAGGGAACAGGTGCTCTGGAATCCACAGCTAGAAAAGCTGTCTCACTCCTTCCTGACATTCCTCCCCCTCCCACTGAAGTTGCTTTGTCACCTGCCTGTGCACAGAGCCCCATGTCCCTTTGAAGGCAGACTCCAACCAAGCAGCCCGCCAGCTTCATCATAGCCTAGCCCGCTGAATACAAACATGGGGCCGTGTCTTTGTCTACACAAGCTCTCTCCTGGTTCCTGGGGCTTCTAGTAATATGGTCAGTGGGTCATCCTTGCAACCATGTGCAGTGGGACTACAAGGTCATGCCTACTGCTTTGTAGCTAACTCAGCAGCACCTTAGGTGGGCCTCCACTCCAAGGTTCAGAAGAAAGTTTCCTCTCTTTTCCCAGAATGCACTGGCATGCATAGAAAACCAGGCAGCTGCTTCCTAGAGCATCCTCCTCCTGAGGCCCCCAAAGCCTGGCTCATCTGTACCTTCCTCAAGAAAGGAATTCCTCGGTGAGGAGAAACTACCAGAAACTAAATTGCTGGGTACTTACTTCTGAACCCTTGGATGTGCTTGGTATTGGATTTAACTATGACAACAACGTAAGGAGAGAAGCTTTGTCACTCTTAGGTAGTGTGATTGAGGCTAAGAAAGTTTCAGCAACTGATGTCATGCATAATTGCTTATGGCCCAGTCAGGACTTGTACCCAACTCTCTTGCCTGGGTCCACCCAACCCAGCTCATCCAACTTCCCTCTCGTGCCTCAGCACATGTCTGCTCCCATCCTCTGCCCCTCTTATGACATTGAAGAAAGCTCCTACTTCTTATAGTCTGACTCATGGGTGGTGCAACTTCAGCCGCCTGGGATCCAAGAGGGATGGGCAGCAGAAAAAAGCAGGACATGTGGCATTGCATGCAGTGAGAGAAGGAGCAGAGCAGCAGCAGCTCTCCCTCCTGTGTGCAGGCGGTGTGAGCAGCAGTCCCTCGTGGCAAATGACCATCTGCAGCGGGGCAAACTGGGGAGGCTTCATGGGCAGGAGTTAGCAGGATAGATCCTCCTCAGGATAGGCAGGACCCCAGTAAGGGTAATAGGTGAAGAAAACATGGCTAGCATGGGGATGGGGTGGGGTGGACTTGATGTGGACCTGTAGCTAGAGAGCAACGGAGAGGGCTGCTCCTGAACGGAACATGACCAGAGCAGCCTCTGTGCGTCTAGGAAGCCCCGGGCCTGCCCCAGCTCTGCTGGCTGCCCTCCTATCTGCCACACAACCAGAGACCTACTTCGCCCTCTATTTTCTTGTCATTCTTCCCCCTTGGAGCTTCAGAGAGTCACAGCCTCCCCATTCTCCTTTGCCCAGAGTTTCCTGGTTGCATTCCCAGGCTTTCCAACCTTCTGCCCTCTGGAGTTTTCTTCAGATCACTGCAACCCTGGCTCCCTTCTGAGAGTGTCACCCAAGCCACTTGGGACTTCCAGCCTGCAGCTGAACTCTGCCTGTGCACCTTGTCTAACTGACCTGCTCCTTGTGACTTCCTGGCCTTCTACTTGAGAGGGTGCTACTCAGTGATTCCTCTCAGTGCAAGTCACCCAGGCAGAGCCATCTGGGGACAGGCAGGTCAAGTTGACACCATCTCCCAGGTAGGATTGGTTCAAGCAGGATTTAGGATGAGAAGGGAGCTCTGGTCTTGGGAGAAGGTAAGGAAGGAGTTGTTACATTGGTAAGGAAGGAAAGGAGCAAGGAATTGGCCAAGAAGCAAGGTGACGGTAGATGCTGGTGCAGGCTGGCGCTGTGGGCGATCTGACAGCAGCCTCACACCAATAAACTTACTACACATATTGAGGTCAGAACCCAGAAAGTTGGGCAGAATCAAGACTTCCCCGGCACTAAAAATCCGTTGCCATAGTCTGGGATCCCCATTTTCCACCACAACACCCTCTTCCTCAGTACACACGGTTAGAAGGTTCTTCAGAATGCACAGCATGTCCAGATCACACCCGTTCTCTGCTCAGAAAGCGGCAGCGCTTCCCTCCGCACCTCACACTGACAGTACAGACTATGTTGCTGGCTGTGGCTACTTGGGTTTAGAGATATTAAAACCTGACTTCTCAGCCACATTTCAAGGCTCAGTCCCCTATGTGGCTGGTGGTAGATACCTTACTCAGCAGTAGATACAGGTTCTCACACAGGCCTGTTGGACAGTGCTGGTCCTAGGTTCAGAGTCTGGGTGTTTTTAACTAACATAGGGGCAAATGCTAAGGGATAAGCTCATGGGGAATGGGAATGGTCACTTTGGGATAATGTGGGTTTAAGGATTCTCTAGGACTTCACCAAGTAGAAATGTCCAATAAATCAGTCTAGTACCCTAGGTTCCACGAATACAAAACTCCACTAAGGGCCTTCTGTTTGGCAACATCAAGGACTCTTCACTTTGAGAAGGCAGTTGTGTTAAAATGGGGCTCAAGAGAGAGTTGATATCTGGCTAGGTTAGCTTAAGGAGGTAGCAGAGGATGCTCACAGATAATAAAGGGGCCTGTTGGCCAAGGCAGATCCCAGGCTATCACCTCTTTTATCTCTTGGAGGGAGGAACTGGAGAAAAGAGAGATTGGAGGACCTCATCACAGATGTGGGATCATCAGAGACAAATGGTGCCCAGGGAGAGTCCTGTCCACATCTGCCATGTATTGGATAGTAGGTTCTAAAGGAGCTTCCTTTCCCCACACATTTCTTCAAGGTCTTTCCTCATACTCTTCCTAAGAAGACAAGCCAGGCACTAACTGTCCTTCCCTGTGACTCAGCCTCCCCGCCCCATTGGTGGTTCTCTGCTCATCCAGCTGTGACTGTGCTGCTCTAGTCAGCTCTCTGGATCTTCTAGAGCCCTGAATTTGGAGCTCTGTCAGTGCTCCAGGGTTCATGAAGACATGAACAGCCCTTCCCTTCTCCTACCAGATGATCCTAAGGGACAGGAGCATCGCTAACTACAAAGGTCAGGAAGACCTGAGAGATGGGTGCAGGCAGCTGGCGGGGAGGAGGAGGCTGCAACAGTCAGCTGAGTGGCCTCTGACCTCAGGGGTCATCACTCATCCACTCATGGGTGGAAAAGCTTCCCCACCTGTGCAGGCCACCAGGCCTGAGTTGCCAGCATGGTTCTGCTAGGAAGAGGTGCAGAGAAAAACCTTAGGACGCCCCCTGGTGGCATTCTCATCACAGTCATGGTGCTCACAAGATTCTACCCTGGCAATTCTGGTTTAATTAGCTGAGGGTATATGTCAAGAGCCCCTCACCTGGAGATTCTATGTACAGACTAGATTGACAGATGCTTCTCAAGGACGTAAGCCAGTCCTGAGTCCAGAATGTGCCTTCAACCATAGGCTGGAGTAAGGTTGAGTGAACTGTCCACAGCCCAGCAGCTGGAGCTGGTCAACACCCCAGAATAGAGGAAGTAATGCTGCTAATGCCGCTGCAGTACAGCCATGTTCTTGGCAGGCCTAGACGTGGGCCACCATGTTTCTTGTCCCCCATATGTCAGGCCCTTCCACATGGTTGATGAGGAGGGTGGGGCGGGAACCTATTCTAGAGTGCCTGGCCTAGAAGAAGCACACACAAAGGCAGGCTGGAGTTGGCTGCTAGGCAGGGCATCCAGGACCCTTTGTCTGACACTGAAAAGACTTCTTGAGCTGGAGGCTTTTTGTGCTGTATGGGGAGCAACACCTCCTCCAGACCTCCGAACAGTCTTTCCTGGAAACCTACCAGCCCCTGAGCCATGACTCCCAACACACAGCAAGTGTGAGCAGCCCCGCCCAATGTGTCTATAACAGGTGAGCCACGTTGGGCCAAGTGTATGGGTGTCTAGTAGGTGGCCACCAAAGAGCCAGTGCTGAGCTAGTGCTAAGGAAGAAAGGAGTTCCTACCCGGCCAGTGCCACACCAAGCTCAGATACCCACCCCTTACATCATCTCTTCAGATTCCATGCCTCCTGCCCAACATAAATTCACACGTAGGTATTATATGTATGCACATGCCACAGTAGACAAACCACATACACACTTCATCCAACTCCCCTTGTCTACTCTCATCTCCCTCCCATGTGAGCTCACAGCCATATATTATACAGTTACATAAATCACATCACACATCAGACACACACACATGCACACACAAGCACCATACTGACACCCATGGCTCTTATAAATACCTTATCAATAAACCTCTAATGGAAGAGTCAGATCCACAGTTTCATTGTCTGAGAGTTACTGGCCATACAATGGGACACAAAGAAAGATGGGATTGGGAACAGGAAACTGGTGTCCCACATAGAATCATACATCTATAGTTGGTGCATACCCTTTCTTCATCCCCAACAGAATACACAAGAGAACAAATGAGTCAGGGCCACCAGAAAGTGTGGCCAGTATGGAAACAAGGGCTTGGCTAAGGCTTTAACGGGGAGCATACATTTTTTTTTTCAAGCTCTGAGTCTGCTCTCTGCACAGAGTGGGCAAGCTTCTTGTCTCTGATTCTCTTGCTCCAGCCTGAAGACCAAGAGCAAAAATCCCAAACTATGAGTAGTCCATTTCCCTCACCTCTTGGTCCTCCATCTTCAGAGGGGCTCTGTGAACCCAGGCACAGGTGGAGAAATGTTGCCAAGGTCTCACACTGAGTAGAAGAAGCTTATCTTGAGGGCTTGAGCCCATGGGAGAAAAGAGCTGGGCTCTGTGGTCATGACTTGGAGGGGGCTGGAAACAGTACTCTAGGCAGGCGCCCTTCTCCAGCTATAACCACAGTGGTGTCACCCCTTCCTTTCATCAGCTGGTTCCACTCAAGGTCATATGACAGGTGGGAAGAGATCGTCCCAAAAGCCAAGTTTCACTTTCACCAACTTCTTGGCTTCCAGGCTAGGAGGTCTGAGTTTGCTTAAACTTCCACCTGGGCCCCAAGCTCAGCACGTCCTCTGATGGCCAGCGAGGGCTCCTCACCCTCCAAGAAGGCTACAATGCTCTGTCTGTGGCTCCGAGGGCCAGTTGCATGGGTGAACAACTCACTCCATCCTCAATGTCTAGTTGGGCACCAGCCATGACCATAATTTTGAGGATGGCTATGTTGCCCTTGATAGAAGCCAGGAGGGCTAGATGCTTGGACATCGGCATGATGTTTGAGAAGGTAAATGACGCTCAGGAAGGCACCCCTCTGCACTGCTAGGTGGGGGGGCATCCAGTCTGACTGCTTAGCAGCATCGGGTCAGCCCCACCCTATAGCAGTGCCAGCAACACCACGTACTCCCCATGGCGTGCAACCAAGTGCAGGGCCATCCAGTCATACTTCCAAGAGTGCCTAGGTTGGCATGGCTCTCAACCAGCAGGTGGATGACCTCCGGTTGGCCCTTGTAATTGCTGGATGCAGTGATGTCCAGCCCTGATGGCTGGGCAGCTTGAGGCTCGCCCCATACTTGAGAATCATCTTGCAGATAAGGCAGCAGCTATGTGCAGTGGGCTATGGCCACTTCGGTCAAGGACGTCCAAGGACACTCCACTCTTTCACAGGGGTTGGGTGGCCCTCACTTTGCCCCTCTCCACTGCCAGGTGAAAAGGTGTCCTCAGTTTTCTCTACCCACTTGCCTGTCAGCAGCTTAGCCAGGTCGATGTGGCCAAAGTAGGCGGCCACATGGAGAAATGTCTTGCCCTCAGCCTCACACAGATTGGGATCAGCTTGATGGGAGACCAGAAGCCATACCACACTCTCAGAGTTCTTCTGTACAGCCAGCTGGAATGGGGTCCAGTTTTCATGTTCCTGGGCACCCACTAGGGCCCCACGGTCCAGAAGTATGGGGTAGTGCAGTCGTACCCATTCTGGGACACAAAGTGCGGTGGGCCCCAGTCATCCTTATCTGCCAGGTTGGCATCAGCACCGAGTGCCAGAAATAGGGTGCAGAGGTTAGGCTTCTGGTCCTAGTGGCGATGAGGAGGGGTGTGTATCCAGAGTCCACATGAATCTCGTGAATCAACAGCAGTCTCAAGTTGCACTAGGCCACCAGAAAGTGGAGGGGGGTCACCTTGTTCTCATTGACACACAGTTCTTCATCATTGGGGCCAAAACCCTCGCTGTCAGAGGGCTACAGCCATCACCTCAAGGAGTCTTTTGAGTCTGCTGGGAGGAAATTACACCAATAATCTGAGCAGAAGCCATCTTAGTCATTCTCCTGTCTCTAGCAGCTCCTCCTCGTCTGAGAGTTCTGAGCCTGCGCTGCTTCCTGCACAAAGGAGCCTGACGAACCAGCACAAGGAGGTCTGGGCCTCACCCCACTTGGCTTTAGCTAGTTCTTGACATTGTTGAGCCTCATGTCCGGTTCTATAAAGGGAAGATGAACCAGGCCTCATTGTACCAAGGCAAAGACAGATTAGGTAGGTGAGAATTGCTGGAGGAGGACTGGGGAAGAGAAAAGTCAATGAAGGTTGGAAAGGCATTGGAGGTTGGTCCTGTGTGATCTAAACCCCCTCTGAGGTGTTCAGGCCTCACTTTCTCCTGCTTTAACCAGTGAGGGTCAGCATTACAAACAACACAAAGATCACTGCCCAGGTGCACCCCCACAGCTCCTGACTTGTCTAGGGTGGGCCCCAGGCATGTCTTTATTTATTTATTTATTTTGTATATCTGTGTGCATGCATGTGTTTCATGGTATATGTGTGGAGGCCAGAGGAAAACCTCTGGATGTCTCTCCTTGCTTTCCACCTTGTTTGAGTCAGGGCCTCTTGTTTGCTACTGTGAGCACCAGACCAGCTGTACAGTACTGCTGAGAGTCTCCTCACTCTACCCACCATTGCTGTTGGCTCATCTCAGGAGGAAAGATACCTGTGCTACTTGGGTAAGGCTTTCTGTGGGCTCTGGTGGTCAGGCTTTCCCAGCCAGGGCTTTAACTCATCAAGCCATCTCCAAAACCTCCCCTATTTTTTAAGTTCCAAGTAATTCTAACACAAAGCCAGCATTGAGAGCCAGTGTTCCACCTCTGGGGTTAGAAATGGAGGAAATCTGGTTTTGCAAGGACACAGATGTGAAGGAGAAATAGCACCAGGGCTCCAAGGGCAAGGCCGTGTCTGAGCCATGCGCTGCGTTTCAGGAAGTGTGACAGGCCTGGGGAAGAGGACAGGGAGAGGGAGGATGAGCAAAAGGTATGGCTGGGGCCTACCTTCTCCTCCCTGTTGATTGCACTGCCGTAGACTCACTGCTGTCCTGGTTGGCTTCCTCACTGACCAGGAGAGGCAGACATGCCAATCCAGGGTGGATCACTTCTGGCCTGTGCTGTCCTCCCTTTCCTCTCTCAGCATCCCCTGCTATTCCTCAGGATTCAGATCCTAGTCCACCTTGGAGCTCTTCCTCTGCCATTGCACCTCCTAACCTTTGCCTGGCCTTCATTAAGGGTCACAGGGCTACAGAGCCATGGTTCCACTTGGATTCCCCTAATAGCCTGATACTTCCCATGTGAGAGGAAGGACAAAGAGCGGAAGGATGATGACACTCTCAGTGTGACAGCTTAGGAGAGCAATAGGTCTCCTTCTGTGGAGCTCCACACATACGAGAGGAGCCTTGTCCTCCCCAGGAACTCTGAGTCACAGCACCCCATTGCGTCAATTAGGGAAAGTGTCCCCTATGGACGTAGGCAGCCAGCAGCTGGGCTCCCAGCATGGAGAGCAGTGTGGGGATTAGCTGGGCCTTCAGTTCCTGTGTTCCCACCCTTGTGCCCAGATGGCCTTGGGAACGATATAGCCTTTGTCTGTGTGCCCTTGCTGTCCCACCATAAGCTGCAGAGGTCACAGAGCAGCCTTCAGCAGCACTACGGTGGCCTACCTGACCTGCTACACCACCTGTGAGGGCCGGCACAGGGGTGGCTTGTAAGACACCTTTCTGGCCAGGGCTTTATTCCCAGGGTCTGTCATGGGCTCTGGAGCAGGGACAGCAGCATGGCTGTCTTGTTGGTGGCAAGGGTAAGAGGAAGGGGGGTAACAGGTTGGCAGATAGTCCCTTCTGCATTTTAGATGCCCTAGCTCTTCCTTTTGCCCAAGCAAACCCATTCCCCACATGCCTATGAGGAGGCAGGACGCTAGTTCCCAGCCTTGGCATGGCAGGGGCTCATCTGACACACTGCTGACCTTCTGAGGGGTAGTCCTTCTACACAGGACCAAGGGCCTCTCCGTCTATCCCTCTCTCGGTCTCCCTCTCTCCCTCTCTCGGTCTCCCTCTCTCCCTGTCTCTCTCCTTATCTCTGTCTTCCTCTCCCTGTCTCTCTGTCTCTGTCTCTCTCTCCCTGTCTCTCTCCCTCTATCTCTACTTTGCTCTCCCCCTCCCTCCCCTCTCCCTTTCTTCCTCAGCATACGTGTGACATGTATGTGTGTAGGTGTGAGTGCTTGTGGGTGGGAGCTTCTGCCTGTGTGTATGTATGTGTGCATGAGGAGTCCAGAGGTTCACCTCAGGTGCCCTCCTCAGTAGCTCCCCACATTAATTTTTTGAGACAATATTTTTTGCCAACTGGAGCACCAATTCAGCTAGACGGGCTAGCCAGTGAGTCCCAGAGATTCCCTGTCTCCAGCCCCCCAGATCTTGAATTCTAGGCACATACTGCATGGGAATTTTATGTGGATGCTAATGACCTGAATGCCAGTGTTCAGCTCAACCATCACAGAAAGCAGTTAACCCACTGAGCATCTCCCCGGCCAGGCAAAGGGATCCCTAAGATGCCCAGACTTGTGTTTTGCTACTTACTGGAGGATCAGATAAGCTCATTGTCCCCTTTATGTCTGTGATTTCAAAGTCTCTACAGCCCCAAGAAGCCCTGGGACTGATGGCATACCAAACCTGTCCTTAGCTGAACTCTCCCCCCAACCCTGCTCTACAGATGTGCCTCACATATTTCTCTGAGTCCTAGTGCCCTGGGTGGGTCTGTGTGTCTCACAGAAGTGGGTCATCCCCTGGGCTGGGAAGGGTGGGTGACACCTGGAAAGCAGGGGTCTTGGTCCCAACACCACCTCAGCAGGTTCACCATCTGCTGAGCCACATCTGGTCACTCAGCAGACAGCTTGCAAGGAGAGTCACATGCCCGTGACCAAAGAGATGACGATGGTCCTCATGTCGAGCCCTGCAGGAGAAAGCCCACACTGTGTGGGCATCAGCGGGAAGAGGGAGGGGACCAGTAAGAGGATGGGAGCTGGACATAGCCTGGCAGCGTGAGCATGCACTCCGGGCTCTATACCTGCTCAGTGAGCAGACAGCTGCGTTTTGGACACACATGAGGCTCTGGCTGGAGCAAGTGAATCTTTGTTCCAGCTCTAGTCAAGACTGCATGTGACCCTCATCTCTTTTCTGTACAAGACAGCAGACCAAACAAACAGGCCTGGAGGAAAGTTCTGGCTTTCCAAGTTGCAAGAAGCAAGGTGGGGAGAAGGGAAGCAAGCACTTTGGGGACTCAGAGCATTAGAGCCACAAAGCAAGGTTTGGGCGGCGGCTGTCTGCCATTCCTTTTATCATCATGTGAGCCCTAGTGGCCACGGGGCAGAGGAAGCAGGGTAAGGTGGAAACAGTCCCCAACACAAAGCTAGTGTTCACCACCCTCTGTCCCCAGCAGTCCTTTCCAGGGCCTCATCTGTAACACCACCTCTGCCTCGGGCATGAGCTACAGGCCCTGTTAGCTGCATGCGGTTTCTTCTAAGTGAGGGCCTCCCAGATGCCAGTCCCAAAGCGATGGTGGGGCAAATGTTCGCTGAGAGACCTGCTGGACAGCATGAACAATGTGGGCAGGGGGACCCTACAGGTTCCACAACCCCGCACGAAGCTCCCCCAGGTCCTCGTCATCTCTCCCCTTCCACTGTCAGCCCATCCTGTCTCAGTACAGCAGGTGCTTTTCTATGCCACCATCTCCCAGTTCCCTACCTGGGTGACCTCGGAGAAGTTACTTATCTTCTCAGAGCCTCAGTTTTCTAGTCTGCCAAATGGAAATGAGTACTCCACTCAGAGGGTTACTGTAATGTTAAATAAGATGACATTTCCAGGCATGGTGGCTCACGCCTTTAATCTCAGCACTCAGGAGGCACCGATAGGTGGATCACTATGAGTTTGAGGCCAGCTTGAGACTACATGGTGAATTCCAGATCAGTCTGGTCTAGAGTGAGACCCTACCTCGAAAAACCAAAAAAAATAAAAAATAAAGTAAATAAGTAAGATGACCTGCAAACAGCACTTAGAACACAGAGTAAGACCTGGTAGAGGCTTGCCACCATGCAGGCTCACCATGGATACACTTGCCACCTCTCATGAGCTTCTGCCATTCCTATCGCTATGGACTCTGAAACACAATGTGATCCATCCTCTGCTCTCAGCTTTTCAGTCACCCACTGGAGGACAGACAACTATATGAGGTCCCGAGACACCCATCCACACTTGGATCTAACATGATGGGTATTCAATGGGGGTGCCCACTTAAAATGATTATATACTTGCAACTGGGGTTAGCCACAGGAAGAAACAGAGGTCTAATGAGGGCATACCACAGAGGCCTATTGGAATAGATCAAAAAAGATCTCACCAAGGAGAGATGATCTAACTGAGAGCTGAAAGATAATTAGGACTTGCTAGATAAAGAGAGAATTGGGGGAATAGAATGTGTGAAGGTCTTGGGACAGAAAATTGTTAGGAAGAGGATTTTATTTAAAACTTATTTATTTATTTATTTATTTGAGAGGGGGGAGGGAGGGAAAGAGAAAAAGAATATGAATATGAGTGTGCCAGGGCCTCCAGCCACAACAAAGGAACTCCAGACACATGTGCCACCTTGTGCATCTGGCTTACATTGGTCCTGGAGAATCTAACCTGGGTCCTTTGGCTTTGCAGGCCAACGTCTTAACAGCTAAGCCATCTCTCCAGCCCAGGAAAAGGATTTTAGAATGGTTTAGGAACTGAAAAAAAAAAAAAGAAGAAGAGGTAATGATGACTGTTTTAGGGCTTACCTCATTTAGATATATCTCCACCCAAGCAAACAATGTAAGTGATAAGAATTATTCTACCATTCTAGAATCAGAAAACTGAGGCCCAGAGATTACTGTTGCAGGCACCATGACCTACATACAGCCTCAAGCACAAAATTTCCTTGCTTATCTGCCTCTGCTTCATTTATTCTTACATTTCATTCATTCATTCATTCATTCTTACATTTGTTCAAGAAGAGAACAGTTCAAACTCTGGGTAGGCAAGTTAGCAGGCAGATGGTCTGGTTAACATGCAAGCGGGGGTGGGGCAAGGAAGGTGACATGCATTTCTTTCTCCAGCAGAATGCTGCCTGGCTTGAGGTCCAGGTGGAGAAGAGGTGGCTAAATGCTGTGGAGGAAGTTCAAAGCCAAGCTGGTCTCATGGATGATGTGGAACTTGAGTTGCCAGCAGAGGCTGTGGGTAGGCAGCACCTTCTCCAGGGAGCCCTTGGCCATGAACTCATCACAATGCCCAGGGGCTGTTGGCACACCCCATAGATAGATAGACATGCTAGAAGTTGACCTTCTCCATTTTGACTGCTTCTTGGATGAGGCAATTCACCTCGGAGCTATCAAGGGCTGGAAGGGAAAGATAAATAGCAAATGGCAGAACACACAAGCTCAGGGGATGCTGAGAAGCCCCAGCAGCTTCCAAGGCAGCAGAGGGGAAGAGGGACATGGAGGAATGTGCAGCAGGCAGCCTGGGCTGAGGTGCAAGTGGCCATCAACATCCAGTAAGACAGGAGAGCTGTTGACAGGCTTAGGGGCCCAAGTGTCTGCAGAGCAGAACAAAAAGCCTGGAACAAGCCCTGCCATTCAGTCCATCTGCTTGTTTACATGTGTGTCTCCCAGCAGATTTCAAGCCTCTGGAGGACCGCTATTATGTCTCATCTGCTTTAAAATACCATCTACTGCCAGTTTGCTCACAAAAGTAACACACACACACACACACACACACACACACACCCTCAAAGAAAACCTAGGAAATACAGAGAGCTATCAAAAAGAAAATTAAATCTCTAGTAATCCAACCTCACAGAGTTGGCCTTTGTTAATATCTTAGTATATTCTTTTATGATTCATTTGCAAGGGCTCTCTGTTCCTTTCTCCCTCCCTTTCCCTTCTCCTTCCTCCTCTCTCTCTTGCAGTCACGTGGCACTGGAGCCTGAGCACTTCCCCACAGGGCTGTTTTCCTCAAGTATGGTCTTTGATGGATGCAGGACACTCTGCCTTATGGAGGAATGGTAATCAGTTCTCTGTGTCCACCCCACAACATTGGCATACACTGCACAGCACATCTTTGCAGAAGTGAGGCCAAGGCTTAAGGGGAGGCCCTGGAAATAAGCTTCGCAAGCCCTCTCACTCATTGCACTGTTGGTGCTCACAGAACAGCAAATATGCAAATGGTCAGGGGACCCTTTGGGGATTGTGGAGATGGGAATTAAGGAGAAGTTGAATTTTTCAAAGCACAGTGTCAGCAAAGTTGCGAGGCTGCTGCAGTGGGACATTGTGGGACATTTCTGATAATGTGCTCTCAGGGTTACTTTGGTAAGCCAGACAGACAGCCCAGACTCCAGGGACAGTCATCCATCCACAAGACATCGATCAGATCATTTGGCAACTGAGGCATTAGGCTCTTCTAGCCCTTACTCCTCTGCTGTTCTGAGTTCTTCCTGCCAGCTCTGTGATGTGCTTGCTGTCGCCTCTCTTTCTCTACGGTATGCAGGAATCAGAATCATATACATTATGAGGCGGAGGGAATATGGGATCTGGAGGTCACACTGTACTGACTTCAAGTGTTTGTTAAGCTACTTGCTCACAAAGTTCATGTTCAGATCTAGATTATTTGTTTCTCAACGGGCTGCTGTCTCTCTAGCTGCAGCTGGGTTTTTTTTTGTTTTGTTTTTGGTTTTTTTTTTTGCCTATTTGCAACATTTTGGTGTCAGCAGTTGATTGAATACCTGTTGCCATGCACGTGGCCTAAATTCCTCCTCTCAGCTGACAGTTTTTTAAAATATTTTATTTTTATTATTTATTTATTCATTACAAAGGGAAAGAGAGGCAGGCAAAGGCAGATAGATGAGAGAAAGAGACAGAAAGAGAGAGAGAGAGAGAGAGAGAGAGAGAGAGAGAGAGAGAGAATGGGCATGCCAGGGTCTCCTAGCAACTGCAAAGGAACTCCAGATGCATGTGCCCCCTTGTGTAGCTGGCTTTACATAGGTACTGGGAAATTGAACCTGGATTCTTTGGCTTTGCGGGCAACCACCTTAACCACTAAGCAATCTCACCAGCCCCTCAGTTTTTCTCTCTTTTCTTTGAAGTTCTTGTACCTCAGCCACGAGTTAGCATTCTCCTATCTGGCTCTTTCTCTTGCACTGCATGCTTCCTTTGTCTCCTTGGCTGACTTAGAACACTTGGCCACTGACTTTATGTCAGGTGCTCTCCTCTCCTCACCTTCTACTTTCTCTGGTCACTCTCCTTATCTCTAAGTAGATAGTTATTAATACTTAACATGTAGAAAGCTCAAACTCTTGACTCTTCCTCTAACACTGGCTCCTCCCACAGCCTTGCATAGCTCAGCAAATGTGATTCCATCTTCCAGACCTCAGGCAAGGACCTGGGTGCACCTCTGACCCTTAGGGTCACTCTCACAATCAAGTCTCCATGAATTCTGATAGCTCTACTTCTGACATGTAGCAGGAATCTGACCATTCTTACCACCTCTGCTATTTGCATCTTGGCCCGTGCCTCCTAAATGCCTTCTCTGTTGCTCCTTCTTCCCCACTAAAAGTGATTATATATTTTTTTTATGAGAGAATGAGAATTGGCATGCCTGGGCCTTCAGCCACTGCCATCAAACTCCAGACATGTATATCACCTTGTGTGCATGTGTTATCTTACTCTTATGTCACCTTGTGCATCTAGCTTATGTGGGACCTAGAGAGTTGAACATGTGTCCTTAGGCTTCATGGGCAAGTGCCTTAACTACTTAGCCATCTCTCCAACCCCACAAATGATTCTTAATCTAGCATCCATAGCAATACTTTAAACATGCCCATGGTAGCATGCCATTGCCTAGCTGGAAGTCCTCTTCTCCCTCAGAGCAGTAGCCAGGACTCCTACAATAGCTAACAAAGTCCTCTGTCATCTTCCTCTTCCTCCCAAAATAGTTCACTGACCTTCTCTCCTACCTACCATTCTCTCTCTCTCTCTCTCTCTCTCTCTCTCTCTCTTTCTCTCTCTCTCTCCTTCCACATGGGCTATTTGCTGTTCTGCCAGTTGCCTGCTTCTTTTTGTTTTTTAGTTCAGAGGCTATACATGATTTGGACAAATTCTAGAGTCATCTGACTTGACTCTAAAGCCAAGAGTGTTCTAGGCAGAGAAAGAGCAAAGATAAAGGCAGATGTTCAGGGGTGTTGTCAGGCCACACAGAACATGACAACTAGCATTCTGGTAAGTAGTTAGATGCCACTTGGCCTCTTGTTGATGTCCCAAGTGTCTCCTTCCTAGCTGTAAGAGGACACACAGCAAAGCCAGAAGCAGTAAGAGAAAAGTGTGGCAGGAATACACATGAAGAGAGCCAGGGACAAAAACAGACATACACCACAGGACCCTAGCATTGGTCTTCTAGCAGGACCTGTATGAGAGCTGGCAAGTGGACTGGGCAGGAAGGTCCCCCTGCTCCCAACTTGTGGAAGGATGGGGAAGGGGAGCAGGGTGCTGCAGCTACTTGGTGGCATCTCGCTGGGTCAGTTTCCAACATCCAAGCATCTATATCCTACAATGGTTGGCATGGGAAGGAAGAAAGTGGCTCCCTACAGGTTGCTGAGCAAAGCTCCACACACTCAGGAAGTCCAGGCCAGACCTGAGAAGGTGGAGCGGGGAGGGCAGTGTCAAAACATGATAACCTCTGTGGTGGTTAGATTCAGGTTATCTCCATAAACTTAGGTGTTCTGAATGCTAGGTTCCAAGGCCTGTGAAGCAGTTGGCTGAATGCCTGATGGAGCCATAAGGATGAACCATGGATTGCAGTGGAGACCCATTGGCAATGCTGGGACCACGAGATGGCTGCTAAGGAAAGCTGCTGGGACCAGGGACCACGAGACAGCTGCTAAGGAAAGCTGCTGGCCCCAGATGTTTTCCAGGACTGTGAGTAGCCTAGCTGGAGGGGCAGAATTGAAACTCCAGAGACTTGTCACTGGTTAGAATTATTGGACTTGGAGACTCATCACTGACTAGAGTTGTTGGACTTGGAACTACAGAGTTTGATGTTTGCCCTGGTTGTTTAAAATCTTGTAATGGTTAAATATTTCTTTGCTCTGCCCAATGCCATTTTTTGCAGTGTGAATGTTTATTCTGTGCCATTATGGTTTTTTTTTTTTTTTTTTTTTGGTATTATGGCTCAGTTAAAAGAACTTGGACTATGGGGATGTTTGAACGTCATTAGGATTGATAAAAACTGTGGGGACTTGTAAAGTTGGACTGGATGCATTGAATTTTACGTCATGGATGGCTATCAGTTTATGGGGGGTAAGGAATGGATTGTGGTGGTTTGATTCAATTGTCCCCCATAAATTTGGGTATTCTGGGTTCCCAGCTAATAGGGATTTGGAAATTAATGTCTCCTAGGGACAGTGTGTTGTTGGGGGTGGGGTTATTAGTCAGTTTACCCTTGCCAATGTTTGGCACACTCTCCTGCTGTTGTGCACCTGATGCTGGCCAGGAGGTGACATCCACCCTCCGCTCATGCCAATGTTTTCTCCTGTCAACATGGAGCTTCCCCTGGAGTCTGTAAGCCAAAATAAACCTTTTTTTCCACAAGCTGTTCTTAGTCAGTGATTTCTGCCAGCAGTGCAAACCTGATTGCAACAACACCCAAGAGGAAGAAAGCAGAACAATTCTGAGAGGTCAGATTAGACAAAGGCATTCTTTTGCAGGGTAGTGCCTGCCCCAAACAGTTACCACTTGCCTACTGTATTTCAGATGCGGCCAAAGAAACTATTGACAGTGGGGAGCTCAAGTGACTAGGCAGAATTAGAAGCACTGGCTAGAGTGCTCAGCCTTTACCCCAGCCTACTTCTGCCGTGGAGTTCCCTAGGCCAAAAGCTTGCCCTGCCTCAGTGGAAAGAGGAGGACAGGGAGTCAGCTACCTGGTGGCTTCATGCTGGGGGCAGAGGGGAGCACTTGATGGCGTACTGAGTCCTCCAGTTCTTGTGCTGTGCCTGGAACACCTGGCCAATTCCACCAGTGGCTACTTGGCACAGTCATGGGTGAAGACAGTGAGGTTGTCCAGCAGCTGCTCCATGGGGCCAGTGGCCATGATGTCTGCCCTGTGGCCACCTGGCCCTTTCTGGCACCAAGTACTCCCAAAAATCACTATGGAGCTGCAAGCTGGGTGACCCCAGGAGCTGGGCTTCCAGCTCCTCAGGTAAAGGGTAGGTGGGGATAGAGATGATGAAGTAAGCCATCCCTGCTTTTGCAGGTGGGGAAATCCCAGCCTGGGGCTCTGGCAGCGGTAGAGGGAGCTGGGCCTGGCAAGAGAAGATGTCTCTCTGCAGCACTCGCACCCCATTCTTTCTTAGTCTCAGGCAGCTGGAGCCCCCCAAGCTAGGGAGGGGCAGATTTCTGCAGCCAGAAGTAGTACAGCCAGAGAGACTGTCCAGTCTCACTGAGTCCCTGTGTGAAGTATAAGCAGATTGGTTGGTTTTTATCTTCACACTGCTCATTTGTAGAGGACCTAGGAAGGGGTCAGGCCTGATCTCTGTCCTGGAGAGTTGGAGGTCTAGTCCTCAACCCTCCACAGCAAGCATTTCCATACAGGTGGTTTTTTTTTTTGTTGTTGTTTGTTTGTTTTGTTTGTTTGTTTTTTTTTTTTTTAATGGTCCAAATCTGTTTTCCTGCTTCCTTTGTAATGGTTTGCTTAACCAGTCTTGACATGCTCAAGTTCACCAAAGGGAGTCAAGCTGGAACAGAAATGGAGTGTTAGGCTAGACTTCTGTGTGCAGGGAGCTCCTCTTCCTGCCACCACTCTGGGAATCAAGCACAGAACTGACTTATCTTCTGGGAGCCATCATAGGGAAGGTGGGCTCTTTGGGTGGCCTAAAAGGAGGCCCCAGCGAGCAACCTGATCTATTGGAGGAGGGACAGTAGAGCTGTGAAGACCATATAGTAGTGTTGGGCTATCCAGGAATCATAGCTCAGAGCAAAGACTTGGGACAGAGGAGGAAGAAAATGTCCTTGGAGAGCCACATTTAAGAGCTGGACAGATTGGGGGCCATGTTGGTGTGGAAGGGCACAGGCAGGTGTCCCAGAGAAGCAGTGGCAGCATGGTGTGATGGCTCCCTTCCTGTCTCTGAAAGGTCTTCTATCTTGTCCTTCCTGCCTTCCACTGGGGGATGTGCCTTTGTAATGGGGTGCTTGGGGGTCCAGGAAAATCCTTGAACCCCAAACTCTAGGTTCATTTCTAATTTTAATCAAAGAATTGAAGTTAGAAGGACTGAGAAGGATAATTATTATATTTATTGAAGGAAGTATAGAGCCAAGGAAAGGCACCCGTATGGCTAGAGATCTCATATGGAGGGCCTGGGAAAACCATGGAAGGAAAAGAAAAAAGAAAAAAAAAGTTCAAAGAGCTCCTGCCATGTGGGGAGCTGGAGGGGATAATGAGCCCATGTGAAGAGTAAGGGCTAGCGGGACCTCCCCTTGACTCGGCCCAGCTGGGACAAGCCCAGGCCCAGCTGAGGAAAAACTCACCAATAGCTGAAAGTTCCCAAATGGTTAGGCAGCTCAGAGACCCTGTCCTCCCCTTGCAAAGGTGTTTATGACAGGTGGTAGGCTGTCTTCTGGCTCAGGTTAACCAGAGGGACAGCTGATTGATTAGGGTTAGGGGCTGAAGAGGCTAGCCATGACACCAAGTTCCGGGGGCTAAACCTGACCAACCACAATGTTTAAATCAAAGACTTCCCTCCCAGGAGGGGCCCAGGATTCTTGTGGAAAGACAGGTCTAGGTAAGAGATAAGGATTCCAGGAAGTGTGTACCATCCTACCTGCCTTTTGAATTTTAGGGGCTCAGTCACCCCCATTGCCTACTCCCTCTCACCTTGGCTGTGCTGACAGACACAGGTGAAAAGGAAAGGAGCTTTCTGATGCTGTGGGGTGGGTCTTTGGTCTACTGAATTGCTTTCTCACCTCAGAGACCCTCAGAGCTTGACAGCCCTCGTGAGTCCCAGAGGTTTGGTAAACAAGAGCACATTGCTACAGGACGGAACAGGAGGTCAGGGTGAGACCTGTGGCCTCCCACTGATGGGTAAAGATGAAGACTGGGGAGCTGAGTGGCTCCCTGGGCTTGAGGAAGTGTGACTCAGATGTGGACCTTAGACATTCAGCAAGACCAGCCTAGGTTCCTGGAGGAAGGAGCAAGGGTGAACCACCTGAATTCTCTCTCCAGTTTACTGGCCCATTTGCACCAATAGTGACTCCCCGCGATAGCAAGAAGCCAGAAATTGCTTGTGTTGCCACAGGAGGGTCGGTTGAAGCTTCAGCCCTGAAAGTAGGGATACCCAGGATTTGGAGACAGGCTTCCAGGGTCCTGAATAAAATACCTCTGTGTCTTTCTCACCAGAATGTAGTGTAGGGACATGCCAGAGGAGGCTGTTACAACTGAGCCACCTGTTGAAACAGGCCAGCTGTGGGTTCATGCATCCTTGGGGCTTCTGAGGAATCAGGCAAATGGATATAAGAAAGCATTTACCTCTCGTGAATGGAGTGGCAGAACTGAGCAGGACAAAAGGCTAAGTTTTTGCATGAGTTCTAGGAGAGAATGCCCTGCATGGGTATATGGGGGTCACTGAGTCCAAGAACTCCTGTTTCCCCTATGAGTCAGTGATGTGACTATGAAGGATTTGGGAAGGAGAGAGACCCACCCAGAGACTGGTGACTTCTCCTCAGTTATTAGTGCAATGTAGTCCCCTGCTGTGGCAGAGTGGGAAGGCCTGTGAGCAGTGAGAAGAATGCTGAGGAGAAGCTATTTCTATGTAGTAAGGAGGAGCAGGTGTGCTTGAAGAGACGGCTATGGCCTAACTGTGTCTCATGCTCACCAGTAAAAATGAGAAATGTGTTTTAGTCATAGGTTCTTTTATTTATTTATTTACGTTTTATTTATTTGAGGTAGAGTTTCACTCTAGCCTAGGTTGACCTGGAATTCATTATGTAGTCTCAGTGTAGCCTTGAACTCATGGCGCTCCTCCTACCTCTGCCTCCCGAGTGCTGGGATTAAAGGCATATGTCACCATACCTGGCCTTAGTCATAGAGGTTCTGAATCAAGGAAGGCTCAGAGTCTTTCCTATTGGCTGACATCAATACCACAAGTACAACCCATAACATGAAAAATTCACAAACTGGATGTGATGGTTTGAATTAGGTGTCCCAGTGAGCTCATGTGTTTGGAATGTTTGGTCCGTAGCTGATGGGAATGTGGGAACTGGAGCCTTACTAGAGGAGGTATGTTGCTGGGGGCAGGTTTATGGATGTTATGCCAGCTCTCCCTTGTTAGTGTTTGGTTCACTCTCATGCTGTGGTGTTCTACCTGCTGTGGCAGAAGTGATGTCCAGCCTCTGCTCATGCCATGTAGTCTCCTGCCATCATGAGGCTGTCCCTCAAGATTGTAAGCCCCTCAAAATAAATAACTTTCCTCCCATCTGCTGCTTTTGGTTAGGTGCTTTTTGTCAGCAAAGAGAAGATCACTACAGCACTGGACTTGATCAAAGTTACAAATGTCCACTCAGTGGGAGACTCTGTGAAGATGATGGAAAGATAAAGTACACACAGGAGAAAATAGTGTGAACCACATCCCGGACAAAGTGCCAGCTCCTAGAGTATATAAAGAAGGCTTCTGGGGCTGAGGAGGTGGTTCAGCTGTTAAGGTATTTGCCTGTAGAGCCTAATGACCTGGGTTCGATTTCCCACTTCCCATGTAAAGCCAAATGCACAAAGTGATGCATCCATCTGAAGTTTGTTTGCAGTGGCTGGAGGCCCTGGCATGCCCATTCTGTCTGTATGTCTCTCTTCTCTCTCTGCTTGCAAATAAATAAGTACATAAAATATTTTTTTAGGGCTGGAGAGATGGCTTACTCGTTAAGGTGCTTGCCTGAGAAACCTAAGGAACCATGTTTGACTCTCCAAGTCCCACGTAAGCCAGACACACAAGGTAACGCAAGTGCTTAAGGTTGCACGTGTTCACAAGGTGGCACATGCGTCTGGAGTTCGATTACAGTGTCTGAAGGCCCTGGTATGCCCATTTTCTCTCTCTCTCTCTTTCATTAAAATATAAAAAAAAAAATAAGTCTTTCAAGTTAGCAGTAAACAAACAAGCCCACAAAAAGTTATCAAATTAGCAAATGAAGGAAGGGCATAAAATGTTTCACTGGAGAGAATGTACAGATGGCACACAGTACATGAAAACATGTCCAATATCATTAGCCATTAAGCAAATGAAAATTGAAAGCACAATGAGAAATCATTGCATGCTAAAAATAAAAATAAATAGTGACAACATCAAATGCTGTTGAGGAAGTAGAAAAAATGGGTCACTCGTGCATTGCTGGTGGGAATATACAATATTCTAGAGCCATTCTACATGCAGCCTGGCAGTGTCTGATAAGATTCAACCTGTGATTACTATCCAACTTAGTATTCGCACTCTGTAGAATATATCCCAGGGAAACAAATATCATATTCACATAAACATCTGTACATGAAGACTTGTTGAAGCCTTAGATGTACTAGGTAGAATGTAAAAAGCAGCCCAGATGACCTTCAACAGGTGAAAGGTTAAACGCACCAAGGCATATGCAGAGTGGCACACTTCTTAACAACCATTGGAAAGCACAGCTTAGGAGAATTCTAATGACTGAGCCAAGCCAATTTAAAAATGTATACAGGGCTGGAGCATTGGCTTAGCAGTGAAGGCACTTGCCAGCAAAGCTCAAGGACCCCAGTTTGATTCCCCAGCACCCATGTAGAGCTGGCTGCACAAGGTAGCACATGTGTCCAGAATTTATTTGCAGTGGCTAGAAGTCTTGGCTGGTTCCTTTTCTCTCTCAAATGTGTACACATACACACACACATACACACACACACACACATACACATACACACATACACACATACACACACATATGGTGAGTCCATTTATATTCTTTTTGTTTTGTTTTGTTTTTTGAGGTAGGGTCTTACTCTAGCCCAGGCTGACCTGGAATTCACTATGTAATCTCAGGGTGGCCTCAAACTCACAGCAATCCTCCTACCTCTGCCTCCCGAGTGCTGGGATTAGAGGTGTACGCCACCATGCCCGGCTCCATTTATATTCTTTTTTAAGACTTTTTTTTTTTTTTTTTTTTGAGAACAACAGACAGAGAGGGAACGAGGCAGATAGAGAGAGGGAGAGAGAATGGGTGCACCAGGGCCTCCAGTCACTGCAAACAAATTCCAGACGCGTGCACCCCCTTGTGCATCTGGCTAACGTGGGTTAGTCAAGCATCAAACCGGGGTCCTTAGGCTTCACAGGCAAGTGCTTAACCACTAAGCCATCTCTGCAGCCCTTATATTCTTTTTTAATGCATGTATGTATGTGTGTGCACACAGAGGCCAGAGGATAACCTTGATGTCATCCTCTGGACCACTGCCCACCTTTGGTTGAGACAAGGACTCTCATTGGCCTGGAACTCACCAATTATGCTAGACTAGCTGGACAGTGAACCCCAAGCATCCTTCTGTCTCTGCTTCCCCAGAGCTGGGAATACAGATGTGCACCACCATACCTAGTATTTTTATGTGTGTATTGGGGATGGAGCTCGGGTCCTTGGGCTTGGAAGGCAAGTGTTTTACTGACTGAGTTATCTTTCTAGCCCCTTCACTCACATGCTCTAAGTAGCAACACTGTAGGGATGGAACAAAGAGTAATGGGTGCCACAGATGGGAGAAGAGAAAGGTAGATACAGTTATAAAAGGGTAGTGCCAGCAGTCTTGAGAGGAAACTGTTCTGTATCTTGACTGTGGAGGTGGTCACATGAATTTATATATATAATTGTAGCAAACTAAACACACACGCACACACAAGTTCATGTACAAGTACTCAAACCTGAGGAATATCCATGAATTGTATTATTGTCAATTTCCCAATTGTGATAATATGTGATAGTCACAGCCAATATTACCTTTGGGAGCAATAGAGTGAGGGGCTACAAATATTACCTATATTATTATTGTTGTTGTTAATAATATTTGGTTTGTCAAGATAGGGTCTCACTCTAGCCAAGGCTAACCTGGAATTCACTATGTATATCAGGCTGACCTTGGACTCACAGCCACCCTCCTATATCAGCCTCCTGAGTGCTAGCGTTAAAGATGTGTGCCACCATGCCTGGCTCTATATTATTTTTTAAAAATTACACCATAGTGCTCTGAATATGAAATGTTCCATATAGCTCATGTGTTTGAACACTTGGTCCCAAGCTGGTGGCACTGTTTTGAAAGACTGTGGAAACTTTTGGAGGTGGGTGGAGACTTGATGGAGGAAGTCAATCACCGGAGGTGGTCCTTGAGGTTTGGTAGGTTGGCCAGACTTCTGAATGCTCCCTGTGGTCTTAGGCTACACCTGCAGGAGTTATTTGGGATGATCTAGAAGAGAAAGAAGTCAGGGGTTGGCCCAGGGAGCCAGGAATCAGGAGCAATCTGGAAAGGAGGAGTAGAGTTTTTGAGAATGATCGCTGAGGGACTGTCCCATTTCCAGGCATACAGTGGTTGAGGCTTTCTGTGCTGGGCACAAGTGCAAGTATGGGCTTTCCACAGAGTCTAACAATGGTTCAGACAGGAGCCTCCAGCTATTTCCTACATGATGATTTGGATGGTTAGTCACGGTGGTCAAGTTGATTGGACTTAGAATCAACTAAGAGACACTCTTCTGGGTGGATCTATGAGGGTTTTTCTCAGGAGGAGTCATTGAAGGGGAGGACCCTCTCTTGCAGCAAGCAGCCTTTCTGACAGCCCAGATATAAAAAGGTCTGGGGGGAACTACTACTGTTTTTTCCAGCCCACCATCATCCCTTGCTGGTGAGGGCATCTACCCTGTTGCTGCCATCTTTTGCTGGCATGGAACACAGATTTCATTTCCTTCCAATTGGAACTGAGGACAAGTGGTTCTCCAGGCTCTCCAGGCCCTCAGCTTCAGATTGAGACAGCCTCTGGGACTGAGCAGCTACTGTTCTCCACCTTTGCAGCCTGCAGGTGGTCATTGTTGGACTGCCTAGTTCATATTCTGTAAGCCAATCTCCTTTGGAATAGACATTTATTCCATCAGTTGTGTTCCTTTGGAGAACCTTGACTAATGCAGAGCATCATGTGATTCAAGAGCAGGTAAGCAAATGAGGCAGTAAGGGGTTTAACTTGAAAGTCAAAAGAATGAGAGAATCTACATGGCTTGTTAAGGAAGAATCTGATCTGGCTATAGGATGGTTAAAAATGTTTATGGAGATACCTTCAATCAGGTCAGACAATGAAAGTGAAAGGGAAATCAGAACACACCTTCTGGCTCTAGCTGTTGTTTTAGCCTGGGTTTCATTCATTTCTCCCAATCTTCTCACCATATTCTCAAACCATGTGCATGCCCACCATCTCATCCTCCCAACATAGGAAAGGGACTACTCAGCAAGAGGCTGCTACCTCACTCTCTGTTGCTCCATCTCTGTCTCAAACACTAAGCCCAGTGGTGTGGCTCTCCAGTGTGTTCATCTCCTCCACTTTAACCGGGAGCTCCTTGAGGGGACAGGCTGCCCTATTCATCTGTGTGCTCCCAGTCTAGGGTTCAGTGGGAACCTAAATGGAAGTCAATATTCACTGTAGCATTTTATCTTCAAACTTGCCACTAGCAGTGGGTGGGTGGGGGTGTAGAGAGTTTGAAGTAGGTCTAGGCTGGCATTGTTAGAGTGCTTTCCCTTTCTACATGTCACAATTCAAGAAACAAGTATTTACTGAGTACTTCCCCCTATTCATTAGTAGTTTTCTAAGTTCTTGGACACATCAGTGACTGGAGGGTAAAATTCATGGAGTTCACATTTTACTAGGAAGAGAATGCAGCATGTAAACAATAAGAAAAAACATCATGATAAGCAAGTGATTATAGTATTTGAGAATAGTATATATCTATTAAGATATTATTATGTTGGGGAAAAATAAAGGAGCAAATAGGACAGACACACCTAACATTTGATCTGAAACCATAATTACTGGAAAGTAGAATTTGAGCAAGATAAATTGGAACAGCAACTCAGATTGAGGGACAAACTGATAAGCACTTTTGCTAGTGGTAGCAATTCAAGTTAGCTTAAGTAAAAACTGGATTAATTACTCCACATAAATGTATGCTCGTGATCCTTTAAATCACTATGACAAATACCTATGAGAAAAGGCTTAAATAAGAAGAGATGTATTTTTGGCTTATGATTTCAGAGTTCTGGCCCACAGTCATCTGTCTCCATTACTTTTAGGCCTATAGCAGAAAGATACATGGTGCTAACTAGAGCTGCTCTCCTTGTGCTTTCCAGGAAGCCAAGAGAGACAGAGAATGAACATGTGTGTGATAGCAGGTTTCCTCCTGCTCCCCCTTTTGTTCTTTCTGGGTCTCCAGTTTATTGGATCATGCCACCCGTGTTCAGAGCAGATCTTCATCTACCGTTGCTATTCCACATGCCTCAGCTTCTGAAGTTATGATGTGATAGTTAATTTCAGGTTGTCAATTTGATAGGACTTAGAATCACCATGGAAACAAATCTGTGTATATATCTCTGAGAAAATTTCTAGATTAGGTTAATTGAGGCAGGGAACCCACCAACCATTGTATGAGCTGGGCTCCTGGACTGCATATTAAAGAGAAGAATATACATATTTAATAGGTTTCAAGACAAAACAATAACCAATGCTACAACAGTTGTTAAGCAAATGGAGATAGAGAAAACACCAAACTCCACAAAATCATCAATATGATAGGGATTTTCAATAATGACACTGAATATTAAAGATTTTAACTCTACCATCAAAAGACAAAGATTAATAGGTTGGATCAAAACAAAAATAGGATCTCTACTTCTGGCTAAGATAGCAGATCAAGAACCTCATCAAAAACATCAGGTGGAAAAAAGGGGTAAACTAAAACAAGTTATGCCTCTTTTTGTCCTTTTCTGTTGGAAGTCTCCTAGCCCCAAGGCCCCCTAGCCTACCTGAGGCAGTGAGAGTGCTGGAGATTGCGGGGAGGGGCTGCCCCATGCACACCAGACCTGCAGGAATATCTGCAGCACAGATTTTGGGGTTTGGTTCCTAGCCCAGAAAACAGCAAACACTGGGGATCCCAGTGCTCCCGGCTAACGCTGGTGAGAGTGCGGCGGAGAGCAGAGTGACAGGCACGTGGCAGCCCCCACCCCCCCACCTCCCCGCCCCAGCAGTTCCCGAGGAGCCCAGCATCTCAAGCTACCATGGCAGGATTCCTCAGTGCGGAAGGCTTCTGCATTCTTCCTGCCCACAACTGATTGAACCTTGGGGGAAAAGAAGACCAGGTCTGGGACCAGTGGAACAAGACAAAAAGTTTTCATGTTGTTTTTTGTTGCTATGTTTTGTTTGATTATTTTTGTTTCCTTTTCGTTTGCCTTTTTTCCCTCTGATCTGAAGTGTGATCTCACTGTAGCCAAGGCGGCCCTGGAACTCACACGGTGGCCCAGGACGTTCCAAGCTCAACAGCAACACCCCTACCCCAACCTCCAGAGTGCAGGACTAGTTGCCTAGCTAACATTATCGCAGACACTGGGCTTTCCCCATGTACACATGACCACTACTGTTATGGACATTAGTCCAGGGGAGGATGAAAGTACATTCACCCATATACATATGTGACTAATAACTGGGTGTTTGTAATTTAATTTTTTATTTCCTTCTGTCTCTTATTTTTGTTTCCTATTTTTACTCACTTATTATTGTTATTTGTTACCTTATTTCTTTCACATGTTTTTGTTTTGCTTAATTAATTTTGTTGCTGTATTGGCTTCTGTTACACATTTATTCTCTCTCTTTTTTGATCTGTTCTTTTACATAAGTTTGTTGGATTACTCCTGCTTGTTTTATCATGCTTGCTCCTCTTTTCTCTTTCCTTTGTGTCTCTTTTCTCACTCTTTCATTTTCTTTCTAGCCTTACTGATTTGGCTTTTAAGGTTCTCTTACATTTTATTAGTGTTGATGTAGTTATTGCTTTTTAATATGAATGTTAAAAGCCTTACTAGTCAAAGCCACACTAGTAGCATGTTGATATTAAGCTAGATTATTATCTATTAACTGTTAAGTTATCCAAAGGACACAGAATGGTAACACAAAACACTACCACTCAACTGAGTCAAAGCAAACCTACCATCAAATCTGTGGGACTCAAAACTGGGCCTACCTCCGAAAAACCCCATAAACAAACCTCCAAGTGAAAATAACAGAACAACACAAGGCAAAAGAAACAACCAAGTAGAAGGCTTGGGGGAAGGGACCAGTTGTGGGGAGACACAAAACTGAACCTAAATTGAACTTGTACCATAGAATCCTATATCCTGGAAATCAAACTAAAAGGTGGAACCCTCAAGAGGACTTTAGGGGAAGCACCTGAATTGAAGGGCCCTGGAGAGGGTAAGATGAAACCTAACCTCATATTTCTCCTGTTTCTCTTTCTTTGTTTCTTTTTTCTTGGTGCTGGCCCTTAATCCCCTGTACCAGGATGTGGTCTACATCCACAATGAGATGTTGATCAGAGAGACCCACTAGATCTCCCAAAACAAACAAGACAGACCTCTGTCAGAGCACTTGATTATTCACCAGAGTTTAATGGTAAGACTCTACTGCTGAAGACACCATATGCTGTTGACATGGACCATGGAGAGACATGGTTGGAATCCAGAGGACAGCCAGTCCCCAGACAATTAGTTCATCTAGTACTGGAAGGCACGACATGTGCTACTGGGGAAAGTGGCCAACATCTGTCTGAGCAACTTAAAGTCTAAGCAACTCAGAAGCAAACAACCTGATGTGATGCTCACACAAGTGCAATAGTGGCACACAGCCATGGTGGGTAACCAACTGCTTTTGGATTGGCTAATATATCCACTCAGTGGAAAGGAAACCATATCTGGAACTGGGAAACAAGTCAGAATCATATCTAGATAATAATTCTGCTTTCTATTGTCAAGCTCCCACTAACCTTAGACTATAAGGGGGTTTACATCCTTTTAATTCTCTCTAAATTAATAGTGGTTATCTCATGTAACCAGTGCTGACTTCATTCTCCATTGGAGAATCTGCTTCTCTTTTTCAGATGGGAGCTGGGCCTGAAGTGATAAATCACCCAGTGCACACCACCCCGGCCCCAGCTGAAACCACAGAGGAACTGGGGAAATGAGCAAGAGTGCTGCTTTCTTAGGGAATCTGTTACCAGCACAAGGGTGATGGAGATCAACACTGAGGACACACAACACCTACCAAACCAGAGATCTAGAGGCTCCTAGTGCCCATCACTGAAGTAGACATAAAATGTTCCCAGCATGGCTCAGGGAATTTTGTGAAAGAGGGGCCAGAAAAATTGTTAGAGCTGTAAGTTGGGACATTTCACACAGAGACATTGCCTCTCTCCTACCCATAATGCATGACCCACAATCCCCATGGTGTTGACCTGCATCCCCAATGAAGAAGTTCTCTTCAGAAAAAGGGCAGGGAGGAGGGAAAGGATGGTACTAAATATGCTAAATATATCCATATCTAATAAAAAGTAAATTTAAAAAAAGAGAGAGCAAAACATCTGTTTCCAAAATATGCCCAATTTACAACAAAGAAACTCAAAGAACAAGGGACAATAGTTCATAACTCACCCCAAACTCTCAGCTCCTCCAATATGAGAACATAAAATGAGAGAATGGAGATACTAGAGAAAGAATGCAGAGTCCTACTTCTCAAAACAGACTCTACAAACAGGCAAATAAATGCCCTTAAAAAAAATCAAGATTTTGACAAGACAATCTTCAAAGTGAATGAAACAGTGAGCAAATTGGAGGAAAAGGTCATAAACATGGAAGAAAAATTTAGCAAAGAAATTGAAATGCTAAAAAAGAATCAAATGACAGCAGTGATCAATAAATGAAAACTATATCAAAATCCTATATGAATAGTCATGATCATACAGAAGAACAAATCTCAGGGATGGAGGACAAAGTTGAGACAATAATATACACAGACTCACATAAAACAATAAAGAACAGGACCACTATTTCCAAGCATTCTTGGAAAAATTCGAAAGACCAAATCTCATAAAACATGTATAAGAAGGAGCTGAGATAATTATAAAAGGAATTGATTTCAATGCAATTATAAGAAAAAGTTTCCTATGTCTAGAGAAAGAAATTGACATTCAAACACAAGAGACATATAGAACCTCAAACAGATTTGATGAGAGAAGGACATCAGAGCAACAAAAAAAAATCCAAAGCAAAGAAAGAATTCTGAAAACTGTAAGGGGAAAACTGGGATTATGATTGAAAGGATTGAAATGGTCTAAGAACAGTCAAGAGAGGGATGGAGAAGAGGAGGGAGTAGAGAGAGGGTTAATCGTAATTTAAGATGTTAAGCCTTATGGAAATCTACTTCTTCACTAGATCATATATCCTTTTTTCTTTCAAAAACAAATGTTTACTTCAAGCATGAAAAGTAATGTTCAGACATCCGAAATTTGTGTTCAATTTATAACAAGTCTAAAATAAGACTTCTTAAAAAAATACAATTAAGTACAAAATACTTAAAATATATTCTTGACATTCACAGTGGGTATTTCTGAAAGTAAGTTGTGCTAATGTATCTTAGAAACAACTCATATTTATAGTCCCAGTCAAAATAACCAGGTCTTCAACCAATGAAGAGTTATTTCAGGAGTTAGCATTTCAAAACAAGACTCTGGAAACAACCTCGTTTGCTTTTTGATACAGGTTCCCATGTAGCCCAGGCTGGCCTGGAATTCAGTAAACTCATATCTCTTAAAAAAGAGAGAGTTTGGGGATGGAGAGATGGCTTAGCAGTTAAACACTTGCCTGTGAAGCCTACGGACCCCAGTTCGAGGCTCGATTCCCCAGGACCCATGTTAGCCAGATGCACAAGGGGGCATACGCATCTGGAATTCATCTGCAGTGGCTGGAAGCCCTGGTGTTCCCATTCTCTCTCTTCTCTCTCTCTGCCTCTTTCTCTGTCTGCCGCTCTCAAATAAATAAATAAAAATAAACCAAAAAATAGAAAAGAAAAGAGAGATTTTGAGCCTCGAACGGGGTCCTTAGGCTTCACAGGCAAGTGCTTAACCACGAAGCCATCTCTCCAGCCTGAGTTACCTTCTAAGTGAGCTGTTGCCCAAGGAAGCCCCCGATGACCCCAAAACATCAGAGGTCATTGCCAAAGTGACTGGTTGCCCACTAGAGCTAGCTAGTAAGATCTTATTGTTAAAGACTTCACATACATGGACTACAGGTCACTGAGCAATCAAACTGGAACTGAGCTGGAAGCCTCCTCCCTGTTGACTAGCTGCTAGAAAGACCATTGCAGCAAATGATCTAGAAGCTAGCTGTGTAGTGCAATTAGGATTAGAGCACTAGAGTCTCTAAACCAGTAGCATTTGAGTGTAGAAGGGTGGGTGCCTCAGTAAACACCAAAGGGAAAACAAAGGTCTTCATAGCTTTAATGGCTGAAGGTCATCTACTGGTCCTCTATGAGACACTCCTCCTCCTCCTGAATATGGGTAAATAAGGCAGAACAAATGTCTTCTTATGTAATTAAAACCTGGCTATGTTAGTTGGTTTTTCATTGCTATGACAAAATGCCCATGATGGGTGCTTTTTCTCTAGAATGGGTAAGGACTGGAAGTGTAGCGCAGCAATGGAGACTTTGTGTAACATCCATGAGGACATAGTGGCACAAATCTTTAATCCCAGCCCTCAGGAGGCAGAGGTAGGAGGATTTCTGTGAATTCGAGGCCAACCTGAGACTACAGAGTGAATTCCAGGTCAGCCTGACCCTACTCAAAAAAACAAAACAACAACAACAAAAAAATGTCTAAGGAGTTATTTAGTTAAAAGTTCTGGAGGTTCAAGATTCAAAGTCATGGTGCCAGAATAACTGGGCTCACTGTGAAAGTGATCACATAGCAAGACAGGGAGCCAGAAAGCAGCTGGAGCCTCACCAGAGAGAATGCCACTAATCCCTTGCTTCTGAGGAATGCCTCCAGTGACCAAGCCTCCCCTACTAGGCCCTATCACCTCAAAATCACCACATGAAGACTCAGATCCCAAATAGGAATCCTTTGGAAAACAAACTATACCCAAATGATAACACTATCTTTGTGACAAAAAGTTAATAGACCAGTCCAGAAAAAAAAAAAAAAACTTTACATAGGACAGGGTTTATTTTAACTTTTCATTTATACACTGATGGGGTACTGAAAGCAGACAGAATTCTGAAGACTCCAGAATTTTCCTTTGCTTAGGGGACCTAGACACCCTCTATACTTGAGTTTTGGAGTAACAACTCTATAATCCAAAGGCTGAGGATTTGGAGAACCTTCCAGGCCAGCCAGGCCCCTTCTTCTCCCCTCACAGGATATTTCTGAAACACTGGACATGAGTGCATCCAAAGTATTGATAGTACCAAGAGGATTTTTTTGTATATGATGTATTGAATAATATATCACACAGTGGGTGCTTGATAAATATTTATTGAATGAATGAACATGGAACATTTGAGGGACACACTGTCACTTCTATAGCCTTGGCTGGGTTGCTGCTCATATCCACACAAACACTGGACTCCCACCTATCTGAAGAAGGACATCAGTGCATGGAAACTGGAACATCTTCATTTTTGCAGAGAAAGCCTCGTGGCTTCTATATACTTTTCTCTATCCCATGGCTCCTCTCTGGCACCATGGCTGATCAGATGGGAAGGTAATCCTTTGCACAGGGGAGATTTAAGCTGCCATCTCACAGACTGCTGATGGATTAACATGGCTTTCTGATACAAGCTTAAAGGGGTTAGATTCATTTTCCCTTTCATGCTCAGGGAGTGAAGGAAAGGGTCAGCTAATTGAGTAGTACTGCAGTTTGGATTGGAAAATGAATGAGAGAATGAGAGGGCTTCAGGTTCGAGGTAAAGACTAGGCTATCAGTGTGATGCAGCCGTGATGTCCTCAGGAAATTCTGGACAAGACATGTTTCTCCAGGCCTCTCTGTCCTTCGCTTCAGATGGAAAATAATGGTACCTGTCTGACAGGGACACTATACAGCTGAAATGAGCTCATTGCCATGAAAGGCTTTTGCAGAACTTAAAAGAATCCCCGCGTGAGGCTATTATAATCCTGTGCAGAAGACACACTGCAGGCCTGTGGCTTGGTCCCCAACCCCAGGACCCTCTGAGACTTGCGAATGGTAGCCTGAGGCTTTTACTTGCTTACAGGCATCCCGTTCCAAGTCATGTCGATGTGAGGGGAATCATGGCAGCCTCATGCATCTTAGTAATGTGGACAGAAGTGGGATCTAACCATAGCTTTGGGAGGCAAAGAAGAGGACACCAGGATGGACAGGGAAGCCACTCACACTGCGTGCTCTTGAGGACAGGCCCAAGGACAGACTCAAGGTCACCCTCCAGGTGACTTGTCCTTAAAGTTATTAAGCCCTGTCCGTCTATGTGCAATGCTTGTTTTTGAGTGCATAAGATTGCTTATATGTAAAGAAATCTGAGTTCTTAATAAATTTAAATTCTATTTACAAAGGAAAACAGCAGAAGAATTTTGTAACAATATTTTACAGAGCAGCAAGCATGCCTCAGCAATTCAGAGGAGGGGCATGCAATGTGGCCTGCGGAGGACTTTTAGTGGGGTTAGAATAGAAACACAAGGAAGGGAGGACTGATCCGGAGTTTGTACCATTCATTGACCCTCTCTGTGCCTCAGTTTCCTCATCTGTAAAGGAGGAATAGTACTACTGCCCACTTCTACATGCATACTACATACATACATACAGAATCCATAACCTACTAAGTATTTTAACAGAAGATGCCTGCCACTTTCATGATGCTAGGGCTTTGTGCATGTTCAAGAAGAAAGGAGATGGCCTTTTAAGGGATCAAGGGACAGCAGGTATGGGATGAATAGAATATATACAAACAAACACTAGGAAACTATTGTGGAGAAGAGAGGGTGTGGCAGTCTTCTATGAAGTGCTGGAACATGACAATGAACCACAAAGGTATAACCCAGAGTTGAAGTAGAAATGTGCTGGCCTAAGAGGGAACCAGAGCAGGTTCCCAATCCAAAACTCATCAAGGTTACACTGGATTGGCTATGTACAAAGGCCCTGTAAAATTAATCAGTATTTTTTTAAAGGAATAGGTAACTTAAGGGATAATAATAGAATGGGTTATTCTAAATTATACCTAAACCTTATGACTCATAGCTCTTGCTGATTAACAGTACAAAGGTTTTGTAGATTTCTTATGGTAGTTTCAATAAGAGTGCTTTCTCAGCAGTACTTTGAGAATTAGACAAGCTGCATGGTCTTATTGCCTTTGTACACACACTTGCAGATCATACAGGGAAACTGTGTGAAGGTGCCTGAGAAGGGGGCGGGATACACTGAAAGTGGTTTTTAAGAGGATTACTTTGGCTACAGAGGGCAGGGTGCCATAGATCTCCAGGGAGGTGGGGAGATTAGCTAGGTGGCTGTTGTAGTCATTCGAGCAAAACAAATCCAGTGTGTGTCTTTTTCTTATTTTCCTCTGATGTTGATAACAGTGTAACAACTTGTTCAACAACATCAAATACCTCTGAATGCTAATTTCAATCCTTGGTATTCTCCCAGGGTCTTCTCTTCACCCATATTCCTAGCACTCCTCCTTTCTGCAGGGTCATCTGTGGGTTGTGGGTTGTAAAATCATGAAGGATAAAGAGGAGCTGTGAGCCTGAACTCTGACCACTGGGCAGGCTGCCTCCCTAGGTGTCCTGATCTTTTGTTCTTGTCCTTTTATGACCCCTAGATTAGGGTCTTTTGTTTCTTTCCTTTTTTTGTGTGTGGTTTGTACATGCATACTTGCATGTGTGTGAAGGACAGAGGTTGATATCGTGTCTTCTTGATTGCCCTCCACTTATTTACTGAGGCAGAGTCTCTCACTTGAACCCAGCACTTGCCCATTTGCCTAGTCTAGCTAGCCAGCTTGTCCTAGGGATTTTCTGTCTTCACCTGAGTTCTGATTCCAGGTGAGTCACCATGCCCACCCAGCATTTACTTGGGTGCTAAAGATCTCAACTCCAGTCCTCACACTTGCTAAGCCATGTCCCTTGCTCTGGATCTAGGACTTTTGAACTGGGGACAGGATGAATATTGAGGATTGCTTACATGGCCCTTCTGAATCTGGACTTCCTTATTTATAAGATAAGAAGGTATAGGGAAGACATTTGGGTGTCACTGAATTATATTAAGCAAATGAAATCAGATTCCAACAAAGCAGGTCCTACAGAGATGAACCCTGAGTACTTTCCAGCATGGTCATTCTAGGGGCCCCTTTTCTTGCCACACATTCCAATAACTTTCACTATCATGTCATGCCTTTGATCCAGCCTAAGCCTCCATGGTACCTCATTTCCATGTGAAAATTCATCTATTGGCTTCAGGGAGAGAGATGAGCTGTGTGAACATGTGTAGTGTTCATATGTGTGTGCCATAGCTGGAAAGGAAAGGAAGGTTCCAAACAAGCAGATGGAGCAGCTGAAGATTAAAACAAAAACGTGAGATTGAAGGTGGACATGTGACAGTGGGTGATGCTTGGGCTAAACACCATCAGCACATCTGGCAGACAGTGCTAGTAACATGAAGCATTTTCTTGGATCTAGTCTTGACAGGATACCAGCTCATGACCTGGGGAGTGCTGAGGCTGAGTGGCTGGTAGAGATGCTCAGCAGCCCAGCACTCCCCTGTGCTCTGGTGGCACTCCACGGCCTACCTCCCCCTTGCCAGGGTTAGGTCTCAGACCACAATCACAGTAATGGGCCAAATGCCTACTGGAGGGGCTGATTCTTCATTTTGCCTTTTGGAAATTAAGGTTAGATTAGAGATCTTGTTAGAAAGAAATACCATCCAGTCAATGTCTGATCACAGATGCCAGACTTGCCTGCCATACAGATACCATATGAGCAGTTGAGGAGGGTTGACGGTCAGTGGGTGTCCCTTACCATCTCTAGGGCATGGGGAGGGATGGGATTGAGGAGAAAAGAGCTAATGATACTCAGATGAGCATATTGTTGGAGTGACAACTACTGGAATCAACAGGTCTTTCTAGTAGGAAACTGAGGGCAAACAAAAGTGCTAAAAGCATGTATAATCTGTCTGAAGATGTTGGGACAGAAGGCTGATTTGGTTGTTTGGGATCCTGGCACATGGGATATATCATTGATTTTTTTCTTCCTTCTGATGCCTGGGATGTGTTGGAGGGACAGCAGCTCACACTTCATGAACACCAGTACATATGACATTTCTTCCCACCTGTGAGAGGAAGGCATGTCTCAGAAGTATCTGACCCTTGACCAAAATGAAAATCAGGCTCCTTTCTGCAGGCACTCTGAGGCATAAATAATAAAATTTGACATTTCCCACCCATTGAGGATGAGCTTATAGCAGTCACTTTCAACAGGCAGGAAAGAGAAGTGCAGAGTGGGAGGAAGAGGGGTCTGAACTTCCAGTCAGTCACTGGCCTGTTGCTTCTGTACACAGGCAGTGGTGGTGCTTTCCAAAGCGCCACTAAATTCTTAAAAACAGCAGGTTCTGCAGCCTCTTATTTTCTTCTGTGCTCTGCTTAGTAAGTCACTCTCTCCCTTTGTAATTTCGTAGCTTCTGAAATAGTGTTTGTTTGTGTGAGGGAATTGAGTTCAAGCAAGGTCCTGGCTGTTATGGCACTGTTGTAGAGTATCTAGTGAGTGCATGCCACTGATCCCAGAGGGAAGGGTCCATGTCAGTGATTCTCCTCTAGTGTCCCCAAAGTGTCAATTATTCATTTTGGCCTTAGGAACAAAGGTCTCAATTTAAAGCAAATGGCTGCTTTACCAGTGAAGAATCTTCCAGGAAAAGGAGTGTCTGCCTTCCTACATGTTTTAGAAAATAGCTGGCTTTGATTTTTATCTTTTTTTTTTTTTTTTGCGGCAAGTCCAACAGATTGCCTTTTTATGTAAGAGTGAGAAAGAGAGAGAGAGAGAGAGAGAGAGAGAGAGAGAGAGAACTGGCATCTGGCATGCCAGGGCCTCCAGCCACTACAATCAAAATCCAGATGCGTGTGCCCCCTTGTGCACATATGTGATCTTGTGCACTTATGTCACTGTGTGTCTGGCTTACATGGGAACTAGAGAGTCGAACATGAATTCTTAGGCTTTGCAGGCAAGTGCCTTAACTGCTACACCATCTCTCCAGCCCTGGCTTTGATTCTTTTTTTTTTTTTTTTTTGAGAGTAACAGGCACAGAGAGAAAGAGGCAGAGAGACAGAGAGAGAGAGAATGGGCACGCCAGGGCCTCCAGCCACTGCAAATGAACTCCAGATGCATGCACCCCCTTGTGCATCTGGCTAATGTGGGTCCTGGGGAATCGAGCCTCGAACCGGGGTCCTAAAGCTTCACAGACAAGAGCTTAACCACTAAGCCATCTCTCCAGCCCCTGGCTTTGATTCTTTAAAGGACATGAGCTTATCTATTCCCAGAATCTCAAACTTAACCCACATGATAGTCAGTGTTCCCAAGTGCAATGGTGAGTAGCACTATATATATTTAGCACTGTAATTCCATGAATACTTGTATCACTTATGTCAGTTAAAAGGCTTATTTGAGGCCACAGTTTTGGAGGTTCCAATCCATGACTGGGTGGACCTGGCTCTTAATCCTCTACTAGGGGTGCTGTACCTTATGGTAGTAGCTGGCTGACAGATCCACTGCCCACCACATGGCTGGGAAACAAAATAAGAGGGAGAGAGTAAGGTCCATCAGTCCTCCTTTTGCACTGGCCCCCTCCCACTTTACAAGTGAAACAAAGACATACTAGGCTCAACTCTTAAAGGTTTCCACCTTCTTCCAATAGCTCCACGCCAGGGCCTAAGTTCTACCATATGGGCCTTGAGGGGCATTCCAGAACAAAAGCATAGCACCTCCAAGATCTCATTTAACCTTACAGCATGGGGAGCAGAAAGAGGTTAAGTAACTTGCCCAGGCACATAGCTGGAAGTGGCAGCATCCACCTTTCTTTGGAACACTGGTTTGGATTCTTATCATCCATGGTAAAAAGCATGTTCTTCCTCTACTCCTGAGATGATCAAATGATGGCACTAAAAAACATAGTATATCATTTAATAAACTTGTTGATTATGGACTTGGAGTCCACAGGTAACCTTAGTGTTGGGTGGCCCTGGAGCAGGGAAAAGGGAACGGGACAAGAGTTCAGGGTGTGAGTAGGGTTAAGATGGGAATCAGTGGTTAAAAATGTTTACTGCTGGCATGGGGGTCAACTTCCCAGCATCCATGTAAAGCAAGAAGTCAACTTGCATTGGCAAGAGATCCTGGTGTGGATGTGTGCACACCTACCCACATGTGTAAGTAAACAAAAATATTATTATTATTATTATTATTTTTTAAATTACTTATTTATTTATTTATTTGAGAGTGACAGACACAGAGAGAAAGACAGATAGAGGGAGAGAGAAAGAATGGGTGCGCCAGGGCTTCCAGCCTCTGCAAACGAACTATAGACGCGTGCACCCCCTTGTGCATCTGGTTAACGTGGGACCTGGGGAACTGAGCCTCGAACCGGGGTCCTTAGGCTTCACAGGCAAGCGCTTAACTGCTAAGCCATCTCTCCAGCCCCCAAAATATTATTTTTTTTTTAAAAGTTCAAGGTAGGTCAGGGAAATAAATGTTTCAGTCATGGCTGAATACATTAAATCAAAGCCCCAGCTCTGGCACTGTAAACAGAGAAACATTTAACATTGAAGACTGTGTTTAACACTTCCAGATGGGCTGCAGGAGGAGGCCAGGCAGGACATTCAGGGCCGACTCCCAGAACTACATAGGGCTTCACTGTCAGGAGCCACCTGCCCCCACTCATCAACTGTATTCAAGAGCGCCTGCCTAGCTGTGGCTGGGCTTCACAAAGCTGCCCCACCCTGATGTCACCACAAGTCTCTTGAACATTTTGGAGCTGGTCAGCAAAGGCTGAAATGCCACTACCCAACATATACCACCACACACCACCACCCCACTGGTGTTTTTGGCATGCTGCCGATAGAAAAGAGGAAATGGGACATGAGACTGCCAAGATTCAGTTCCCATAAGGACTGCTGCAGCAAGGGCATCTGGGAAATATGGCTTTTGTGGTCTGCGTCCTCCGCAGAAAAGGATGGGATATGCAGAGACAGGACAGTGGAGGTTGGAGCAAGCAAAGACCATTTCCACCAATGTAGCCACCCACTCTATACTTATCAATGAAAACCCAACAGATAGAGCCTCTGGAAAGAAGTACTGTATTCTGGAGTGGATATTTAAAAGGGCTTTATTAGCACAGCAGTGACCCTTCACAAATGGCTGTGCATCCACACACTGCACACAGATAGCACATCTCTCAAGAGTCACTTGATGTATTTCACTGTGGAGTTGAGGATTTCTAGCCCGTGAAGTTCTCTCAGTTGAACAGTAAACCTGTCATAATCAGAACATAAAACCCAGGTCAGAAATGCCACATTTCAGAGCTAACCCCTGGAGATGGAAGCTGGCTGGAACCATCAACCCTATCACTATAGGTGGAAAGGGGAAGGAAGGAGTCCTAAAGATCAAAGGTGGGGGGAGCAAAGCTCACGGGAAGCCCACCAAACACTGAAAATTACTGCATGTGGCAGGTATGACAGGCTGATAGCAGGGGACTGTGCTCTGGGTACTCCCCAGCAGGTTGCCACTTTGAGCTCATCCCAGCCAAAGTGCCTTGCTTCCTATGGAAGAAAGATTTCATCCATTCCTTCCAGTTGATCAATCAGACAGAACTTGAAAGGATTTAGATGTTATCCAAGCCTGCCCTCTCACTTTACGGGGTGGAGGTACAGGTGCATAGCTGTAAGGAAGGAGCCATGTTCACCACTCCCTTCAAGGGCACCCCCTTCTATGCCAGGGATCATGGTACTGTTGTAGGGGAACACCTTCTAGAATTGTGCACAATATGGTGTCCAGGCACAAACAGGACCAGGGTAGAGCAGAAGCCTGAGCTAAAAGAGAAGCAAGGCACAGAGTTAAAGCCCAGGTCACTTGCTCTGGCTTACTGAGTGGCCTCAGATACGCCCTTCTGTAACTCTGCTTCTCCAAGTTTTCTTGTGCCGAGGAACATTACCCTCAGCAGACATTCTTCCATTTGCTTAGAACAGGCCCTCCAACCATCAGTCAATAAAATGATAATGTGTTGCTAGAAACGTAAAGAAAGAGATGGGAAGCTGAGCATGGTAGTGCACACTTATGGCTCCTGCCTTTGGGAGGCAGAGGCAGTGGGACTGTGAGTACAGAAAGAAGGAAAGGAGAACAAAGGAAGGAAGGAAGAGAGGGAGGGAGGCAGGCAGGGACAGGAGATGGAAGGTGCTATAGTTTGAATAGTAAATGTCTTCCAAAGATCCACATACTAAAGCCTGGGTCCCAGCCCATAATACTTTAAGAAAGCAGAAAGATCATTACTTGTAGTGGGAGGAAATCAGATAATCGGGAGCGTGTCCCTGAAAGAGAAATTGGGACCTCGGCCCTTCCTGTGCCTCTCTAAGCTTCCTGGCCACTATGACACTCTCCTCTGCCATACTCCCTGGTCATGAGGCGCTGTGCTGCTACAGGCTGAAAGCCAAGTACCAGGGACTAGAGCCTCTGGGACTGTGAGCCAAAGTAAGACTTCCCTTCTCAGAAACTGATTATCTCAGGTATATTGCTGCAGCAATAGAAAGCCAAATAACAGGGCTGAAGAGATGGCTTAGCAATTAAGGCACTTGCCTACAAAGCCAAAGGACCCAGGTTCAAGTCTCCAGGACCCACATAAGCCAGATGCATAGGTGGTGGTGCATGTGTCTAGAATTCATCTGTAGTGGCTAGAGGCTCTGGCATGCCTCTTCTCTTGATCCCCACATAAAAAAGCAAATAAAATATCTTTTTAAGAAGAGAGCCAAACAGCAGAGCAAGAGAGAAGGGAAGATGGTGTGTGAGAGTGGGAAAAGAGAAGCAAGTGAAGTGAAGGATGGAGGAAACCGAGTGGCAAGACGACAGTGACTGCATGCGGGAGACCACATGACTGGCAGCTGACAGCTCCCCAGTTCCCTCAAGAAGGGTACCTCCACAGACACAGCTCCTAGGGACCCCCACAGGCCTTCACAAGAGGCATGAGCATTTCCCACAGATTTTCCCACACAGTGCTTGGCTTTGCCCACTCTCTCTGAGAAAGGACCGACTCTCAGGTTTCCCGGCTGGGTGGCGGCCACAGCATACCTGGAATCAGCTGTGCACAGCTTCCCTAGGGCTATGCCTGCATTCAGCTGGACAGCAGACTTCTGTGAGTCACCACCTGCCAGCTTCAAGAGCACTTTCACAAGGTCTGTCTTCAGCAGGGAAGATGTGGCATTGGGTACCTCCATGCAGTTGCCAAGGCAGAGGGCAGCGTTGCCCACCACAACCTCGTCCTCCGAAGTGAGCAGCTTGATCAAGATGCTGAGATCTATAGGGAGGGAGAGACACAAGCAAGCTGCAGTGGATCTCCTGACAGGAGGCTGCCAAGCAACACAGGGCACAGGGGTGAGGTACATGCTGGCTTCCCTTGAAGCATGGAGAATGTATGCTCACTTCCTGCATCCCTGAATGGCTGTATAAGTGAGACTGCATGTCAGCAAGTTTCGTGCTCTTAAAAGCCACCCCCCCCACCCTCCACCATGGTGGGTGGTCCCATCTGGCAGCATGAATCAGCGGTATTATATTTCAGATGGAAGGTTCCTGTGTTCTGGTCAGCTCTACCTGGGGACACCTGCTATGAACAGCTAAAATCATGGGGAATATTCCAACACTTTTTGGTCATGGCATCTAGCATCCTCCAGATAATAGTATAAAGCATCCTGGGTGAATAAATAAAGTTAGGTTTGACTCCAATATTATCCTTGTTCACTGAAGGTTAAAGATGGTGAAAGAAGAAAGCTGGTGTTAGGACAGTTTAAGCAGATGGTTATAAAAACAGCTCCAGGTTAACTTGGGGAGCAGGGGGAGAGGGAGCTGTCCAGCCACCTCCATATTATCTTTGAGCTATGTGTCAACCCGCCCTCTTGCCCAGAACTACCACTTGTGTGCAGCCAAAGTCTAATGAAATTCTCTGCAGCGGGAAGTGAGCTGCCTAGGGTTCTGTAAACCCCACGGAGTGATGCTGTGGGAAGGGTCCCAGCATGACTGCTAAATTCCTTCTCAGCTCCCACTGTGGCTCCCAAGCTGTATCATATGCTGGGTCAGGGTCCCCTGAAAAACTTACTTTTATCTAGTCTTACTACTTCTTCCCGAGCCTCGTGACAACTGTTTGTGCAGATAGCCAGTGTCTTTATGGCATAGCGTGATGCAGTCTGGCCTCCAGTCTAGATTTTGAGATGAAATGAGAACAGATCAGATGACAGTTCTTGACCTGAAGCCACAGTGAGTGGTTACTACAGGTTGAGTGCTCTCCTGGACTTCTAACTGAGAAGTGAGTGAGAATGGTGCATGCTTCCTGGTAAGCAGGGGTGGATGGAGCGCTGTTTGCACTCCTTCCCAGCACACCCAAGGCAGGAATGCAGGCCCGTCTTCTGTGCACCTGGCACTATTGGAAGGCTCTGATAGAGTGGCTTAGATGAGAGCAATGCTGTTCACTAGCAGGTCTCCCCAAAAGGGAGCAGATGGCCATCATGGACCATTTTCCCTCTTGAGAATAAGAGCTGACAGTCCTGATGGAACACATCATGAACTTAGATGAACTTAGGTCACTGTAAGAGGTGACAACGGCATCATCACAACCCTTTGAAACCACCCAGGGAAGGGTGTTTAAGATCCATGTGTGCATGCAGTCAGCACTTTCTGGTGTGGGCACGACTGTTGTAAAGTGAATGACAGTCATTGTTCAAGTGGCAGCCTCTACTCAGACCACCCGCCCTGCCCCATCAGTGTACTTCCTGCCCAGCCATACCCTCTCGTCACAGCATGTTTCCCTGCCGAGTGCAAGCCAGGGTTAAGGTAGGAGTGGGTCTTGCTGGGCACATACATCACGCCTGGGATTCAGGAGTAGCAGCTTAATAAGTCACTTTGCCTTTCCAGGTGTAGCCAGTTCCTTACTCGGAGTCACTGAGTTAATTATATAGGGAAAATTCAAACACCTTTGGTCGTGTGGGAACTCTGCAGCCTTCGTACTTTGCAAATGCAGTAACAACAAGCACACTCCAGATAACCACAGAAAGGATCATGAGTCCATGATCAAAATAATCGGCAGGAGAATCCTTATAGAAAGCCATGCAAAACACCTTGTCCAAGGACAGAGATCCCATGGCTTAAAGTTGGGCTAGAGGGGTGAGCACTCTTTATGGCTGAACCATTTCTGTTGATGCTCAGGGCATCAGGTAGACAGTGGAAGAGATTTCCTGTTCTTGAAGGTTTAAAATCTGGCAGGGATAATATTGTGGCACACTGACTGGACGAACCTTACCCTTGTTCTGCTCTGGGAATCTAAGAGGAGACTCCTGGACATTTAAGGCACTGTAACTGGAGGAGTAATTTTACCTTCAAGAATTTAATCATTTTCTTCACTATTCCGGCTCTCAGGGACTCCTCCACAATTTTCAGAGAGGAAGAAAGGGTCCGGCTTAGCACACCAGCAGCTCTCTGAATGAACATAAAGGGGATGGGTAAATGTCCCTTTTATAAATGTGGATGACCTTTAAAAGGTGACAAGCAGTTTGCTGAGGCAAAAGTAATCATCAGTATTGGAGGCAAAATTCATTTCTCAGTTTTTAAATGATATAATAGCAAAGCATGGCACTTTTTAACAAAGCCACCAGGTAGGCGAATCAAAGGGCTGGAAACATTGCTTGCTGGCACAGAGGCCCAGCTGTGTTCAGCTTTACACAGGACCAACTAGCTTAACCCTGAGGAAGTCAGTCCTCCTAGAACTGCTTTGAAGAGGGTGACAATTCCACAATCTTGGACAGCAGAGAGCACAGGTACAAGGCAGGGAGGGTTGCATTCTGCAGGTAGGCCCTCAGCTTCCTGGATAGACCCTCTACATCCTCCAGTTTTTACTTATCAATGCCTTTCTGAATCTGTCTTCTGGTTCTACTTTCTGGGAGAATTCATTTGCATTATTTCTCAGCTCTTGTTCTGCTTTGTAAAATAACAGCAAGCAGTTACTGTTTAATGAGTAGAACTACCTTGAATCCTTCTCAGCATGGAAATGATTAGTGCTATTTTTATTGTTGTTGTTCTTCTATATCCTACATTTCTCCATGTCTTTTGGGCCAGTTTTTCTGTTTATCTTATGTTGATGTGTGTGGTTTTCCAAAAAACATCTGGTGACCCTTTGCTGCCCAATCGCATTCCAGGGAAAAGCAGTAAAGATGGATTTGGGCATGCTGTGCTTATGAGAAGTTTGTTGGCTCACAGATGGAGAGGTGGTACCTCAAATACTAGAAAACAAAGATCTTTCCTTTGGTCCGTCAATCTGTTAAGAGGAAACAATATGCAGGGTTTAATCCTGCTGCTACCGCTCTAATGTAGCTTCAACACTTTTTGTCATGGCTCTGAATAAAGTCTCCTTCCTGTGCTTAGAAGAAAAAAAAAAAAGAGAGAGAGGAAAAGAATTTTTTTTTTTTTTTTTTTTTTGCCTGTGAACAGGTGCCTGCCTGCTAACTGCAGCCCCTCACTTACCTCATACCTGTGTTCTCTATCGTCCCTGTATGTGGACTCAACCTCTTCAGAATCCTGCAAAATAATGCTACCACCAGCCTCTCTCCCGACTCTACATGAAGGCTTCTCCAGCCTAGTTACCACTTTTGCAGTTCCCCTCCTTCATTATTTACCCATCACCTATATCCTTTGCCAGTGTTGGTTTCTACATTCCATCCCCCTTCCCAGGTACCTTGAATCTCATTTTATGGAAGTCTCAAAAGGGAGACTTATTATCCTCTTTTGAAATACATTAACCAGCTTCCTACAGATCTTAGAATTCTGCTACAGCTAACATCACTGATCCTATGTTAGGCCCAAGACAGTAGAAAATGTGCCCTATCTAAGGACTACATTCCTGATGTGAATTGCTGCTCTGCTCAGCAGGCCCAAGCACCCAGCATGGGCACCCATGGAATCCTAGGAAAACTCCAGGCCAACAGCTTACCTGAAGTTCTGAAGCTGAGGCAGGTCCAGCTTCAGGAGTGAATCACACAGAAAAGCTCCAGACACCACGAACAGTGGCACCTACCACTTTGAGGGGCATAGGCTTCTTTTGAATAATTAATAAAAGCTGTGATTCCCTTCCATGAAAGCATCAACTACTCAGAACTTTCTACACAATTGTGCAAGACTCCAGGGAGCTCAAATTAAAATTTAGCCCCATGAAGTCTGGGCTGAGCTCAAGGAAGTTGTGAGAATGACAGCTCTAAAAGAAGTATGTCAGATCAACTGGGAAACTTTGCCAGTCCCCAGTCTATGATCCTTGAGTTTTCACAACCCTCACTGGATTTTTCCTCTAGGGTCTTTCCCTGAAAGGTAGGAAAACATAGGATGATGGCAAATAGCCTCTGTATTAATATTGTTTTCCAGATATAATGTGCTAACCACAGGCCTTTCTTAGTTGTCTTAGCCAAATGTTAGAAGCAGAATTAAGGAAGTCATTCTAACATATATCTCCAAAGGGGCAAAAACACAATGCAAAATGACATGCAAGATCACCAACTTCAAAGCATCAGCATGGATTCTTTGATTATGGAAAGAGGGGTTATGAATAAAATATGCGGGGCTAACTAATTATTAAGAGTTAAAGTAAATGTTAGGATTATAATGTCAAGACACTTGATAAAAAGTGATTGCCAAGGGCTGGAGAAATAGCTTAGCAGTTAAGTGCTTGCCTGTGAAGCCTAAGGACCCCAGTTCAAGGCTCAATTCTCCAGGACCAGCGTTAGCCAGATGCACAAGGGGACATATGCATCTGGAGTTCGTTTGCAGTGGCTGGAGGCCCTGGCATGCCCATTCTCTCTCTCTCTCTCTCTCTCTTTCTCTCTGTCTGTCGCTCTCAAATAAATAAATAAAAATGAACAATTTTTTTTTTTTAAAAAGTGATTGCCAAGCAAGGATGAGGATATGAATTTGGATCCCCAGCACCCACATAAATGTTGTGCAGATGTGAGCCTACCAAGTAATCCCAGCACTGGGGATGAAGACATGGGATTGGGGTGGCTAGTCACAACTTGGAGTTCTGAGGTCAAGCTAGCAATCCTGTCTAAATGAATAAGGTGGATAGCAATCAAGGAAGATTCTGGTCTCTACATGTATACACATCCACCTATACAGATGTGCACCCCTACAAATGCAAAAGTGCGCACACCACACCCTCAAGTCCCCACACACTTAAGTGTTTGTGATTGAGTCTCATAGTTAATCCCCCTCTGGTGGACTCTGGTAGAGCACTTGGAGGGTGGAGTCTGGCTGGAGGTGGTATGTCAGAGGGGGTGGACCTTGGGATTTTGTAGCTCATCCAATTTTTCAGTGCTAGATCACTTAACTACTTCCATCCTGTTGTGATGACAAGATGCAATGCTTGGCTGCCTGCTCTGCTATGCCTTCACTGCCATGATGAAACTTCCCCTATAAACTGTAAGCTAAAATAAACACTTACCTTCGACTTGGTGTCTCTGGTTAGGTGTTTTGTTCCAGCAACACAAATATAAGTGCTACAGAAAACTGGTACCAGAAGTGGGGTCATTGATATGATGAATCTGAATATGGATTTTTGGTCTTTTGGAAGTGGTTTGTTTGCAGGAGAACTATGGAAGGATTTGATACTTTGCACTAGAGCAGCCTTGCTGTGCTGTAAACAAAGGTTGGTGGACCATTCTGGTGAGAATTTGAAAGACTGCAATGTAGACAGAATGACTGACTGTGAAAGTTCGGCTTATTGGGTTTCAGAGAGGAAAGAAATAACTTTGTTAGAACTGGGGCACAGCCAGCTCTGATGCTCTGTCAGAGGCTGGCTGTGTCCTTCCCGTGTCATGAGAACTTAGGCAAAGTTGAGTTTAAAATTAATGGGCTGCTGTGTTTGGTGGAGGAAAATAGAGCAGAAGGCCATGAAAAATATAGACCTCGACACAGAAAAAAATGTAAGCAAGTTTGAAGTATCAGGATCAGAGATTAATTTTAGACTACTTTAGCTCCCACTGTTCAAGAATTTACCACTAAGATATAGCATATCTACACAATGGAATTCTACACAGCAATAAGAAAAAATGACACAGTGAAATTTGAAGAAAAAAGGTTGAACCTGGAACAGATCATTCTCAGTGAATTTACCCAATCACAGAAAGTTAATCGCCACATAATCTTACTCATCTACAGCACCTAACCTGAATCTACCCAAGATGCCAACATACCCAGCAAGCATCTCAAGGATCTGACAATAGGGTGGGCAGAGAGGGAGGGGAGGGCAAGGAAGGGAGTGGGGGACATAAATCTGGACTCAAACGGCAATGGTACCATAAAATTCTACATCCTAAAAGGCACACCAAATGGTTGAATCTTCACCAGGCCCTTAGAGGGAACACCTGATTCACAAGGCACTGGAGAGGATACGATGAAGACTGGCCTTAATCTTGTACAGCTTCTCTCTCTCTCTCCTTCTTTTCTCTAACCCTTTTATATTACTTAACTTTTTCTTCCTTCTCTTCATGGTCATTAACCTGTAACTCTCAGTACCAGCATGTGGCTATCATTCACAGTGAGCTTTTGATCATAGAGACCTACAAGGTTTCCTAAAAGAATGACAGATTTATGTCAGAGTACTTGATGACCCACCAAAGGTTAGTGGTAAGACCCTACTGCTGAATACACCTTATGTGGTTGACATGTAACATGGAGTGACATGGCTGGAAGCTGGAAGAGAGTCAGTCCTGAGACAGTCAGCATGTCTAGTGCCAGAAGGTGCTACATGGGCGACTGGGGGAAAATGACAAATATCTGTCAAAGCAACTCATGGTCTAACCTACTTAGCAGCAAATAACCTGTCGTGATGCTCATATAAGTGTAATAGTGGTGTACAGCCATCGTGGGGAAACTGCTCTTGATTTAGCTAACTGGTCTGTTCAGTGGAATGGAACCTATAGCTGTATCTTGGAAACAGGTCAGAACCATATCCAAACATGAGCCCACTCTCTATTATCAAGCTACCACCAATTGTGGGCTACAAGAGTGCCTACACCTATTAAATTCTCCCCCCCAAAATAAGTGTTATCCCATTGACCTGGTGCAAACTTTACTCTCCACTGGAGAATCAGCTTCTCTTTTTCAGATAGACACAGGTCCTAAAGAGAGAACTATGCCATCATACCTCAAAAGGGCTCCAGCTGAAACTAACAATAATTGGTGAAAAAGCAAGGATGCTGTTTTCTTGATGAACCTGGTACCAGCAAAAGGGTGAAGGAGATCAACACAGAGAACAATAAACTCCTACCAAATCAGATATCCAGAGACACAGAGGATCCCAAGACCTCATCACTGAAGCAGAGCTAAAATGACTCCAACATAGCTCAGGGAAATTTGCAGAAGAGGGGGCGGAAAGAATGTCAGAGCCACACAATGGGTCATGATACACAGAGACATTTCCTCCTACCCATAAGTGAGGGCTAGCCCCACAATGCATGAGCCATATACCTCAACAAGGGGGAGGAGGGAGGACAGGGAGGCGGCTAACAATGGTACCAACTTGAATGTATTCACTGAGTACAAAACCAATTAATTAAAAAAAAAGTCAATCTCCCTACTCTGGGACAATAAGAAAGATGCTCTGAGGGTAAGGATAAACCTACTGATGGGACAAATTAATAAGAATGCAAATTATTTTTAAAGGAATCAGATTCAAGGAATAATGCTGAAGGAGATACCTGCTCCTCAATGTCACTTTCATGACTTCACCCCCTTGGGTTGACAAATTTGGCAGCCTGCCTGGTGTTGATTTTAGAAGTGTGACAAATGTAGGAAATAGGAACTTTAAGCAGAACCAGAGTTCTAGGAGCTGATAATGTGTAGCAATGTGAATTAAGGCCATAGCCCATGCATACAGGCCATAGTATGGAGCTGTGAAGATGAACCATGAGCTATAATGGAGATGTCAGGATTTGGGAGATAACAGAACGCTGGGACAACCACTGAGGAAATCTGATGGCTCTGCCTCTGGATTTGTCCAGAGAGCAAACAGCATAGCTGGAGGACAAAGCTGTTGAAACCTTCTGAAGCCCAGAGGATTTCATTATGAGTTTCAGGTGCTAGAAATGGAGCTGGCAGCATGTGATGTGTGCCTTGCTTGCTTTGGTTTTTGTATTGGTCCAACTTTTCCTTGTCATCCCTTCTTTTTTCAATGGGAATGTTTATTCTGGACTATTATGCATTTGATTTTACTGGACTCACAATTAAGAGACTATCTTTAGATTTTAGACTTTTGAAAAGTGTTGAGACTCATAAAGACTATAAGGACTATAGAGTTAGACTGAATGCATTTTGCATTATGACATAGCCATGAGTCTATGGGAGAAAGTAAAAGTAGAAAGGGGTGGTTTCAGTGTAAAATGTCCCATATAGGCTAAACTGTTTGTGATTAAGCCTACAACTTAGTCCTCAGGGCCTTGCTGGTTGTGGTGTGTCACTGGCACAGGTGAGCCTTAGAATTTTATACTCAAACCCACTTCCCAATGTTAGCTTACTCAAACAACTTCCTTTCTGCTGTTATGACAGGATGTGATGCTTGGCTGCCTGCTCTGTCATTCTTTTCCTGTTGTGATGAAACTATCCCTCTAAACTAAAAGCTAAAATAAATCCTTTCCTTCCATCAACTGTTTCTGGTTGGGTGTTTGTTCCTGGGCCAAGAAGGTACATGTATACACATGAAAGTAAATAAACCAATAAATAAAATTGCAAGGTTAACACTTCAAGAGATAAATAAGACTATGAGATAGCCAAGTTAACCAGATAAGAGAAAGGATAGGGTTATGGGAAAAATAAGAAGCTCATTTCAGCAGGCTTCAACTAGCTCCCATAGTGCTTTTCCCTAAGGAACATGGTGACTATTGCCCTTTGTATCAGTAACAGCTTTCTATATATTTCGACATCTAATTGTAACTAACTGAATTGTGGCTAAAGATGCCTTCTAAGAAAGCCTCTGCCGGGCTGGAGAGATGGCTTAGCGGTTAAGTGCTTGCCTGTGAGCCTAAGGACTCCGGTTCGAGGCCCAACTCCCCAGGACCCACGATAGCCACATGTCTGGAGTTCATCTGCAGTGGCTGGAGGCCCTGGTGCGCCCATTCTCTCTCCCTCTATCTATATTCTTTCTCTCTGTCTGTTGTTCTCAAATAAATAAAAAATAAACAAAAAACAATTAAAAAAAAAAAGCTTCTGCCTATTGCATAAAGGAGCCCACCCCAAGGACAGGCCAAAAAAATAAAATAAAATAAAATAAAATAAAATAAAATAAAATAAAATAAAATAAAATAAAATAAAATAAAATAAAAGGAAAATTGGTAGACAAAGACTTTTAAGTCCTATTCCTACAGGCAGGCCTTGCCTGTTCTCACTCTGGAGAGTCTATTTTCACTTTCACTTTATCACCTGCTAAGAATAAACTTTGACTGTTTGCTTTGCCTGTGCCCCTGGATGCAAATCTCCTACCGCAGCTCCACCCCCAGATGTAAAACAAACAAACAAACAAAATAAACCAGAGCACTGGCATGGTTGGGATCAGAGGGAATTCAAGAGTTTTCTCCCTATAACATAATCTTCACAGGATCTTCTGAAATGGGAAATGAGGATTACATTGTATCAGTTGGTTAGATTCTAGACCACGCAGCCAAGAGATTTAACTCTAGTCTCTGGACTGTATGGGGTCCACAGACATGCACTGGTGGAGGTCACCAAATCTCCCAGACGGAAGACATAATTTGGCATTTGTGTGCTTGTGGGTACTATTCTGGAGGGTCCATCTATCCATTCCCAAGGAAGTCAGTGAGACCTCGGAGGTAAAGACTTGCAAGCGGGTGAAGAGGCACTGATTTGGATTTCCAGGAGACACTTACTGTCAGGATTCCTCCATCCTTGCTGCTCAGCAGAGATAGGCACTTTCTGCTCACCTTCATAGCCCATACCTGCAGCCATGGGGAGGGAGAAGGTGATTTTAATGCTCTGATACTTGGAGTCCTCTGTGCAGCCTGTCTGAGCAATTAAGCAGACTCACACCCTCCTTCCTGCTATCAGCAACCCCCTCCACACACATTTTCCCACAGTGCCTTGTATTGTTCTTTCTTCCCATGTCCCTTTCTCCTCACTCTGGGCAATACTTTCATAACACCAGCCAGGTTCTACTTAACTCTGTAACGGTAGCCCTAGTACTTGGCTCAGTCAGCACCCCCCCACACATGTGGACAGTTTTTTGAATGAACACACACATGACTGACTCTCCTTGCCTTCATCTAAGTAACAGTGTCCCTCCAGCCCTCTGCATCCCCACTGCAGGTGTTCAAGGCCACATGCTTCTGTTTTCTTTGTGAACAAGTGAGTAATTATATGAGAAAGAATGTGGTCAGTTTATCCTTAAGGTCCAATGCAGTAACGAGAGTGTTGTACCTCTGAGACAAAGGGGGCCTGGATAGACAGGTTCATGATGAGTCCTAGGAGGGTGTACGCAACCTCTCTGAACAGGTCCATGTCCTCCTCGCAACTGACCTTGGAAACGAAACAAGGTAACCAATGAACCTGCTATCTGGTAGCTTTTCATGCTCATCTCTTCTCTTGAACAAGGGTCTCAAGACACCTATAGCACACACATTTTTACTGTCATGGATTTGAGTGATTATGGGAGCTCAGACAACCAGTTTTATGAGTTGGCATCAGTCTAGGGGACATGAAAAGTGTCTCAGGTACTTTGGCCATAACCCCCTGGCTCAGGCTGGGCCCAAGTTTATACTGAAGAGTAGGCTATTGAAATGGATAATCAAGCCAGCTCCACTAGAAAATGCTATAAAACTCTCTAGGGTTGGAGCTCTGTGAATGGTCAGCACATTTATGGTCACAAAGGAATAAACTAATGGGACCCCAGCATCCTGAGAAGAAAGAACATTAGCAAGCCAATGCCCCTAGAGAGGACAGAAGACCAATTTTTAATAGAAAAGCTCTAATACCAGAAGGCTCAAGCAGGCGTCCCCGAATTCGTCATGGGTCAACATGTGCTCTCGGGCAGCAGGGTCAGCACTGAGGTCACTCATCATAGCAATGCACTGGCAGAGGGCCGAAGGGCTGGTTATCTTGGGCTCTCTCTTCTATAAGTGAAGCAAGAGAAAATAAAGTAGCAGAGGGAAGGGAAATGATACCGTGGGATTTTCAACAAGTGCCCTTCACACACCAAGAGGCTTGGATCAGAAAGCTCAATGTCAAAAATGGACATCAATGAAATAACCCTTGTCACAGGATGGAAGAATAAGAAAGGCCATAGTGTATGTATCCATCAAGCAGCACAGAATGCTAGAGTATGGTGTTATGCTCCCCAAGGGATCCGGAACCTTCTATGGCTCCAGGCCAAAGCTGCCATAGGGGAATTCTTGCTAGTCTCTGCCCCTTTCACTCACATTGTTATACTTGTCCTCCTGGCCAGGATGCTCTCTACTCAGGGGACATAGTCACCGACTATCGTGACCACACTGTGCTGGAGGGGTGTGATAGAGAGTGCCTCTCTGCCTGCTTTTGCCTAAGATTCAATCCACATGCAGCACTTTCTCCCCACTGTAAGTAGCCATGTCCATATACGACTTCCATCTGTCCTGCCTGAAGGTGTTTTAATAACAGAGAATGGTGTAAGTTCCAGCTGTGAATAAATGATTAATCAACCTGAGGGACAAGGGTGCTGGGATATAAATTGTTTCAACACCTTTGTCCTAGTCACTGAGTGCCTGTCGCGGAGGAGAGAACTGGGGTTCCCTTACCAGAACACCTGTGAGTGCAGGGAGAACACCTGGAAGGTTGGCCTGGAACCAGACTTGGAATCTGTTGAGAAAACATCAGTTAGGATGATATCTAAGTGATACAAACGATAATGTGAGATCATGTAGCAGATAGATATAAGCAGGACCTGGGCAATTTCCAGCAAGCATGTATAATTCATTCTGAGCCACACGGGGGAAAGAGTCACTAGGTATGTAACATGGTTTTACTTTTTCTAAATCGGAAGAATTGTCTTCGATGTTAAACAACACACCTCAAACAATTGCTTTCTTAAGAAGCTGCTGGAATTCCTAGGCCCTCTGCCAAGCTGATTTTGCACCCTCTCCTCTAGCTCGGAGTATGCAGAACCTGTGTGAACCATGCAGGTGGGAAACTGTGCAAGAATGTTCACTCATCAGAGCCGCTGGGAAGGCCCAGACACATGTGTACACCTAACTGCATGCCAACAGAGAACTCCACCTCCTAGGCTGGCCCATCTGTGAGCACAGTTGCTCTTTATTTCATGACCATTTCTAGGTAAGATCCCTGAAATCTGTAAGGAAAATTTTTCAAAAGCCTACAAGGTATCATTTTAAAAGTTGTAAGAATCTTTAAAACAAATACTTTCACTATTTTCCCCAGTAGCTAAGCAAAACCAAAAACACATGGCAGGAGGAGATGGTCACTCAGAATATCAGGGAAATCTAAGAGACCGACAATTTCCTGTTCATTCTCCTTGGCTTGCCCACTCACATTCTCTTATCTAGATTTGCCAGACATTTACTGTGTGCCAGGCACTGAGTCAAAGGGAGAAAGTTTCCCTAACAGACAGTAGGCTTCCTGTGAGAGGTACTCATAGGAAGTCATCATCACCCAATATTTGTGGAGGTTGGTTCTGGGACCTGAAAGGACACCAAACTGTGGACACTCAATTATATACTGTGCTATTATATAAAATGGCACAGTATTTGCTTATAACCTACACATATCCTCTTAAATCATCTCTAAGTTTTAGATTACTTATAGTAGCTAATACAATATAAATGCTACAGAAGCACTACCTATACTGTATTGTGCAGGAAATTATAAGGGAAAATGTTTGTGCATATTTTAATATAGAAGCACTTTTTTAATGTTCTTCTAATGTATGTGTGCTTGGGGGATGCATCTGTGCCATTGTACACATATGGCGGTCAGAGGATCACCTCAAGTATTGGTCCTCAGCATCCACCTTGCTTTAAGGCAGGGTCTCTTGTTCATCATTGTTTATGCTGGGCTAGATGACTCATGAGCTTCTGGGGACTCTCTTGTATCCATCTCCAGTAGGCATGTTGGAATCACAGATGCTTGCACTATTGTTGTGTCTGGCTTTATGTGGGCTTAGGGATCTGAACCTTGGTCGTTATGTTTACCCAGCAAACTTTTAACTCACTGACTCTTCTCTTTCCCCAGCTCTCTTTCAGTATTTTCAATCTGTAGTTTCTGGAATCACAGGCAGAACTCACAGATACAAAGGGCTGACTGCCCCTGGAGGTCTGAGTCACCCTCCGCCTGGTGTGACTGAGGTGAGAGTTGATGGCCACAGCCCTCTAGAAGCCGTTGGCTTTAATCTGTGATGCTCAGCTGGAGGCTGGACCACTCTCTGTGGATACTGCCATTTTTAAAAGATCACACAGCTCAACACAGTTTGAAGAACTGTCAATTTCTAGAAATGTTAAAAGAAAATACCTTTCTTCTAGAGCCAAGTCTGTGAGTAGCCCAATGGCGGTGTTGGCCTTCTTATCTGAGAAATCAAGAAATGACAGCAGGGCTTCCAATAATCTGCAAAAATCCACAAAACAATGGGCTATCTTCCAACTCCCAGGATCTCCAACAGGTAACCTTCTAAGATGTCCCAGAAGAACTCATCATGAGAAGGAAAAGCTGAGAGGATGGCTCAGCCATGCTGTTCCAGGAAGCCTAGCTCTGTATCCAGGATCCTCCCAGAGAGACAGACACTGTCCTTTTGAGAGGGCCCCACCACTTCATGTGAATTCCTAGGGAGTTGAACAGTTTTAACCCAAGTTCACTGCTTATTAGATACCAGCTTGGAAGCAGTTTCTGGTCCTCGGCCACGTGACTCTGGCTCAGTCAAGTTCATTAACTTGGATGACATCTAAATGGTATGCATACTAATCTGTTGATGACTAAAGTGGGAGGGCTCCCTGATAATGCAGGTGACAGAATCAATATTTAACAATGTCTTGACAGGCTGCTGAATATAGCAGATGAGGTGTAGTATGGTTAAACTCAGAGTCCTCTAGTGAGACCCAGAGATTCCATGTAAGTAATGGAATGGGGAGACTCACTTTGTAAATGGTTCATATGGAAAAGATGCAAGGGTTTTGAGCTGATTGCAAACAGTGTAGGCAAACAGTCTGGTGGAGCTGCCAAGAAAAGCTAATGCAATCCAGGGCTTCCCAGATGGAGTTGCTGGCAGAATACCAGAAGTAAGAGTGACGAATCCCTTCCTGTAAACCCTCACTGAATACCCACAGGACACGAGTACTATGTTCAGCACTGAGTCCCCTATCTACAGTGGCATACATACAAAAATAATCAAGGGAGGTAAGCTGTATTAGGTGTCAGACACATGCTAAGTGGGCCTCTGTGTCTTCCTGTGAGCAAGTCGTGGGTAAAGGGTAGAGATGAAGGCTTGAATACAGATGACATTTCAGATATTTCTTGAGAAAAGTGTTAGTTACTGTTTCAATTAGTTATTCAGTCAACAACACTGACCTAGCATTAACCATTGTCCAGATAATGTGGAACGTTCTAGGGCTACAGTGATGGAATATGGCAATGTCCTGGCTCTAGGGAGCTTGCAGACCAGTAATGGGAACATAGAATGACAGGAAAACATGTAGGACAGGACACTCGGAGATGTTCTTGGACCATGAGGCACCTTATGGAGACTTTTTAAAAGAAACTCTTTGCAGTTGTTAGCATGTTAGGGGAGGACAGGGAACAGAGGAAAAAGAGAGAGAGAGCCTGGTTTGTGATGGACTTCCAAGAGCCTGCCTCAAAGTCTTTACTTAACCCTCGGGGTACCCACCTTCTCCAAAGTGTGATGGGTAGATGAGTTGCTTGGTGGGACATAGATTCTTGGACCACACTCAGCTTCTGAGGGGGAAGAGGACTCAGGAAGTTATATTTTAACTAGATCACAGGTGACTTCTAAACACTATAGCTCAGGAGTTGAAGAAATATTCTCACAGGCAACAAGAGTTTCATTTCAGAATTTTAAGGAGAACAACTGGACAGATGCACATTTTAGAACTATCATTTTGCCGGGATAGTGGAGGCAAGGAATCCCACCAGGAAGGCCTATGACTGAAGGATAAGGGACTGAATTGAAGCATGGCAGAATGGCAAGTATTATTTAAAAAGGAGGCACCACAAAGCCTGAGAAGGAGTACTGAGAGACAGAGAGAATGTGAAGGATGACCCAGGATGTGATAGAGATCATCAACTTATAAACTATGATCTTATGGCTATGGTAAGGGGTGTATGATTTTAGTTTAGTCAACTGGGTGAATGGATGGCCTCTGTGAAGACAGGAAGTTCAGGTGTCATACTGGTCTGAAGAATTGTGTTCCATGGGCTGGGCAGATAGCTCAGTTAGAAATGTGCTTGCCTTGCAAGTGTGAGGACCTAAGTTCAATCCCTAGAACCCATGTAAAAAACTCTAGCCATACTGCTATGTGTTTGTAACTCTAGAACTGGCAAGGTGGGCACAGGTGGATCTCTGAGGTCTGCTAGTCAGCCAGCATAGTGTACTTGGTGATCTCCTGGCCAACGAGATACCCTGTTTCAAAAAAAAAACCAAACAAAAAAAAAACGGTCATTGCCTGAGGAACAGCACTTTAGGTTGTCCTCTGGCTTCCACATGAATGTGTGCACGTGCACACACACACACACACATGCATGTACACATATACATATACATGGACAGGCACACATGAGTATGTACACAAAGAACAATATCTCAATTTGTTAAGTTTATGGTATTCATGAAGGTGGAGACAGTGATGTCCATAGGCAAAAGGATGTTGGCATTTAACACTTAGAGTGGGTGTAGCAGACAGCTTCAGGTTCACTGAGATGAACTTTCAGACCAGACATAGATATGGAGGAAGAAATATTTATTGAAGCTTACAGATCCAGGGAAAGTTCCATTATGGCAAAAATTGGCCTGCCTTCACAGGACCAAGCAGAGAGAGAGAAGCACAAGCCAAAAGCCATAGCACACTTCAGGAACTCCAGCTAGGCACACTTTGCATATCTTTAGATTGCAATGTGAAACCCACCATCACAACTTAAGATCTACCCAGTGACACTGCCTCCAGCCAGGTGGCTGCAGATGCAAACTACAAACAAATAAAAACATGAATATATATTGGGGGCCATCTATTCAAACCACCACAGAGGAATATAGACTATTCTTAACATCACAGATGAGAAGGGTTAGCATAGGATTCCAGAGTCCCTAACTTGGAAGGAGGACGGGTTTAGGGGGCTGATAAAGCAATCTAGGAAGGAAATGCAGGAAAGCAAAGAGGGATAGGAGAAGACAACCTGACAGCCATAGTATTTCAAGAAGGATCTAGAGAACAAAATGGCACAGTTGTTTGGGAGCAAGACAAGAAGGAACCCATAAATTGGGCACTCACCCACTTCTAGGGTATTGGATCTGTTTAGCAGTTTGTTCTGGAAGGAGTCCGGAAGCCAAATCACCTGGGAGTGGTTGAAGAAAGCTGGATGCCTGGCCTCAAAAACAACTGGTGCCTTCAGATTCACCCAGCACGGAGTGGTGGTAGAAGCCGCTGCGCGTGGCAGGCTTTCCAGAGCCTGTGTCTGGCCTCAGGGCAGGATGCCGGGGGCACTCAGGAAGCGGATGGGCTAACTGGGAGGTGACTCTGTATCCTCATTAGCTGGGAAGACCCCTAGTCTATGAGCTGTGTCAGTAGCTGGCTCAAGTCAAATACAGTGATAATGCTGTTTTCCCCAGAGGGAATTGTGTATAGGCTGGGCTAGACCACCGCAGAAGGGCACACATGATGGGTAAGGCTGGGCTAGATGGTCTATAAGATCAGGTAATTATTTCTACAAATCTCTGACTTCCTCAGCTGTGTATTCTAGTGTTCTTACCGTCATAAATCATTTGTTTTAGAGTTAGTTCAGATTTCTTCTCCACCAATTTAAATGTTTTCTTGGTCTTAGAGATGAATGCTAATGAACCATTATAGTACAGTGTAAGTTTAGTCTTGGGAGACATAAGCAAGTAGTCGCCATCATGATATGACAAAATGCTTATCCTAACTGGTCTCTTACCTACAGAGGACAGCATGTCCCATTCCACCTCCTCTTGCTCAGGGGCAGACTGTCTGCTCTACTGACAAGCAGCTGTTACTGTGGATAAACCACAGACCAGAGAATGTTCTCATGTAACCAATTAATGTACCATCGCTCCACTTTAGGACCCTGAACAAAATACCCTAGAGTACATTTTCAATATACCCTAGAAAACAATTATGAAAAAATGTTGTTAAGAATTAGGTATGAATAGCACACTGACTTCTTACTGTGGAAGAAGCTATCTGATGGCCAATCACACAAACATTCCCACTCCCTTCCACTTTTGCCTGACTCTACTACAAAACCAGCACCCTCTCCCCACTTGGGGTGGCCTGTGACACAAGGCTACCCAAAAAGAACTAAGCACTTGACTGTCTTAATAAAAAAGGACAGAACAAGAGTCTGGGGATAATAGCTTAGTCAGTAAAATGCTTGCCTCAGAAGAGTGAGAACCCAAGTTTGATCTCCAGAACCCACATTTTAAAAAGTCAGATGTGGTGGTGTGAGCTTATAGTACCAGGGCTCAGGAGGAAGATATTTGGAGGATCTTTGGGGACTTTCTAGTCAGATAGCCTACTCTACTTGTTGAGCTCCGGGCTAATGAGATATCCCATCTCAGAAAAAAAAAAGGGATCAGGATTCCTGAGGATGATGCCTAAGGTTGTCCTCTTGCTTTCACAAGCACCTCCTCCCACACACACCCCACACACATACACAGACCAAGCTGGTACTAATTAGGGTTAAACAAGGATCTGGGTATTGGAGTTGCAGCAAGGGAAAAAGAATGGCCAAGAAAAGGTTAAGAGGGCAGAGACCTTGCCCTTGACTTCTTTAAGCTATTACTGTTATAGTACTCTTTTCTTATTAAATGGGAAAACCAAGACAAGCTCCATGCATTTTGCTTAAAGGCCTTCTGATCAAGTGTTTTGCATGATGTAGCAGAAAAAGAAATTTACTGACAGATACATCATCCCTGTGGAGTGTTTTGTGGGGGTGGGGAACAGGGGGTGCTGGGGATCAAACTCAAAGTCTTGTATATACTAGGCAAATGTTATCTGACTGAGGAACATCCCCAGCCCATCATTCCTCTTAAGAGTCATCATAAGTATGTGAAATAGATGAGACAGTGGTGTAACCCTCCAGGTCGCATAAGTTGGCACATACAGAGAATTTACGCTCAAGGTGAAGTAAATCTAAAAACCCAGTGTTGGGAGATGGTTCAGTGGACAAACAGCTTGCTGTGCAAGAGTGAATACCTGGCTTTGAAGTCTCCAGATCCACATGAAGGCAGATGCTGTAGTGATAGTGTTTGTAATCCCAGTGTGGTGGTTTGATTCCGGTGTCCCCTATAAACTTAGGTGTTCTAAATGGTAGGTTCCCAGCTGATGGAGATATGGGAATTACTGCCTCCTGGAGGCACTATATTGTTGGGGGTGAGCTTATGGGTGTTATAGCCAGTGTCCCCTTGCCAGTGTTTCACACACTTTTCTGTTTCAGTTGTCCTCCTGATATTGGCCAGGAGGTGATGTCCACCCATCTGCTCATGCCATTGATTTCTCCTGCTATCAAAGAGCTTCCCCTTGAATATGTAAGACAAAATAAACCTTTTTTCCCCACAAGTTTCTCTTGGTTGGGTGATTCCTGCCAGCAATGTGAAGCTGACTGCAACAGTAAAGTTGGTACCAAGAGTGGGGTTACTACTCAAAACATGACTGTGTGGATTTGGCCTTTTGGAGCTGATTTTCAAGAGGATGTGGAAGGATTTGAAACCTTGGACTAAGACATACCTTGGAGTGCTGGAAGTACACCATAATGAACTATCCTGTTCAGAGTTAAAAGACCTTAATACAGTAAGAACTGTGGACTGTGAGGTTTGGCTTATGAAGGTAAGAAAGAGCTTTGTTTCAACTGGGCTGGAAACAGGTTGTGTGAGAGGCTTGCTGTTATGCCTGTTTCCTGAAAATCTATGCAGGCTTCCATTGTGTAGAAATAGACTGGTGTGAGCAGAGGGATATGGCACAGAAATGAAATCTTTGGGTTGAAACTGCTGCCTGCTCAGTTGCAATTATATGAGCAATTGCAACCTTTGAGACTGGGGCAACAGGAAGAATGTAGACTCTTTTAAAGTGGGCTGAATGTTCAAGGAGAGTTCTCTTTTTCAAAGTCTGCTTTATTCCCCTGCCCCTCAGATTAACAAATTGGCTCTCTGCCTGGCATTATGGAACATAAGAAATGCAGGAAAGAGAAGGTCATTGAATTTACAACATGGTCTTGTGTTTCGGAAATGGCCATGGACAGTGTGAAGCAGGTTTGCTGGATGACTGCATGGAGACCTGATGGAGCCATGAGGATGGACCATGGGTTTCAGTGAAAACCCAGTGAAGATGCTGGGACCACAAGATGGCTGCTAAGGAAAGCTTCCAGCCCCAGATGAAGTTTTCTAGGACTGTGAGTAGCCTAGGGGCAGAATTGGAACTCATGAGACTTCTTGCTGGTTAGACTTATCAGACTTGGAGATTTGCTACTGACTAGAGTTGTTGGACTTGGAGCTATAGAGTTTAATGCTTGCCATGGTTGTTTTAAATCTTGTATTGGTTGAATATTTTTTTGCTCTGCCAAATGCCATCTTTTGCAGTGCAAATGTTTATTCTGTGCCATTATGATGGTGTTTTATTATGGCTCAGTTAAAAGACCGTGGACTATGGGCATTGTGATAGTTAAGGTGTTGTCAACTTGATCTGTTTAGTAATCCACAGGCTGCTTCTAGGAAGGATCAACTAAAGGAGGAGGTCTTTCTCCCAGGGTGAGCCCTTCCCCCAGAGTGGGCGGTCCCGCTCAGAGAGGGACTTGATATAAGGAAGCTCTGGGTAGAAGAGTTCCCTTTTTTTTTTTTTTTTCCTTCCTTCCTTCCACTTGGCTGCTGGAGCTGCTCCCTACCTTCTAGCGTGGATTGAAGACCAGTACGGACTAAAGACCAACATCAACTGAAGACCCACGTGGATTGAAACCCAGCAGCTCCTCAGGAAGCCTCCAGGCTTTCCGGCTCCTCAGGAGGCCTCCAGGCTTTCCGGCACCATCTGCAGTGCCGGGTCGGGACTGCTGAGGCATCTGGCCACGTGGATTGAGCAGCTACCAGGTTCGGTGATTCTCAGGCCTGCAACTGCTATTGGACTACTGTAAACTAATCCAATAAATTCCCTTTATAAAATAATTCATTCTAGTAATTCTGTTCCTCTAGAGAACCCTGACTAATACAGGCATGTTTGAACACACTAGGATTGATAAAAACTATGGGGACTGTTAAAGTTGGTCTGAATGCATTGAATTTCAGATCATGTATGGTTATAAGTTTATGGGGGACAGGGACAGAATGTGGTGGTTTAGTTTGGGTGTCCCCCATAAATTCAGGTGTTTTGGGTGCTGGGCTTCCAGATGATAGAGATTTGGGAATTAGTGTCTCCTGGGGGAAGTGTATTGTTGGGGGCGGGCTTATGGGTATTATAGCCAGTTTCCCCTTGCTAGTGTTTGGCACACTCTCCTGCTGATGTTGTCCATCTGATGTTGGCCAGGACTCCATCCTCTGGTCATGCCATTGTTTTCCCCTCTCATCATGGAGCCTCCCCTGGAGTCTGTAAGCCAAAATAAACCTTTTTTTCCACAAGCTACTCTTGGTTGGGTGATATTTGCCAGTAATGCAAACCTGACTGCAACACCCAGCATGCCTTGGGTGAGAAGGTAGGTGGAGATGGGAGAATTCCCTGGAAGCTTGAAGGCTAACCTGGTGAACACATAGGTGAACAAGAGATCCTGACTCAAAACAAGGAAGAAGGTGAAGACCAATTCTCAAAGTTGTCCTCTGACATCCACAGGTATGCTGAGGTACACATGTGGCCACATTTACACACAGGAATATGCACAAACATATACACAATCACACAAACAAACAAACCAGAACACCTCCAGTAGCTGGGTATGGTGGCACATGCCTTTAACCCCAGTACTTGGGAAGCAGTGTTTGGAGGACTGCTAAGAATTTGAGGCTAGCCTGAAACTACATAGTGAATTCCAGGTCAGTCTTGGCTACAGGGAGGGACCCTATCTCAAAAACCCAAAAAATAAAAAAGTCCAGTGATTTACCCAAAGTGTCACTTGCTCTTGGCTCATTCCTGCCAGCATGTGTTCATCCCTTCAACCTCTCCTACGAGGCAGTACTTAGGGAAGAATGGGATCTGGTGCTTGTAAGAGGCATGGGTCTGTGTCCTGCTTCAGACCATGTCTTCTCATCACAGAGAATCAATTACCTAATTATATCTGGTTTATTTGAAGATGGACATTAGCAAGGATAGAAAAGTAATAAGCTGAGGCTCCTCTGAAGGCACAACTATACACCCAGATCATCAAAAGCATCACTCAAACAGTTCAAGTTGAGGGCTAAAAAGATTGCTCAGTGGTTAAGGTGCTTGCCTGCAGCACCTAATGACCTAGGTTTTATTCCCCAGTACCCATATAAAACCAGATGCACAAAATGGCACATGCATCTTAGAATTTGTTTACAGTGGCTGGATGCCCCAGAATACCCATTTTCCTCTCTCTTTCTCACTCTCTCGCATTGTCTCACATACACAAATAAATAAATAAAATATGTTTCAGAAAATTTTCAAGTTGAAACTCAACTTCAGATATAGCTTAGGGGGAAATTCTTATGATAACTATATCTACAATTATCCAGAGACAAAAGTCAAATTAAAAAGAACATTAGAAACAATAAATTAAAATAAACATATGATGAAGGTACTAAGGAAATGACTTCAGAGTCATCTGAAAAGTAAAATGTACTTTTGGAGAATTTACCTCCACTCATGAGCCATCTGCCTGCCTGGCTAGGCTTTTCCTGAGAACCATTTGGGGCTGTTACCAGATGGAAACAGGATTTTGGGAGACCTCAGCTTGATGAGCACCCTGTCCTCAGCACACAGTGGATTCTTCACCAAATGGGGACAGGTGCAAGGGGTCTCAGCCTGGTTTAGAAAGATCTTACTCCTTTTCTTATGAGGTCAGAGAGTAGGAGCCAAGCTCCAAGGAACAGACAGTGGATGACAGCCGGGTAAGGTGCCCTCGCTGCTTGAGGTTGAGGCAGCTTCTCTGCCCCATTTGTGAATAGGGTGATAAACTCCCTTTGCTTCCCATAGGATGATGGGAGATAAAACGAGATGACAGTGAAAACACCTTGTGAGGTTAATTGTTGTTTTGAGGTGATGTCTGAACAGTTTTTAAAGCAGGCTGCAATCCTTGCCACTCTTTATGTTAGACTGAACCCTATTAAGTCCCTGACAGACAAACTTTCTGATCTAAAAAGGTCATTTCATATGTTCAAAATTATAGTCTGACGATATACCAAATGAAATTAATAAATTAAAAATCAATGAAATAAAAAATAAATTGAAAAAGCACAAGATAGACTAGAATTGCTGTGTTTCAGGTAAAGTTTCAAACAATCTTCAGAACAGGCACACATACTATCTGTGTGCTTCAGTCTTAGAAAGGGCCCATGAAATAGTGTTTATTTTATTGTATTCAGAAATGCTTAAGGACATGTGAAATAAGGTAGTATTATATTACATAATAAAGGCAGAGGAAAAGTAAGAGAAGGAACAGGGTAGAGCCAGGCCAGAGGCTAAAAGGGCAGAAGCAATCGACTCATTTCCAGGCTGGGTTCCAAATGTGGCTATGGAGGTACCATCCCTGACCATCAACAGTAGCCATGAAATGAGGAGACACTGCAGCGTACAGAAGTGAAGTGGACCACAGTACTGAGTTCAGTCAGAGATCCTCATAAGTCTTCCCCCATCAAAGACTCTTTGTTGAATGGATCCTTTAAAAGTCTGATGGCAGCCACAGATCAGAGATAGGAAAAGGGACAGGCCAGCATGACCTTGCCTATTGAGTGATAATGTGAGGTACCCAAGGAAGATTCTACCAGCACAGGCTTACCGTGTTAGGTCAAAGTGGCTGATGACCAGGTTCCATCCGTTCTCCGTCTGAGTAATCTGTAGTAGCAGAGCCAGGCTCTGCTGCTGAGTAACCAGGACTCTGGAGGCCAAGAGGGAGGGCAGCAGCCTGGCAATGTCAGTGTGTGTCACCAGTAGACGCTGGTTTTCCTCTGCAAAGTAAGGCATTATCACTTTGAACCAGTTCTGTCTCCCACTGTCCTAATGGGAAGCTGCCACTTCCCCCTCATTTGAGAGACAGGATACTGACATGTGAGAGCAGGACTGCAGAGCCACCTTGCTGGGTCTCAATGAGCTGGGGGGGGTGACCTTAGCCAATGAGTGACCCCTGTGCCCTTCAGTGTGCTCATCAATAAAATGAGGGTGATGAGCCACCTATTAGAGCACTTAGGAGGATTCAGGGAATTGGCACACACAGATTATTGTTATTAGTTATTAATTATCATGATCAAAAGCTTCCTCAGTGTATGAAATCGGAAAATGAGAACAAAGGGAGTGAGCAGACATTTTCAACTCTTTCTAGGAAATCAGGCTGTGGAGAAGATGAACTGGCACATGTCCTCCTTCCTAGACTATGAGACACTTCCAGGGAATGGCACTGGCATTGCCCCCTTTCTCCTGCTTCATGCTCTGGACAGATATGCGAGGACAGGAAGGATGCAGGAGGGAGTAGGAGACTACGTTGTAAAACACAGCAGAGCAAACTGGACCATGCAGGGATGGTGGTGTGACTGAATCTGAAGTGACCCCTGAAGGTTCCTGGCTTACAGCCTAGGCTGCCAGCTTTTGGGGAAGTGATAGATCCTGAGAGTTTGTCTAAGCAATAAATCACTTCCTGATGGATTCATTATTGGAAGGTGAGAAAAACTAGGTGGTGGGCCTAATGGGAGGAAAAAGGTCACAGGAAAGATGTGCCTTATCCTCATCTGCTTCCTGCCTCTCTGTCTGCTTCCTGGCTGCCTTGAAGTGAGCAGCCTTCCTATGGCATGCATTCTCTACCATGATGTTTGATGGGATCAAGTGACCAAGGACTCTCCTCCCTGGTTTTACTTAGGTATCTGTCTCACTGACAAAGATGGGCCATATCACCTGGGAATCACTACACTGGGCTCTCTGCTGTCTTCTGCAGTGATTTTCTCATCACTGTGACAAAATACAAACAGAAACACCTTTTTAAAAAAATATTTTACTTGAGCCAGGCATGGTGGAGCATGCCTTTAATCCCAGCACTCAGGAGGCAGAGGTAGGAGGATCGCTGTGAGTTCAAGACCACCCTCGAACCTACATAGTGAATTCCATGTCAGCCTGAGCTAGAGTGAGACCCTACCTCAGAAAACCAAAAAACAAAGTTATTTATTTATTTGACATCTTTTAAGGGAACAAAGCTTTATTTGGGCTCATGGTTTGAGAGAGTACAGTCCATCATGTGGGGAAGGCCTGGCCCGGCTGACAGCAGCAAGATTATATGTCTAGGCTCCTCACATCTCAGTGGGCCAGGAAGCAGAGAATTCTGCATCTTTCAGTATCTTTCCGTGCTGGGGTTACAGGCATACATGGTCATGCTTGAGTTTACATGAGTGCTGGAGACTGAGCTCAGGTCCTCATGCCTACACAGCAGTGCTCTTTCCCACCGAGTTCTCTCTGCAACCTTGATGATATTTTTGAGATGTTAAAAATATTCGAAGTCCAATGTTCACAGAAACCAAAGCAACTGGGTTGCTCTGTCAGATTTAGAGAGAGTAAATACACAATCATCAAGTCCTTCCTTCCTTACTCTCCTTCTGGGAGGGGGGAGGCTTTGCAAACACAGAGCTCTGAGCTCTATGGGGTACCATTCAGAAGAGCAAAGGACCATAATTATTTTTCTGGACAAAATGCTTTTCAGGAAATGGGCTCCCTGGTTGTCTAATTTTCTATAGCCCTGCTTAAATTGTTGATCCTTCCACTGTGCTGGATGAAAGGTAATTGTATAGAGCACCAACTGCACCTGCAAACTCTGCCCTGTGGAGGGGAGATACATCCATCGTTAGATTCCTCTTAGCATTTTATGTCCAAGGTCAAACCTCTTCCTGTGAAATACACCTCTTAAAAAATATTTGCACCAAAGCCACAAAGGTGACTAAGAAAGACTGTGCATTAACTGAATGAACTCCATAAAATGCCAGTGTGAGGTAAGGGAAAAGTTGGGACAAAATAAAATCCCTCCAGCATTTTACTGACTTGGTAATTGATGCTAATCAGTGTTGGAAGATTCTGGCCAGTGGTTATACATCTCACGATGCTGAAAGGGGCACTGTGCTCAGAAAAACTAGTCAGATAATGATGAAACACTCTGTCTACTCCACCACTGGCACATGAATTGCAGAGCAGAGAGAGGCCCAGGTGAAATGAGCACTCATTAGGCTGAAAGTGACCTTGCCCACCACTCAAGGCTGAGGGGGAGGAGGATGGTGGGGAAATAGCTGGGATGCACGCATACCTTGCTTCCCATCTACACTTTTTGGAGATAGAGGGTATAGGGGTATAGACCCCAATTCCCCCTGGCCTGGCCTTTGGAGAACCATCATGACTGACCATGCAGCTCTCACATGGGGGCAGGGGGTTCAGGACCAGTAATTGACAGTAAGAGCCAAGCTTACCATTCTCACTGCACACTGCTTGCCACAGCTTAAGAACAGCCACACAGACGATCTCTTCAGCAGCATCTTTCCCTGTGGTGGAAAAGCACCTGAGTAGACAGGGAAAGCGTAACTGACTTTCGAGCAGACAGGGAAGGATTACTGACTCTGGATATCCGCTTTCCTTTCCCTTGCTTTCACTCCCAGCCTTATCAATGCAAGCTTAAGAGAACTTTCTTTCCTTCTTTTTTTCATGTGTATATGTGTCTGGTGCATGTCCATGTGTTTATGCATGTTCTTATATGTGTGGGTGCACATGTATATGTGTGTACATGTATGTCAGGTGGTTTTGTCAGTAGCTTTCTGCCTTCTTCCTTGAGACAGGATCTGTAACCCAGAATTCACCAATTTAGCTAGTGAGGCCAAGGATTCCTGTTTCCCAACACAGAGATTATAGGCACATGCCATTATTTTTTACATGGGGCTGGAGATCTGAACTTTGGTCCTTATGCTTGCTCAGCAAGCACTTTACTACTGAGCCATCTAACAGCCCAAGAGAAGTTTTATTTAAAATGCAGACTCACAGGTCACCAACACCTGGGGGTGGTCAGTCACTGAGCTCAGAGTTACAGGTCAAGGATCAGGCTGAGCAGCAAAGGGCACTCAGAGGGGGTTGATAGCAGGGACATGGGGGGCGATGACATATTCTGGCATTCCAACCCAAGTCTTGATCCTAAGCCTCGGAATCATCCCAGTGTAATATAAAACAAAGGAGTTTAGCAAACTATCTCTCAGCCATTAGGTCTTTCTGTAGATTAAATTCTAAATGGGGTCAGCAAGGATCCAGCTGATTATACCTCCTGATATGATCAAAAATACTGCAACAGAAGAAATAGTAATCTTGTGACAATGGGTGAGAAACCAGCAGGAATGATCATTTATCTGATTCTCAAGTGCCAGAAGGAGCTGTGGGACATGCTGCTGTCCCTCTCTCCCACTGTTAGCTGCCCCGTGACTCAAAAGCTCAAGGCTCCAAGCGCAAGGATATCCATGTGGTAGCATGTTCCTTGAGGGTCTACCCAGCTGACTGAGGGGAGGGGCCAAGAGTAAGGCCATTACCTGTGTGGTATCTTGTCTCAAAGGAAATGGCTCTCTTTCCTAGCCTTACATTGGGCTCCTTTCACACATACCTACCTTTGTATGACCTCGTTGTCACTGATGATGCTGAATCCACCATGTGTTCTGAATAAAGTTCTCTCAGTGCCTGAAACACATGCATATGTACTAGGTCAGGTTCATGACCTGCCTGGCTGGTGTCTGACTGCATTCCAGCCAGCTGGTTGGGTCATGAGATTCTTATCATGGAAGGTCAAGATCACCAAATGTCTAGTTTGTCCTTCACATTTTGAGAATCACATTCACCATCAGCCTCTCAATGTGCTGCCATCAGAGGGACTACTTTCATGAGGAGGGGTTGTTTGGTGGCTCTGCAAGTTAGCATCACAACTCATCATTATGAAATCTTTAGAAAGTCCCAGGAGCTGCTTAACCTCTGGAGCGATCTGACGAACCATCTGTTCCTAAATATTTATTATAGAGCTGTTTCCAGGCTCTGGAGAGAAACCTATGATCTTCCAGAAATGCTGAAAGGGCTACTTAGAAACCTCTGTTGGGTACTAAAGGGAAACCAGAGGCTCCATCCATTTGTACAAACATCCTATTACTGAGCAACAAAACTTGTTTAAGTGCTAACATCAAAGTTTATCAGACTAGTACCAGAAATTAGTATAGCTCTCATTAGGAAAGAAAGATGTTTCCTCTGAAGCTATTTTTATACCCTAAACTGCCATTAAGTATTAGAGTACACATTATCGGTTAGCCTACAAAATTCCACCTCCAATTCTACACAGGAAATAGTGTGTCTGGAATGGATATAGGAATGAAATGTGTGAGGAGTGAGTGTGTAGTGGTACTCTGATATAAGTATTTATGCTATGGGTGGTATGTTGTGTATGTAGTACAAGTACATACACAGAGTGGTAAATGTGTGTGTGTGTTTTATGTAGTATAAATGCAAATGGATTAAATGCACACCGTGTGTGTGTGTGTGTGTGTGTGTGTGTGTGTGTGTGTGAAAGAGAGAGAGAGAGAGAGAGGGAGAGGGAGAGGGAGAGGGAGAGAGGGAGTTTTGTGTTCTGTTGTATGGTGTTTATTGCATGAGTTGAGCCTAGCATTCTGTGAAGAAGATGGGACAGGGTGGAGTTATGTTTCCTAAATATTTTCTTTAGCACCCACATTAGAGTAGATCTTCAAATAATATTCATAGAAAGGAGGGACTCTTTGCCTCACAGAGCCAGACCTCTAAACCTTTGTCTCCACACTGACAATACTCATGAGACCACACAAGTCTCGGGCTTACAATCCTTCATCATTTCAGTCAGGATTTCGATGCCCCCTGCATAGAACAAGGGTGTCTGGCCAGGCTTGGAAAGGGTTTCCAGGAGGTTTTTAGTTGCCATAGCTGTGTTCTTTCCTGAATCCAGAGATTCAAGGGCTTCCTTCTCCTGAAGATCCACTTTTTCCTGAAGATCTACTTGATTTAAGTATTCTACCAAAACAAGCAGGAAAAACAAAAGAAAATAATGCAATATCCTAACAATCAATACCACACAAGTACTCCCTCCTCTTTTCCCTCCTTCCTCCCTCCTTCTCTTTTCCCCTTTCTCCCTCCCTCTGTCCCTTCCTTTCTTCCTTCCCTTCTACCTCTTAAAGATGGCAGGTTAAGATGCATAAATAATTCAAACTTTTGTTTAGTGTGGAAAATTTTAGAGATAATATAAAATCTATACGCAGAGTCTTAAACCATCTTGGGAATTCAGAGCACTCTATAAGACTGTGGCACAGAAGAAAAGGAAGGTGGGAATTTGAACTTGAAAACCGAGGGAAGAGGAGCAGGGCAGCCCATTAACACGGATGGTTGCACTGTGCAGAAGAGCAAGGCTGGTGCCTTGTTCAAGAACAGACAAGGCAGGTGGGCACCCTATGTGAAGAGAACAAAGGGAAACGAGATTCAAATGGAGGACAGCAGTGGGACCATCTCACCTTTCACCTGTGACTGCAGCTTGGGGTTTATTTCTAAGATCTTCTGATAACACTCTCTAGACTGGAAAACAGAAACAAGACCTTGAGGGGGAGTTAGGGGGTAACAGTGATTACACAACAGGTGCTGGGCATCATAGAGCTTGGCTCCTTCATCATCTCCTCCTTGCCTCCCCTTGCTCCCAGCATAGGAGGCAGGCATGGAGGTCAGTGTGCTTTTGATATTTTGTTTGGTTTCTCAGGATTTGTGGGGCAAGAGGCACTATTACAAAATTCATTTTAAATACAGTGTTGTCAGATACAGACTCTAATTAGAACTATCCAATCTTCAATTTTTGTAGATCATGCCTGCCTGGGATAAGAGTAATCATAGTGTGTATGCAATACTTAGATATGATATTTTCCTTAAGAAAGAACAGGAGGCTGCTGTCAGATGTGCTCAGGAAATAAATGGAGTTATAGACTGTGTTGAATGAGGCTAGCCATACAAAAGGAGAACTGCCTAGAGTTAAATATACAGGCTGCAAAGAGGAGGTGAAGGGCCATTCACTGACCACTCCTAACTCAAAGTGAGGGTCTTTTTGTTGGAGGAAATGGTTAGTTTCTAGAAGTTTGTAGATAAAGAAAGATTCTAGTTCGGGGGGGGGGGGGGGCAGCGGGATCCTGTATTCAGAAAGTACTATCCAAATGGACATATGAATTTCCCAAAGTGGATCCCAGTTTCCAAGAGAAAGTGCTAAGGTCTGAGATATCCTAAAGATACACCATACACAGTAGTGAACCCAAAGTGGATAAAACCAAGACCATCAAATGCTCAGAATAAAACACATGTTGTAAATCTTCACAGCCTTGGGTTAGGTGACTGTTTCTCCAATTTGCAGAAGCAACCAAAGGAAAAATAGTTAATTATCATTTTCCCCAAATTAAGCATTTTTAGTGCTGTAAATAATGCCATCCCATCAGAAAAGTGAAAAGGCAACATGCAGACCAGAAAAATATTTGTAAATTAAATGTCTAGCAAGAAACTTGCAAACATAACATGTAACTAATTCTTAACAACTCACTACTAAAAAACAGCCTAACTTAGTAATGGGCAAAGGGTATGAAACCTTATTTCTACAAAGAAAACACACAAAAGGATAATAGGCACATTAAATGGGCCTTAATATCATCCCCCACTTGGCACATACAAATCAGCACCACAATGAGATATCAATTCATATCTTCAGAAAGATAGTTACAAGTACCAGAGAACCTCACACACTATTGATGGAAATACAACATGCTGGAGCCACTTGGGAAAACTGTTTGGTAGCTCTCTTTATGGTTACAGCATTACCATATGACCCAGCAATTCCACTCCTAGGTCTATATTATATTATATCTATCTATCAATCAATCAATCAATCAATCATACACATGAGAAAACTTGCAGTGAATAGTCATAGCAGCATTATTCACATTAGTCAAATATTAGAAACATAAAAGTCCCTTAGTTGATGAATGGATGAATAAAATATGATAAATATGATGTATTCATATAAAGGAATACCGTTCAGTAACAAAAAGAATGAAGAGACATAGATTATGTCATGTATGAACCATACAAACATACTAAGTGAAAGGTACTGTGGTGGTTTGATTCAGGTGTCCCCCATAAACTTAGGTGTTCTGAATGCTAGGTTCCCAGCTGATGGATATTTGGAAATTAATGCCTCCTGGAGGGAGTGTATTGTTGGGGGCAGGCTTATGGTCTTTATAGCCAATTTCCCCATGCCAGTGTTTGGCACACTCTCCTGTTGCTGTGGTCCATCTTATGTTGGCCAGGGGGTGATGTCCACCCTCTGCTCATGCCATCGTTTTCCCCTGCCATCGTGGAGCCTCCCCTCGAGCCTGTAAGCCAAAATAAAACTCTTTTTCCCAGAAGCTGCTCTTGGTTAGGTAATTTCTACCAGCAATGCGAACCAGACTGCAACAGGTACCAAAGACCATGTATTGTATGACTTCATTTAGAGAAAAGGTCTAGAATGATGTAAATAGACAAAAAGATTACTAGTTGCCTAATGCTGAGGTAGGGATGCGGCAAAGAGGTAAAACTGCTAATAGCTAGAGGCTTTTTCCTTTTCAGAGGAAGTGGCAGAGTCCTAAAATTGATTGTGGTGATGGCTGAACACCTCTGAATGTACTAGAGCTGTATTCTCTCCATATGTAAATTGTATGTTGTGTGAATATATCTCAATAAAGCCTTTACTAGCAATAGAATATTTTAGTGCAGATATATATTTATGTAGTTATTTGAGGTGATAGGGTTACAAGTGAATTAAGTTTTTGTTGCTTATGCATTTCCTCTGCAGAAGCTGAACGGATGCTGGTTGAGGATGTTGCTGAGGGGGTTTCTGCAGCTGGTGGGCGGGGGTAGCTGGCACTCAACATGCTTCCCGACGCTAGGGTCCAGAGACTTTGGAAGGTTCTAAAATGTGGAATCATATCTAACCAGATGAGAAGACCATGGCTTCCTGTGAGACTCTGACCCCACATGTCACTTACCACACTGTAGTTCTTCAGGGCCAGGTGGGCTTTCCCCATGTGGAAATATGCTTTGGTGCATTTGTCATCACACTGCATAAAAGGGAATGACTGATCAGATGGCTCAGAAGAACTGAAGTCATTAGGCCCTCCCTTACCTGCCTTGCTGATAGAATGAAGACAGAGTTTGGTTCTCAGGACAGTGACCAGAATTGACAATTAAAACATTTTATGCATTTGTGACCAGTCTAATTGATCCCTGAAAGGAGCCTGGAGGCATGAGTAAGCTCTCTATCAAATTAGTGATACCTGCTAGTTTTCACTTCCTTTAATGAGCTTCACTCAGGAAGCAGAGCTGAGACCCTTAACACCAAATGAACTTTAGAATCACTAGGTGCTCACAAATACCCTGACCTGGGGGCTCCATGCCAAGCCAATTAGTGCTTGGGTGGGGCTCAGGCATAAGTAACTTTCCAGTTCTCTGGGTGCTACAAGGGTGCAGTGGAGTTTGAGTTGATTAGGATAGAAAGAATTATTTATGCGAACACCAGGACCAAGACGTGCTTCTTTCCAAATGTACCAGAACTTGCACACCAGGGACTCACAGTCATTCCTATCAGTAAGATGTGGAGGGCCACCCTCTTCAGAAGGCACCACTGAAATGTAGGGCTGAAGTGAATATTATGCACTGAGGGGTCCTGGCTCTCTTCATTCTAACCTTGCAGTGAGTGATCCAGCCCAGAGACATGAGCTAAAATTTGAAACATTCGTCAATTAGCCTTTGTTCAACCCCTTTATGTGCAAGGCATTGTGCCAAGTAAGATCCTCTTTAAGGTTAAGATTTAAAAGAGACTGAGAGTTCGGGAGTGTGAAGTGTCCTGGGGGAGTTGGGTGTTCTGCTGCCACTCACCAATGTGGAATGCTGGTAAGGCCACCAACTTTTTGGATGCTCATTTTCATTATCTGGAAAGTGAAGGTAATACTAATCTGTCTGTCTGTCTGTTTCTCTTTCTCTGTGTCATGTGGAAGTTGTGGGGAAGAACTGAGCAAACCATCACAGTGCTGAGAGGTGTTTCATTAGCTGCTGTTGCTGTAGTTACAGCAGCAGCAACTCATTTCATAGCAGAAGTGATTTAAAGAAAAGCTGAGTACACATAAAAGAGGGGATTTTTATGTACATCATTTCCTGATTCACTGCTAAGTGAATGGTAGTAATAAGTTAATAATAGTAAAAGCACATGACTGCTCCATCCATCCCATGTGCTGAGCACTGAACTTGAAGGCTCATAATGAAACCTTATAGCAGATACAAGCATCATTTCCATTTTGAAGATGAGAAAACTAGGGTTAGAGAGGTTCAAGATCACAGGATAGTATGTGAAAGAACAGGCATTTGAGATCCTGCCATTTTAAATCCAGGACCCAAGAAGGGCATTAAATGATACAATGGCTAGGGAATACAGCTCAGTGGTAGAGTATTTGTCTAGCATACACAAGACCCTGGATTTGACCCCCCACCCCAGTCAGAAAAAAGACACCTCAATCTCTTTCAGGAATATACTATCGGAAAAAACATAGATGCTATAAGAAATGCTCTTGAAAAATTCAGTAGAAGGAAGTCTACTTAAGATATAATCTAAAATAGGGCACACAAAGAGGAGGGATTTGAACTGAACTTGAGTGATGGGGAGGGGGAGTAAAGAGAAAGACAAAGAGAGAAGAGGATGGGCAGAATCCTGAGGTGGGAGAGTGCAGGTTCTTCCTCCACTTGGGATTGAGGAAGGAGGATGGGGCTGCAAAGAATGAGCTAGACAGACTTCAAATTGAAGTCTCAGTTGCCAGGTGATAGGAGGGTAACCATCAGTGGTAATGAGATGCAAGGTAGTCTGCAGGCAGCATACAGAACTGACCAGAGGAGGTAAAGGCAGGAGATGAGCAAGGAGACCAGCTAGTCACTTGGAAGGAGGGCTAAGGTCCTGGTGACAGTGGGCATGGAAGGAAGTACAAACATCAGAGATATGTCAAAGAAAGGCCAGCACCAACTAAGTATAAATGATGAGAGTGAGAGAGGTGAAGTCAGAACCTGGAATCTGGATGCCTGGAAGATGTGGTATTCCATGAACAGAATGGGGACAGTGAGCAGGTAGCAGGGAAGTCCAAGTGTGAAAACTGGACAGTGGCTTCTAGACATCTTGATCTGCAGGTGATGCCAAAGTGGTCAAATGGAAAGCTGTAGGAGGCAGATGAAGCCAGTGTGGTGCTGTGGGGAAAGAAGAGTTGGGTAAGTAGGTCTTGAAAGCCACTTGGCAGAGATGAGAGGTGTACCCATGAAAGGTGATGAGCTTTGAAGTTTCCGCTGCAGAGAGGAGGAGGCAGGAAGCAGTCATGGACCTGGCAAATTCAGTGGATGAAAATGAAAGTGGGAAAAGGATGATCACAGTGAACAGAAGCAACCCCAGTACTTCTGCTTCTACAGGCCACATAATCCTAGCGTATTCGCTTGCAGAATGCCAGGGTTACAGAGTGAGACAACCAAGGCCAAAGTTGAAGGTTTTTGCTATGGCCCATGTGAGTGCGTCATGGAGAACTGAGTGTAGCTATGACTTTGCTTTCCCTCACATCCACAAAAAGGGCTGTTAATGAGTTTTCTCAGTACCAGGCCTGTTCTCCTTTGGCCAAGCATCTGTCCCCACAAGGACTTTCTGATATAAAAAACAGGTTCCATTTAAGGAATTCTGCCCTTAAAGGAGGATGTATTTCATTGTGCAGAAAGTGCTCTGAGAAAGAAATGGTTCTGCTCCTAAATGAAAACATTTTGCTACCGTACCTTCCTTGATAAGGAACCTCAGTATAAAGTATAACTTGTACTTGTCTCTTCCAATTCAAAAGTGTCAAGAAATGTTAAACTGGCATGAAAAACCCCATACTATTAAAATGGCATGCTATTAATACTCACTACTGATATTTTCAAGCATATTTATTTATTTATTTTAGCAAGTGAGAGAGAACTGGCACACTAGAGCCACAGCCACTGCAATATAATTTCAGATGCTTGCACCACCTAGTGGGCATATGTGTCCTTATGCTGGCCTCATCTTTGTGTGTCTGGCTTATATGGGATCTGGAGAGTCGAACATGGGTCCTTAGGCTTTGCAAGCAAGTACCTTAATCACTAAGCCAGCTCTCCAGCCCTTTTCAAGGATTTTAAACAGAATGAACCTTTTTATTGGAATTCATGGCTTCCACATAGAACCAACCATCACTAGTTTTCAAATTCCTTCTGTGTTTTTCCCATCCCTCCCCATGTTTCCCCAAACCTCTTCAACTGAGTACCTCATTGGGCATTTAACATGATTGGCTACTAAGTGTCAGCATTTTAATATGTTGGCTCCACTGGATCTGGTTTGCCTCAGTTTTGTTGTTAATTATACTGTGTGTCAATTAAGTTTTGGGCACAGGCCAGCATGTTATCCTGTGTCAGCCACCAAATGAGTCTATCTCTGGAATCCTTTTCTGATGAGAAAAGATATGCATGGAGGCCAAATGAGGTGATTCTGTTCCTTCCTCAAAAGGGAATGAGTTCCTTTATAGGGAACTAAGGGGTTTAAAGTTTCAGAGCACAGGCCATTTACAGTAGATGGTTAAGAACACAGGCTAACAGTCCACTGACACTAGCCTTGTGATGCTGTGTGAACAAGTTAATTCATCTCTGAGGTTTCATGTTTCGAAGAAAGTGGGTGGGGAGAGTGGCATTGGACAGAGCAAAACAGAGTAGCACATTGTGAACATGAAGCAAATGTTTTTTTTTTTCCTTTTCTTTGTGTGTGTGTGTTAATATGTTGTATGTGGTGCATGCATGCATATAAGTATATGAACAATATATTCACATGATTGCAAGTTGTTCAAAATAATATTTGTTATGCTCAAACAAAAAGACACATTTTATGAAACTGAGCTTAGTGGTACAGACCTATAATACTACTTGGGAGGAGGAGCAGGAGAATGGTCAGCTCAAAGCCAGAATGATCAACTTAGTGAGAACTTTTGTCAAAATAATAGAAGGTTGGGGGATGTAACTCACTGGTAGAGTGCAAGCCTAGCATTAAAGACCCTAGGTTCAATCCCCAGTGGAAGAGGAGAGAGAGAGAGAGAGGTGGGGGATGGACATAATTTTCTGGAGTGCTATGCAAATGTCATAAGAAGTTTAAGGACATTCTAGACTCATTCTCTGCTGCCTAAGTAGTGCTAGAAATTTTGGTAATTTAGTTAATTTGTATTAAGGATTATTTAAATATCATCTGAAATAATGTCCCTAAGTAGTAATTATGCCATTTAAAATGTGAACAGTTCTTGCTTTTATGCACCTTTGATGATCTGCAGATTTCAGAGGGAATACAATGGAAAGCATTGTGCTGTGAGCCTGAGGCCTGACTGATGTTGAACAAGAGGAATTTATTTCTCTACACATAGAAGAGTATATAATATACTTTAAAAATATTAGGGCTGGAAAGAAAAAGCCCAAACTGACGAGGAAAATGACAATCTTGTGGAAATAAGCTCCTGGATCCAGCTCTAGAAGAAAGGAGGTGGCATTTACACTATGACATGGGATAAAGCACCTGCTAACACTGGTGAAGAATGAGCTCCTGCAACAGAAAGCCTTGAGAAAGCAGTGCTAACTGAGCTGCCTGGAGTGCCCAGTGCTAGACAACTTACATGCATTATCACAAACATTACACCAATGCTATTACATTACACTTTATAGATGAGGAAACTGAGGCTCAATCTGCAGATTATACCCTTTCCTACCATGACACAGTAACAATTTTCTCCTATTCGCTTTGGGACTGCAGACACCTGGTGAGGAAAATTCAACATGATCATGTGGGAAGAGATATGCTCTCTCACCTTCAAAGCCCAGTCACAATCCACCAAGGCCTTCTGGTAGTCCCCAAGTTTTATATAAGCCTGAAATGACATGAATAATTGACATTCAGATATACCTCACCATTAGTAAATGCAGGAACAGCAACCAAATGGGGGGCTGGAATGGTAATGAAGAGTAAGTGGCTGTTATCTGGACCATAGGGCTCCCAGCAGAAATCAGGTAGCACGCTCACTCTGCACAGCAGAGAAGAGTTTGATCAAGTGGCTACTTACAAGGTAGGGGGAACCAGTTAGAGATGCTATAGAATCTCTGGGCTAGCAATAGTGGGCAGACATTACCATACACCGAACTGAAGACTTTACATAAAAAGGGAGCAATGAGGGAAACAGGAGAGCATGGCTAGGTGAAAAAGAGCTGACTAAAGGAAGTCGAGACCTTTGTGAGAGCCTAAAGCCAAGAAAATAACTACTCTGATCACACATTCTTTTCTTTTGATGTCATTAGCCAAACCCACACAGTAACCAGAGAGAGGGGAGTCCAAGGAGACCATCGACAGAGACCAGACCCTCTGAGTGCTGAATGTAGTAGAGGGAGACTAGAAGGGACAAAGAGAAAAAGCCCAGCCCACAAAGGAGGAGGTCATCTGTGGAGCCTACCCTGCTAGGAATGTTCAGGACACCAGTTAATGAAGGGAATCAAAAAGGGATAATAAGAAGTACTGTAAATGATATGGAAGAATTGAAACTTCTGGGAAGAATGTAAAATGATACAGCCATTTTAGAAGATAGACTTGCATTTCCTTGAAAGGTTAAGTATAGTTACCACACATGGCCTAGCAGTTCTATAACTAGGTCTATAGTCTAGAAGATGGTAAACACATCCATACTAAAAAAACAAAACAAAACTAAACAAAACAAAAAAAGCTTGTAATGAATGAGCATGGTAGCATCATTCATAATAGTAAAAAACAGAAATAGGGGATTCCTGAGCCTCCATTTCTGTGACCAGTAGGGACTCGAGAGCTAATGACACTCCAAAGCTCTGGGAGTAAGCAGGTTAGACCGACCAAGGCCCGAATGGTAGCAAATACCAGGGAGACCTAAGATCCATCAGTATGACAAGAAAAGAAAGCTGAGTGTCTAGCATGAAATGAGTCATCTTTATCACATCTTCCAGGGCTCAGGAGACATTACAGAGGAAGTGGTGGATTAAATGTGAGTGCAGCTTTCACTGCTAGCCTGAGAACCTCTTCCATAGAGATGGTGGTAGACACCAGGGAGACTTACAACTCACCAAAGCAGAAAATCAGAGGCTTCAGAGAGCTCAAGAGTGAAGGAGACATAACATGCCCCCCCCCCCCCACTCACCCAGCTCACCACAACAAGGCTTAAAAATATTGCAGAAAAAAGGGAGGAAAGACTGTGGAAAAGACACAGGGTAGGAAGGAGTATCCTGAGGCACTGTTCCTTTCCACAGAGATTCATGACCCCACAGTAAATACTGATAACATCACTGAGTTGAGCCTTCAGATGAATGGGGGTGGGGAATATAACCCGACAGGAATATGACATGTTCATATAGTAAAGTTCACAATTAATTGTAAGAAGTAGGAATAATCCAATATTTAATTACTTATCAATAGAAAGGAATACAGACTGACATGTAGTGCGATATACAGGAACCTCAAAAGTATGCTACAGTGAAGAATCCAGCCACAAATATAAATACTACATTATTCTGCTTATATGATATGTCCAAAAGAGGCAAATATATGAATATAGAAGGTAGATTAGCTATTGCCTAGGGTTGGGGATTGGGGAAGTAGCTGGAGGATAAGAGATACAAGCTAAGGAGCTCCTTTGGGGATTATTAAATGTTCCAAGGTGGACTATGATAGGTGGCCAACTCTGTGATCACACTTAAACCCAGCAACTGTACATATGAAATGGGTGAATTGCATAGTATGTCAATTATAACTGAGTAATGCTATTACCAAAAATTGATAAGGAAAAAGTTCTACTCTATCCTCATGAGCCCAGTAAGAAGGAAGAAATATAGGAAATTGGTTGACAGTTAAGTGCCTAACACCATGAACCCTTAACATCTGGACACTCTTAGAATCCTCTAGAATTGAGGGAAATCATGAAAATCAAAAATTGACTTAAAAGGAGAACCACTACCAAGGAAGAGGAGGGGATCCAGGAGTGGGGTTAAGAGAATGGAATGGGAACATTAATATGACCAAATATGTTACATACACATGAAATTGCTATAATGAAACACAATTAATGTACAATTAATGTACACTAATAATAAAAATGAAAGAAATTGACCTAGAATTTGGTGATCAACCTAAACAAAACTGACTCAAAGATTCTTAGTATTCAAAGTAAATTTTTTAAAAAATGAAAGACTCTTTAAAGTTAAGCACAATGATTCTTATAACCTTCCTGTCAACTACTGGGTGCAATAAGTAGCCAATAAATTCTAATCAAGATGCAATACCCAGATTTTAAGCTCTTCTTTTGGAAAGTCCCAGAAGAAACAGTAATGTTTATCGAATGTAATAAAGGAAAACCAAGCACCAGGAGGTTTAATGACTTCTCCAGGGCTCCATCAGTCGCCAAGAATAGAGCCAACATACACGTTGATTTGTTCCTGATCAAAACTTTACCAAGGCACTTCAACATTAACAAGAAGATGGGATATTTTACATGTACAAGCCAATTACAAGCCAGCATTGTAACTCTGGGGGAATCAAAGCATTCAGCCAAAATGAGGAAGGAACAGGTAGCAGCTGGCTAATGAATTTCTGCAGGGAAGCTCTTGGCTGGAGCTGCAATGCGGTGCTTTCATTAACTTGGATTGTGGGCTAAGTGGAGGAGACAACTCTTGGAGCTGTCTGTTCTACAAAGCACCATCCTATCCTCTGGGTCTTGGGTTGCATTTGAAAGTCATATGGGAGGAAGAAGTCAGTGTCATTCTAGACAACTGTAGATATAATTTTTATGACACTGTGATTTAGGAGACATACAGATCCTGAAAATATTATCATGGACTTCAGTAATTTCTCGGCATAGCTATTTACTTTTTCTTTATTTTTTTCTCTATCTCTTTGTTTAAAAAGGGTTTGGATTTAATACTTTGTAACTTATCCTTCTCTTCTGCTTTTTCTAATCTTAAGAACTACTTTTTCCAAATGGCAATTAAACTCCAGATTTATCTAAATTACACCAGCAATCTATTGATAATAACATTAGCTCCAGGAGAAAAACAAAGCAACGAAAGGGTACTTTTTTCTTTAGCAAGCAATATTCAATTCACAGGGTCCTTATTAAGTGTCTTCTAGCACTGCATGCAAACAGGAGAGGCGTTTCAAAAACAGTCAATGATTCAAATGATTCCTAACACCAGGCTGCACATTCTGTGTTTATTTGCCTCAGAATAAGCTTTCTGAGAGAGAGAAAGCTGGAAAAATTGCTTCCCCAAAGCTTTTCGGTGCATTTACTTGTATTTATCCACAGTCATTCTTAATAGGATTCTTCAAAACTAACCAAATAGCTACTTAGAACTGAGTACAGTAAAAATGTCACTAATTTAGACAAATCAGGGCATGGATGGCCTGAATTAGATATCAGTTTGAATTAGATAACATTTTAAAAAGCAACTGGATTTTATTACTTTTGTATCACTGCAGGGTAAGAAGCGCGAATAAGCATCAGTAGGTAGATGTTTCTAGAGACCAAATTTGGTGACAAATGAGAAGAAACACAATGATTGTATTAATTGCTTATATTTAAGTGATGATTCCGAATTGTCAACAGAAACTCAATTCCTTAAATGGACTTCCTATTGCTCTGATGTTATGTAACTTAACAGAGATTTATTGGGCCTCTGTTCTAAACAGAGCTTTAGGGGAAAGCATATGGCAGGTTCTGCCCTTGATACCTTTATATTTATAATCTTGTTAGGACAATTAGGTGGATATTGCTAAAGCAACTGCTGGCCATCTCCTTTATCAACTCGCTTCCTTACAAGTTTTCTCCACAAAAAAGGGTGGAAAAGAACACCTTAACTATGGCCATCTATGTGGGGACCACTGAAGTAATGAGGTTATATTGCCCTTGGATATACTCATTATTAAATCACTGTCACTATCTCAGTTCTCTGACCTCCAAGCATCCTGTTTCTCACTTTGATACTTCTCAACAAAGAATAGCTAGACACTCCTGAGTTATAGAGACTGGAGCGGCATCCTGTCCTTGTGGTAAATGACATCAAGATGGCATCAAGACCATCTCACACAGGCTGGCAGGTCCTAATTGTCATGGAATCACGTTCATCAATCTGCCACATTTTAAGACCTGTGCAACAGATACCTTTCCCTCACAGAAGTTTAGTGACTTCTCAAAGATAAGGCCATAGGTGACATTTTTATTTCAACTGAGAATTATTAGCCCGTACTTTCATTAAGTAGCAGGTAATGAATATTTGGGGGATACTCTGCCAGGTGTTCTGAAAAACTAAGATCCCCTGTGAAACAAAACTGAGATGCAAGGCTTCAGAAACTCAACATTAGAAACTGGCTGTAGTTCCACTGGAGACCAGTTCAACTGCAATGAATCGTAACAGGGACTGATATAATGGGAGGGCAAGAAACTAAGCCTTTACAAAGTGAGATACCACCCTAAAGGAAGTTGGGACAAACTGGGTAGTGGCAGGATTCCAAGATTCCCTGGACCGATTTCTCCCTAATTTTTACCTTACTCTGCATGGAAAACTAGCTGGTCAGCAGGAGTGTTGTGCCATAGCTAGCTGACTTACACTATAGGAAAGCAGGTTATCTGTAGCTCTTTGCAGACTCTTCTGGAATGTCACTTTAGTAACTGCAACAATTACCTTCTCAGTTTTGGACAAAACACCTAACCAGAAACAGCTTATGGGAGGAAAGGGTTTGATTAGGCTTACAGTTTTGAGAAGATTCATCATGGTGGGAAAAGCATGGCAAAAGCAGAAAGCAGACTCACTTCATATATCAGCCACAGGGAGAGAGCAGCAAGACTGAGGCAGCTGACTTAGCCCTGAACACCTAAAGGCTAGACTAACAACCTTCAAGGTCCCCTTAGCAAAACACCTCCTCCAGCAAAGCTCCACCTTGTTAGAGGTTCCACCAGCTGTAGGCCAAGTAGGAGGCTTAATCACGAGCACTATGTAGGGCATTTTACATTCAAACTACCACAGAAACCAAAACTGGATTATGGTCAGTTATACCATAGAGACGAATTTGTGCTAGATACACATCACAAGAGCCAGGTGGTACATTTACCAGTTTGTCAGCGATGCCATCTACTCTTGCTTTCAATTTCACAAGTTTAGTGGCACACATTCCCCGAGACAGCTCCATGGATGCTTGTGTGACTTACGCACCTGGGCTCGGTTGGTGTACAGTACTTGCATATCCTTCAGTTTCTCCAAACCCTTGCTGTAATGCAGGATGGCTGTTTCATAGTCACCCTTGGCAAAGGCTTCATTCCCCTTTTCCTTCAGGGCTATGAGAATATAAGGGACACAGTGAGCCCTCATCATACAACCAGACTCTGAAGGGCTGAGCCTCCTCTGCAGCACTGTCACTTACTTCACTTTACAGGTATTACATGGATTGCTTCTACAGGTATTTTTTCCCCTCCAAATCTACTCTCAGGTCATTTAAGTGGGTTTTCAGAGAAGTGACTTTTTCTGTACTGAGGCTTAGACTCTCTCTAAGTTTGACTTTGACCCCAAGTGCCTTACAAAGAGCTAATCAAGGTACATTGTGTAATATAGAGAGATCAATAAATTAAAAAAAAAAATGTGCTCGACTGTGGAGACTTCAGTTGGCTAAAAAAAAAAAAAAAGAAGAAGCAATTAGTTTGTGCTCATCCCTAAACATGACATCTAAAACCACATTTTCCAAGGGTCAGAAAAACTCTGGGAAGAGGGGGTGGAACGAGTGTAAGAGCAGGATGATGGGAAGTGGGACTGCAGAATGCTGTCTTCTGGGTGCAACAAGTCTCCTCCATTCACAGACTCACAGCAGATGTTGGTTTCCACACATGACTGAGCCTGTCAACATCTCATCACAGATGAAAGGCGGGTCTGTAAGACCCCATACCTCCCCTAGTAAATAGTGGAGGCTAATGATTATGAGGAGAGAGGAAGTCATGTCCTTTAGGTGGTTAGCCACTGGAGGATTGCCCATTCTCCAAAAAAGCAACCCTCATCTAAATTAGTGGATCAAAAAAAAAAAAAACCCTAAAAGAAAATAAAATGAACAAAGCATGGAAATCAGAGAGAATCTAATAGGAAGAAGAAGAGTTTTCATGGGAGGGGAAAGGGGAAGATAAGGCAGAGGGGGATCAAAAGTCATTGTATAGAAGTGTGAAATAGTCAAAAATCAAGAAATAAAATGATTTGAATGAGAATAAAAGTTAATGGAGTACATGTGGATGATTCTATAACACATATATGTAACATGTTTCACTTTCTCTTTATGACTACTTCATCTACAGCTCAGGCTAGTTAACCATGCCTCTCTCCCTTCCTTCCTACTTTCTGAGTACTGTTCAGGAATCCAATCGGCCAAGTCTACCTTCATGCTGACTGAGGGTCTGACTGAGTCTGTGTACCACTGCCTGCTCATTGCAGAGGTGCAGAGGACAGACCACCAGTGATTGCTGCCTGGCCAGCTCCCACTACTGCAGGCGCATCATGAACCCGCTTCCTGAGAACACGGATGTCGTCATTACACATCATCATAGAGGGTCTCGGGTGCTCTTTCCAGCAGAGATCATCCCAACTATTGAAAAGCAAATTACCGTCTGCCAGGATTCTGTTTTCCCTTCTTCTCTTGGCTCGCTCCTGTGCATCTTTTTCCACACATGCCAAGAAGGCATCTGATAGAAGAGTAGTTTCAAACATTAAAAAAAAAAAAAAAATGTCAGTACTCGAATCAGTTCTTCAGATTCCAAGAATCTTCAGATTCCCAAGAACTTTACAGTCATACTCCTCATGCATACACGTGTACACACACACACACACACTCCAAAGCAGGTAAAATGACATTTTCTTAATTTGACATTAAATGGTAATATGTGTGATGTGTTATTATACATGATGGCTGTGACTTGCTTCAAATTTGAATTGTCTTTTTTAAAGAGGTTTTCTTTGAAGTGAGACTTTTTTGTTCAATTTAGCATAATGAGCCTCAGAGCTGAGCAAGGTGGAAAATATCTACATTCCTGAGCAGCAAAGAGTAAATTGGATGATACAGAATAACAGAATTCAGTTTGCTCAAAATTGGCCAGGAGAATGTACAGGAAGTGCTGTCCCCTCTGACCACTGGCCACAGTTGGGTGATCAGCAGGTTTTGGTTCATGGGTTGTTTGTAAGCCCTGCAGCTATAATTTAAGGGTCTGGGAGTTACAATCAATCAAAACTGATCCTAAGTGAATAAAATACATTGGGAAGAGAAATGCTGTCCTTACCTGGGTTCATCTCATCTGCATTCTGCAAGACACAGGTTATCATAAAAACAAACAAAAAACACAAATTTCAAAAACCACTCTCTGATTACTATGTGCATAAGCCAAGAAAGCAAACTGATTATAAGTAGAATCAGGTCATTTTCTTTTAACCACCAATACCAGGGGCCAACATTTAGCAGGCTTGCTTTAAATTAGATATGATTGCATAGCCAAAGTTGTTATGTGGCTGATTCTGCAGAATCAAGGCTGTGACTTTGTGAGTTAGAAAGGTGGACTAGTAGACTATATTCAAGCTCAGGGGATAGAGAGGCTGAACTTTTAGTAAGACAAATCCAAAAGGCTACTTAAAGATGACCCAGAAAGGGCAAGAAAAATCAGAGTGGAGTTTATACTTCCTCATGGAAAAACAAGGTTAGTCAATCTAAGAACTGAGAGAGTGTTTCAGCTTCATCAGGTAGCTTGAGATGAAACCCCTGCTTTGGCACAGGGTTCCTCCTGGGTCTACTTATATAACTCCACAAGGGGAAGGCAACCTCAGGAGCTTGTGGAGGACTGATTGTGGTCTTATTCAAGGTGGTCCTGCATCCATCCTCTTCTTGCTCTTCCACCATCAGCTGCAGTTTCTTTTCTGTCTCAAGCACAGCTTTCTGTTGCGTAACTGGATCGTTAGAATTCATCTCCTGAATTAAATTGGCTAGAGGAGAAATTAGGTGTGAATCAACCAAGAAGTTCCTAAAAAGGAAAGATTTTATTCATTGGCAAAGACTGTGTAGAAAATTAATGAGAAAGATATTAAGGAAATGAAAGAAGGCAATAGAAAGCAAAATAAAAAATTAAGAGCCAATACTAAACAATTAAGAATAAGATTTGTTTTGCCTAGGGGAAAAAAAGCTGTAAGAGAATTTAATTCAGGACTGAAAAACTAAGTTTTAAGCTATTATTCAACTCAACAATAATTTATGGGTAGGTTATTAGGAGTTATGTATTATGCTGAATATTATAGATAACAATGGCAAATAAAAATATCCTTTTTATTTATTTATTTTGAAAGCTTGTGATCTCGTGTGGGAGACAAATGTAATACAGGCAGCTCTGATTCTCAAAGCAACAGCCTTCAGCGCTCTGGCTGGCTCTCTGCAACGTGCTGCCCACCTAGACCAGCATGCAGAGCTCATCCCTCAGAGGCCATCACATGGGATACTCAACTCCTTTGCCCTTCCACCCCACCTAACCAATTACTCTGCTTACCTCATTCCAATTCCATGCAGACCTAACTATCCATGGCTCTCAGCCCTGACTGGGAATTTTGAACACTGATGGACAAAGATGGATAGATGCATGGAGGAGCTGGTCATAACTCAATGGCCTGCTCATGCCCTACCCCTAGCAATTCTACCCTGTTTTCTTTGGCTTGGTATCCTATGATTCTCCCAAAGTCTCAACATTCTTGGCAATCTAAACCTAATGGTCTCAAACAGATGACCATATTTACTGACTGAGAAGAAAGGGAGAACATCATAAAAGAGTTCTTATCAGGGCTGGAGAGATGGTTTAGCAGTTAAGCGCTTGCCTGTGAAGCCTAAGGACCCCGGTTCGAGGCTCAGTTCCCCAGGTCCCACGTTAGCCAGATGCACAAGGGGGCGCACGCGTCTGGAGTTCGTTTGCAGAGGCTGGAAGCCCTGGCGCGCCTATTCTCTCTCTCTCCCTCTATCTGTCTTTCTCCCTGTGTCTGTCGCTCTCAAATAAATAAATAAAAAAAAATGAACAAAAAAAAATTTAAAAAAAAATAAAAAAAAAAGAGTTCTTATCACTTTACAACTTTTGGCCTTCAACTCCCCCACAGCTGCCCACACATGCATCCGTCCTTCCTTCCCATAAGAGAAAAGGGTTCATCTTATATGTAGTCATTGCTGTTCCTGTGCTCAGGATTCCATTATCCTGTTTTGCACAATTTGGAACCCCACATCACTCATTAATAATCTTTTATGTGCAGTACTTTCAACCTCCCCCATAGGCCAGCTTCTTGTGAATGGCATTTGTATCCTTTAAATCTCTTCCAGGCCTCATCTCCTCCTCTTTGCAAATAAACTTCTTCCTGAGCCTATTTCTTCTGTTTTTTAAAAAAAATATTTGTATTTATTCATTTGAAAGAGGCAAAAAGATAGATGGATGGCTGTATGGAGAAAGGCAGATAGAGAATGAGAGCACTAGGGCCTCTAGCTACTGGAAACCAACTCCAGATGCATGTGCCACCTGGCTTATGTGGATCTTGGGGAACTGAACCTGAGTCCTCAGGTTTTGCAGGTAAGCACCTTAACCACTAAACCATCCTTACAACCCTGAGCCTATTTCTTCATTTTTGTCTAACTCTACAAGATACCTACTTTCAAAAATTTTAATTTCATTTAATTTGATTTCAGATATATAGAAAATAATTTGTTATTTTTGTTTTCACTCCATCTATGTTACAATGCATCCCTTTTCTATCTGAGTTGAACATTTCATGTCAGTTTGAGCTGTATAATACAGCACCCCAAAATGTAATGGCTTAAAATACCACTTTTTATTCAGCTTTACATAATTTTCCATCTCCTGAGTGAGCAACTGGAGCTGGATATAGCTGGATAGTTGGTCTGGGCTCAGCTGATCTCAAATACACATCTATGGTCAGCTACCAGAAATATAAGAGCTCATTGTCTAAATACTGGCTGATGCAATGAGAGTGACTAGAGAAAGTGGGTCTCATCCCCTACCAGAGGTTCCAAAAGTGATATGAAAGTAGGCCACACTGAACACACTCTTTTTGACCCTTTGTGCCATCTTTAAGAATATGTCCTTGGCTAAAGCAAATAATGTGGACAACACAGATTCAAGAAGAGAAAGTCTCTACTTGTGATGTGGAGACAGTAATTAGTGGCCGCTTTTGCAATCAGCCAGAGTATTTTGTCGTAAGGGTGAATTTGAACACTTTAAATAAATGATTTTCATGAAATGTGGGTCCTTTGCAATCTACTGTAGATATGGCACCAGGTGACTTAACCACTTACATCACAGGTAATCCTGTTTCTTATTGTTGGATACTATATGGTTTATTTTTGGGGTAGTATCTTAATACTGAACTGAGTACCTATATGTACCTATTATATATTTTTTAGAAGATGGCTATACCAAATTTTATTCCTATAAGAAGTGTATAAGAAAGAGTTCCCATTCCCTCACACCCTGGCTACTGTCAAAATTTTAAGATGTTGTCACTATAACAGATGGGAATAAGCTCTTATTAATATGTGTTAATTTTTATTTTGCTGAGTAAGATTTGGATTGAGTACCTTCTTGGGTTTAGAGGCTATTGGGATTCCTGCTCTATAATGTGCCTGTTCCTTACCTTGGCCAACTTTCTGCTGGGTTATTTGTCTTATTTGAATAAATTTAAATGGCTTCTTTATGTATTCTTGATTGGTTATGTATATTTTCAAAATGTTCTCCTTGGATATAATCTATCTTTTCATTTGTTAATATGAAACCTTTTATCAAAGAGATTTTCTTTTTTAGTTTCAATGTTCAATATATCATTTTTCTCAAGGATTTATATTTTTTGTGACATTAAAGTTTAAGTACATTACTTTATGGGTATTGCCTGTGGTTTTAAATGTTTGTTTTGTCACTAATGTGTCAGATTCATGTAGAATTGATTTCTGTGTGGGCAGGAAGATGACTTGTTGAGGAGTCCCTTGGTGCTCCCCACTGATATGCCTTGTCATCTCTGTGACACGCTGAAATCTTCTATAGGATCGTCTTTCCTTCTAACTAGATGGCTCACTCTTGTAACACCTAGACATCCCTGCACCAATCACAATAGCTTAGTAGTGAATCATGAACAGTGTGAGTAAAAGGAGTTGTCTCACCATTTTATCCCTGAAGAATTTTCCTGGTTATTCTTAGTGCTTTGTACTTCTACATTGGGACCAACTTGTTGAATTTTCACACAAACCACATTTAAGGTTTGGATCTAAATTGATTGACTCTAAGAACACATGTTTAGCAAATGAGTCTTCCCATCCATGAAAAAAAACAAACAAAAAGCACATCTCCAGTTTCTTACATCTTTTTCATTAAAATTTTATTAGCACAGCCTCATACTTCATACTTTATAACTAATTTAAAGATTTTTCAATTTTTATTTATTTGAGAGACAGAGAGTAGGCATGCCAGGGACTTCGGCCACTGCAAATGAACTCCAGACTCATGTACCACCTTAAGCATTTGGTTTATGTGGGATACTAGGGTATCAAACCTGGGTCCTTATGCTTTGTAGGAAAACGCTTTAACTACTAAGCCATCTCTCCAGCCCTCTACCTAATTTCATTATTTTCTCCTTAATATTCTTTTTGGGGATTTCATCCAGAATATCAGGTTATATTGGTTATATTAGATGTGTATGTCTTTAGGTTTCTCAGGGCTGTGACAACTTCTCGTGTTTTTCTTTTTTTACATTTATTATTATGTATGTATGGGTGTTCTCACTTGTGTGGTTGTGCATATATGTGGTGCAATTTATTGTGAAGGTCAGAGATTGACATGAGGTGTCTTCTTCAGTTGTTCTCTATCTGATTCACGGAAGCATGTTTGTTCACTTGAACCCAGGGTTGCTGAATCGGCAGTGTAGTGCAGTTAGCCAGCTGTCTTGGGATTCCCTGTCGCAGTCTCCTGAGCACTGGGATTACACTATGCCAGCCCAGCTAGTATGAGCGTGCTGAGGATCCAAACTCTGGTCCTTAATGCTTGTACAAGTGGTTTATCTATGAAGTCACCTTCTAGCTCCATGTTTTCTGTGTTTTTGATGACTTTGACAGTTTTAAGTGTACTGGTAAGCTTTTTGTAGTGCATCCTTCAATTTGGGTTTATTTGATGGGCTTTCATGATTAGACTTGGGATACAGGATTTGGGAATGCCATAGTACATCACATCACAGATACATGCTTATCACACAAATTATCATGATGTAAACCTTAAGTATTTCTCTAAAGTTGTTTGTCTATTTGTATCCAGTCAAGTTATTTTTACTTTCTGTTTCTATTCCATATACTTTGGAAAAAAGCCATTAGATGCATCTCATATTTAAGGCATGGAGAGATAAGCTTCACCTCTATGATGAAGGGGTATCTACATAAAATAGTAAGAATTGATCTGCATGGGAGAAATGCCTTAGTCATTTACTTATTCATCATATATATCAGTATGGATTCATGGATATTTATTTTTAAATTTTATTTATTTATTTATTTATTTATTTATTTATTTATTTATTTATTTGAGAGCGACAGACACAGAGAGAAAGACACATGGAGGGAGAGAGAGAGAATGGGTGCACCAGGGCTTCCAGCCTCTGCAAACGAACTCCAGACGCGTGCACCCCCTTGTGCATCTGGCTAACGTGGGACCTGGGGAAGCGAGCCTCGAACTGGGGTCCTTAGGCTTCACAGGCAAGCGCTTAACCGCTAAGCCATCTCTCCAGCCCTATTTTATACTTTGAATTGTAATGTAATACAATCTTGCTATTTTGTGCTGAAATTGTTCCAGTTTTACCCACTGGGAGCTCTTTCAATTATATTTTGTAATTTTATTCTTCATGAACAGCTTGCATAAATTTTTTTATTTTCAGATTATAAATTAAGTCTTTCCTCAGGCCAAAAGTTTCAAGACAGAATTAGCATGTGAGCCATCAATCTCATTTCTGTGTATACAACAGAGGAAATGAAGTCAGTATGTGATGAGTTATATGCATTCATATTTATTATAGTAGCATATCCAGTAGAAAAAAATGGAATCATTCTAGGAACCGATTAACACATGAATGGACAAAGAAAATGGTAGTGTAAACAAACACACACACATGCACACACACACACGTGCTTTATAAAGGAATAGAATCTTGTCATTTCCAACAAGACCTAAGCCAGCACAGAAACATTAACTATAAGATCTCACTTGTATATACTGTCTAGAAAAGATGAACTGTGTTGAGCTGTGACTCAGTGGTAGAGCACTTGCTTAGCACATCAAGGCTCTGAGTTTGATCAGCAGAATCAACAACAAAAAGTTGAACTCACAGAAGTAGGGCAGAAGGGTGGTTACCAAAGGCTAAGCTTGTGGTCAGGTTGGAGAACAGGAAAATGTTGAACAAAGAGTACAAGGCAAGGTTTTGGTCAGATAGGAGGAAGAAGTTCTGCAGCTTTAACATACAGCACAGTGGGCTATAGTTAACGGTCATGTATTCGATCGTAAGTGTACTTACCACAAAAATATTTAGTATGGGAAGTGGTAGGTTAATTTTCTTGATTTAATCAGATATTATATATGTATATGTCTATATATATGCCTGTAATTTTGTTAATTAAAATATAATAAGGCTAAAATTAATTATAGCTATTGCTTCAAAGTCTTTTTGTCTGCTAATAATATTCAACATTTAGGGGCTTTTTTTGATAGTGTTTGCTTGGTAAATATTTTTCCATTTTTAAGGTTTCAACTTTCTGGTGCCCTTAAGGTGGTGTATCTTTCCTAGGCTCTGACTTAAAAGCCAATACTCTGAACATCTTCCCTGGGATGCCTTACTCATCAAACTTGGTATGTCCATCTTCTGTGTCTGTTCTATTTCAAATGTCCCCTCTCTCAGTAAATCACCTACCTCCCACCTGCCAATCAATTCTCAAGACTCATCCATGAGTCTCCATTCTCTGTCCTCACAGCCATAACCACTAAAGCTTTTTGAGTATTTCTTCTAAAGATGTCTCAAATCTGCATGCTGTGTTCATTCCCACTGCCTGACTCTGAACATAGCCACCTGCCTCTTTCCCCTGCACTTCTAGAAATAGCCACCTATACCACTGTTTCCTCCTCTTCCTCTTTTTCCTCCCCCTCCCATTCCCCTCCTCCTCTTCTTCTTTTTCTGCATGTGTATGTATGTTGTTACATATGTGGACATGGATACATGTGTGTATGTGTAGACCAGAATTCAACATCAGGAGTCTTTCTCAATCTCCACTTTATTTTTTGAGACACGGTCTCACATTAAAGCTAGGGCTCACCAACTTAGCTAGATTAGTAAGCCAGCAAGCCATATGGATCCTTTTGTTTCTGTCTCCCCAGTGTTGGGTTTATATGTGCATGGCATCACACTTGGCTTTTATGTGGGTGTTAGGAATCTAATCCTACTTCTGCACTTTCTTAATCTCTCTTTCTGCCTACTCTATCTTGAACTTGTTTAATATCTGTCCTCCCCTGTGGGCTTAAAAAAAGTGATTCAGCTGGGCATGGTGGTACATGCCTTTAATCCCAGCACTCTGGAGGCTGAGGTAGGAGGATGGCTATGTGTTTGAGCCCAATCTCAGAGTACATAGTGAATATCAGGGCAGCCTGAGCTAGAGAGAGATCCTCTCTAAAAAAAACAAACAAACAAACAAAAAAATGCTATATTATACATTACTTAGCAAAAAACAAACAAGAGCCCAAGAAATAAATGCATAGAATCTATATGCATATGGTCATATAAACTTAGATAAAATAAAATAAACTTAGACATTCTGTTCCTCCACATGTGAACAGTCCAGAGTATAGAGCATGTCCATCACTGTGGAAATGGGCCATGCTGGTATAAACAATACTGTGGTGAGCTCTGAGTCTGAATAAAAGCTGGGCAGGTAAAGAAAGATGGGAAGGCTGAGTGCCTGAACCTGGGGAGAAAATTGTAAGCAGTTTTTTGCTATTCAAGTGTGAGAGGTGAGAGAAGCAAGGACAAGGTCATGTGAGGACTTAGGTCCTGATGAAAGCTTGTTATTTATTGTGACTGTGAAGGGACCCAAGCAGAGAAGCGTCTGGCTAGATCTGCATTTTAGATACATTACTCTGTGGGAAGTATAAGCCTGGTGGCAGGAACAACAATTAGGGTTGTTGAGAGTCTGCAAAGAGGAGCCAGAACAAAGGGAGGGTGGGAGAGAGAAGCCCAACTTGAAGGCTGATTGGATACAGGAAAGAGAGGTGGGAGGAGTCCTGCTGACTTGTAGATTTCTGGATGGTAGTGCCACCAACTGAGATCAGAAGGGCTAAGTAGGAGAGGCAGGCTTCATTTGAGAGATAGAGAAAAGTGGGGGAAAGAGATGATGACTCAATTTCTGGACACATTAAATTTGAAGCATTTATGGGAGACAGTGCATTTGGTGGCTGGACATAGAGCCAGCAGCCCTGAAAAGAAGGCTGGGTGGTTATTCAGGCATGGGAGTCATCGGCAACAGGTGGGTTAAAAGCAGGTGAAGAAAGAGACAAGTGAGGAGGACAGGGAGATAGCTCACTTGGTAAACTGCTTGCCTTGTAAGCATAAGGACCTGAGTTCAACCCCTAATATCCTTGCAGTAAAAAAAAAAAAAAAAAAAAAAGCCGGGCATAGTGACACATGCTTCTACTCCTAGCACCAAGAGGAGGAAACTGGTATATCCTTGGAGCAGACTAGCTAGTGAACTCCAGGAAAATGAGAGATCCAGCCTCAAAAAAAAAAAAAAAAAAAAAAAGGTGGATAGAACCTGAGAAGATAGAACCTCTGGGCTACACACACACACACACACACACACGAACATGCATACATACAATATACATATACAAACAAAAAATTAAAAGGAGAGAGAGTGAGTGAGCGGGAGAGAAGCTATGTGCCAAGGCCAGAACTCACATAACAGCATTTGGGAATAAGGAGAGGCCAGTGAGGAATACAAAGAATGTATGTATGCATGTATAACAACTACTTTTAAATCCATTTTATTACTTGTATTCATTGTTTACTGGAAGTAGCATTTTGACATGTTTCTGTTTGTTATGTGTTTGTTTCTGGCATCAAACAATCTCCCTAGAGTCTGAACAGGGATGGACTGGTTTGGACTCTCTTGAATATGATGTATGGGATCAAGAGTACATTCTCTGAGGCCCTGCCTGCCTTGAGCTTGGGAAGGGTCTCCTGGCTGAGAGAAATACAGAAGTGGATGCACATCTTAAGCCATATATGTAATTTGATGAATCCTGAAAGAAAGTCACTTGATTTTGCCTCTGTTGGTCACAACCAGAAATGGCTCTACCCTAAAACAGGAGTGGCTCCAAGCTAGTAAGTAGGCTTTTGAGTGACCTCCCTGAAGTGAAATAGAAGTGCCTGTTGACTGGGAAGGGAGAAAGTATGGAGAACTGTCAGCCTAAATTCCAGTCAGAATGTGAACAGCTCCTGTGCTACCAATTAGCCACAAAGTCCTGCCCTGAGGCTAGAGCTTATTTCTCAATACACTTTCTGCTTAATTTCAATTACAGTTTTTTCCTTGAGAGTCATAAACCTGTCAAGGCAACCCAGTAGCTAACTTACAGTAATCATTTCTCCTTAGACACTCCACCTTTCCAAAACAGAATTTAATTTATTTGTGATTTACTGGTTGATACTTACTGATTTCATCCACATTTTTAAGAAATCTCTGTAAGTCTTTCTCATGATCATCAGCCATCATGGACCAAATCTCTAAGGAAGGCAGCATAAATTATAAAATTAGCAATAAATCACAAAACAGAACAAATAATAAGGCTTATTAGGGGTTGGAGAGATGGCTTTGCAGTTAAAGCACTTGCCTGTGAAGCCTAGGGACCCAGGTTCCATTCCCCAGAACCCACCTGAACCAGATGTATAAGGTGGCACATGCATCTGGAGTTTGTTTACAGTGGCTAGAGGCTTTGGTGTGCCCATTCTCTCTATCTGCCTGCCTCTCTCTTTCCAATAAACAAACAAACAAACAAACAAATAAATAAATAAATAAAATGTTTTGAAAGTTAAAAAAGGAGGCTTATTAGGCTTCTAAGATTAACAGCTAGGTGGTTAGGACAGACTTGTGTTTATAAATACCACAAGTATCATCCATTTTACTCCTACTACAGTTCAAGGCCAAGAAATACTATTATTTGTGGCAACACTTGCAGAGAGCTGAAAGTTCTCCCTCCACTGGGGAAATCGCTGTACAAATAAGTCCTCCACAGCCGATATCAACCTCTGCAGTTCACAGGCCTGGAGTGAGGTCAGGAGAGCAGCTGACAGGCTGCCTGGGATAGAGAAGGAGGCTAATGCTTGACCGTGGTTGGGACAGGCCAGCCTGGCAAGAGGCTTGGACCTGGGAGTGTATCTGGTCACCAGGGCTATGATTTGCATCTCAGTGTCCACACTTGTTTAAATCATATGCCTTTGGCTTGCTTGTTTTTGAAGAGTGAGAAGGGGCAAATGAACTTGATTGGTGTCAAGGTACACCAGCATCTATTTTTAAACCTTTCCAAGGTATTTTGAACTTACTATCTGAGAGTTGCTTTTGAACAACTCTGAAAAGGCTACATTGTGTACTCAGTGGCACCCAAAGGTTCACCCTCACCTTAAAGATCATTTGAAGCTTGTAAATATAGATCCTGACCTTAGCCCCATAGATTCTGTCCGTACCTGTGGGAGAGTACCCAGGATATATATTGTAAACTGTACTGTGATTCTGGTTCACAAGCTTGCTCATGTAGTAGTGTAACACAGCCCTAATTGTGAATTAGCACTCAGTCATGAATAAGCAAGAGTCCTTGGCTCAGAGTCTCACTGTCCTCAACCCTGCTATGGAAACAGTGTATGCAAACTAGAGATCTTGGGGATTACTGCAGCAACAGGCACGAAGTTGTTTACCAGTGGTGTTGTGTGGTTTGTCGAATCTCAACTCGAACATTCACACTCCCTTGGAACAAGGCCTAGGGATGTGAATTAACTTGAAGAGTCTCAGGTAAAAAGGAAAGTTCTGTACTTCAAGGATTGGGACAACACTTGTGCCTCTGGTGCACGGAGGCATGGGTGCAACCCTCCCCAGGTCGCCACCAACACTAAGTGACAACAAAAGAGCCTTACGCAGCCCGCTTCCCAGAGGGTCAGTGAGCGGGCTGCAGGGACGCAGGTCAGAGTCCCGCCCCACACGCCCGGAAGAGGGCGGGGCCGACGTCGCCGTTGCCAGGCAACCGCCCCTCCGCGTCCCCCGGCCCTGCGAACTCCGTGGAGGTGCCAGCCCGCGGATACCGTCCTATCTGCTGGCTCCCAAACTAGCCACCTGTGCTGGGCTCTGAGGACCAGACCAGGACCAGAACCCATGGGGGACCCTGGGGCCAGCCCGCTGAACTAACCTGAAACGCGCACGGTCGAACAGGAAATGGCCGCCGGGAGCGAACTGTGACTGCCTGGGCGGGGCGGGGCCAGAGCGGGCGGGCCGGAAGGGGCGGGGCCGGAGGGGCGGGGCGGGGCGGAGAGGGCGGGGCTAGAGTGCCCGGGCGCGCGAGGCCAAGTTCTAGGCCAAGTTGGACGCTTAGGTGCCTAATGAGGAAGCGGAAGAAGCAATGCCAATTCTCTCTTGGAGAGCTAGGGATTAGCATAAGCCATCTTTCCCTTATTTTAGTCAGCTCCCAACCCTCTCTATCTTGTGTGAACAATCCTAACTCATTGCATTTTCTCATCAATTGTATTTTATAAGCTTAGAAAGGTTTTCAAAAAACCCCCAACTCCCTGAGGAATAAAACAACCCACCTTTGCCCGCTGACAAGTTCCTCCTGAATTCAGGAGGTAATTCATATGAGGCTGCAGTTTGCTTGATAACTTTGGCCTCAAGAAGCTGAAGGTGTTAAGGCCTATCTTCTTTACTCTCCAAAAAGAACTTTGCTCCAAAAAAATGCTCTCCAAAATGATTCATGCTTGAGTGGCTGGGGAGATGATGGCTCAGTCAGAAAAGTGCTTGCTGTGTGCAAGCATTAGGATCTGAGTTCGGACTTCCAGAGCTCAGGTAAAAGCTTGGTGCAGCAGTGAATGCCTGTAAAGCCAGCATGTCTGGCTGAATTGATGAGCTCTGGTTCATTGAAGGATCCTGTCTCAAAAAACATAATGGGGCTGGAGAAATGGCTCAATGGTTAAGGGACTTGTCTGCAAAGCCTAAAGACCTGGGTTTGGTTTTCCAGTACCCACATAAAGCCAGATACATAAAGTGGTGTGTGCATCTGGAGATTGTTTGCAGTGGCTAGAGGCCCTGGCACACCCATTTTTCCCTTCCTCTCAACCCCCTCTGTGTTTGCAAATACATAAAATAATGAAAATATATTTAAAAAGTAAAGTGGAGAGACCCTTTAGCCTGTGCACAAACATGCATGTGCACCTCTCCACATATGTGTGTACAAACATGGATGTACACCACACACACACACACACACACACACACACACACATGTGCAAAACATGAATTAAAAATTATGCTTGATTTCTTTCTCCTAAACATAAGAGCTTTTATTAACAGGAAAATGTAGCTAAAATTCTCTCCTTTATGGACCCTCCCTCACCTCATTTTCTGAGTTCCCCCTTGCTGTAGAAGGAGCAGTTTCAGAGCCTCTGGACAGTTGTATGTAGCGTGCGTGCACGCGCGCGCGCGCGCGCGTGTGTGTGTGTGTGTGTGTGTGTGTGTTTGTGTGTCTCTACAGGGGCAAGAGTTCGCCTTGGCATTTCTGCACATATTTGTTGTTACCATAATTAGCAACAACCACAATATCACAATAATATTAACACATTATGAGCTGCTGCTATATGCTAGGTATACATAAATAATTTATATACAGGTAATTTATATTTGTTTATATATTATTATAATTATTTATATATTTATATTTGCACATAGGTAATTTTCATACAGAGGTAATTTAATTTTTTTGAGAGAGAGAAAGAGAGAGAGAATGGGTGCACTAGGGCCTCTAGCCACTGTAAATGAACTCCAGATGCATGTGCCCCCTTGCATCTGGCTTATGTGGGTTCTGGGGTGTTGAACCTAGGTCCTCAGGCTTTGCAGCAAGTGTCTTAACTGCTAAGCCATCTCTCCAGCCCTTTGAATTTTTCAGTAGGGCTGCAAGGTCTCATTTCATAGACTAGAACATGAAACCAGGGGTCCAAGGCTTGTCAGAGGCTAAGCCAGGGTGAGCCCTTGTGTGCGGTCTCTGAGGCATGTACTGCCCCACCTCACCACACTGCCTGCCATTAACACCCTTCCTGGGATAACCCTGTTTCAGACGCTTGCTGTCAGCAGTCCTGGAAACCTGTGCCCTAGCTTGGCCCTGTAGGTGTCTCAGTTTCCTACAGGCTGCTCAATGGGCTTTGTAGGCTAGTCCAACTCCCCAAAGGGACATGTTCATCACAGCAGTAAAAAAGTGTGATGAGGGCTGGAGAGATGGCTTAACAGTTAAAACACTTGCTTGCAAAGGCAAAGTATCCAGGTTCGATTCCCCAGGACCCACATAAGCCAGACACACAAGGTGGAGCATAGGTCTGGAGTTCATTTGCAGTGGCTGATGGCCCTGGTGCAACCATTGTCTCTGTCTCTATCTGCCTCTTTCTTTCTCAACTAAATAAATAAATAAATAAAGTTAAATAAAACAAAGTAAAATTTTTTTAAAAAGTGGGATGACTCCAGCAATGTGCTTCTTTAGGGACTTGCTTTGGGTCACAGACTTCTCTGAAGAGGAACTGAGATTGATTTTCAGTGCTAGAGGGGACTGTGCAGGCCTATCTGGCCTAGTGTGGAGCAGCACTGCCCCCGTGTGGCCTGAATGGCTATACTTAAATGAGCTATGGCAGGGACAGACCTGGCACACTAGCACCTAAGAGCAGTGTTTACTGAACACCTCCCACAGGCCATAGAAGACCTCTTCTATGACTTCAGCTGCTGAGACTGCTTCTTCAGATAGTGAACCAGGTCGTGGCAACAATTTAGGCTGTTGAAAAGTTTAACATTGATTCATTGTTGGCTGTTCATCTTTGAGAGATTGCTATCATCCAAACATGACAAAGACACATTACTTTGGCCCAGTGGGGATTTTTGCCACCAAGGTTTGGAGGAAAAAAAAACACATACAAACTCCGGGCCGCTCACTGGCCTGACACACGTCCCATTTCAACAGCTATGAAAGATTAGAGACAGATGTTTCTAGCAAACACTTTGCTTGTCATGTTATCACTAACTTAACACTATATTTTGCATATGTATGTGTACATTATATTCATGCATGTGTGTGAGCAGGTGCATGTGCTGGGGGACAGAGGTTGATGTATGGGTCTTCCTTATTTTCTCTCCACCATATTTTTTGAGACAAGGCCTTTCATTGAACCTGGAGCTTACCAATTCCACTAGACTAGCCAACCATTGAGCCTCAGGGGTGCTTCAATCTCTGTTTACACAGTGTTGGAGTGACAGGCACCCACTCCCATGCCTGGCTTTGATGTGGGTGCCAGGAATCCTAACTCAGGTCCTCATACTTGTGCAGTAAGCACTTCACTGACTCAGGCCTCTCCATAATACTTTATTAAAAGAATATGGTAGAAATGTTACTTCACAGCACCACTTGTAAAATTTTAATCTATTTCCCCTCAAGTTGTAGTGGCTAGAAAGTGAAATGTCCCTGTGGACTCATGTGTTTGACTATTTAACCACCAGTTAATGATACTATTTGGGAAGGCTGTGGAGCCGTCAGGGGTGCAGCCCTCTGTGAGGGAGTGTGTCAGTGGGTGTGGGCCTTGAGATTTTACAGTCCAGCTCTGCCTACCCGTTAGCTCTCTCTGTGTCCTCCCTGCCGCTGTGAAGATGGGATGCCCAGCTGTCGGCTTTTGCCATGCTTTCCGTCATGATGAAACGTCTTAAAACTGTAAGCTGACAATAAACCCATTTCCTCTATAAGCTGCTTCTAGTCAAGTGTTTTGTCCCAGCAACAAGAAGGTAACTACTACACCTATCTTTTTCTTCCACATGTCTTTGCAATGTTTCCACCATGCTTATGCATGATTTTACTTTGGTCTAGCATCATATTGTCATGCTAACAGCTGCCATATTCTGGAGCCCCATAATATTTAAGGCCTTGGGACTTTACATGAATCTCAAAATGCCAGGTAGGTATGGTGGTGCACGCCTTTAATCCCAGCCCTTGGGAGGCCAAGGTAGAAGGATCACCATGAGTTTGGGGCCACCCTGAGACTAAAGAATGAATTCCAGACCGTTTGCACTAGAGCAAAACCCTACCTTTAAAAACAAACAAGAATGCCATATTAACCATCTCAGGAGATGATATTATTATTATTATCCTAAGCCAAGACAGTCTTGGCTCTAAGGGCATGCTTTAAATCTTGCCTCTTGTAAGTATGTGCCAAGTAATGGTATTTTTTTATTACTATTCTTTGGTATCTATGTGTTTCAAACAAATGTTCATGATTATTAGCATATCAAGGTCAACTTTACCTGCAGTAAATCAGGTTGACATCAACATATGCTTGAAATGATATTATGAAAAGGGGCATTCCTTGCCAAAACCTATAATCCCAGTTTAATATGAAGAACCATTGGAAAAACCCTAGTTGAGGTACCTTCTAAAAACTCTGACCAGTATTTGCACAAGTGCCAAGGTCATGAAAAGTAAGTAAGGAAGACTGAGAAACTGCTCCAGGCCAAGGGATGATGCAACGTAACACTAAACCCTGGGTTCCATCCTGGTAGAAGAGCTGGTGACATTTTCATCAAATATGGAGTTGAGTCAGGTGTGTGTGTGTGTGTGTGTGTGTGTGTGTACACAGACATACACTTTCATAAACCTTCCTGGCTTATGTATACCAGGACTAGGATTACCTGGGCAATCTCCCTGGTTTGTGTTCAATTATTGAAAATAAATTATTTCAAAATAAAAATTTGAGGAAGAAACCCCTCCTAATGTCAATGTATTCATTCATCATTTCATCCCTTCAATAAATACATTTTGCAGCTACACTGTGGTGTGAGCAGAAGCCTTACTATATTGATGCAAGGACCCAAAGATAATGGCCTTAAGGCACTTATAGTCTGTAAAAATCTGCAAAAAAGGCATTCAGGATACAATCACAAATTGTCCCAGTGAGATTTATACAGTACTGTATACAAGTACAAGAGAGAGAAGAGGTGAAGGAATTTATCAGCTGAGCAAGGCACTGTGGGCCAAGAGGTCTCTGGGAAATGTAGTTCCCAGTGAACCAAATAGATAGAGCATCTTTCCATTGTGCCATCTTTAGACAAGCCAAGCTTAGGAATTTATAATGTTGGAGTCTATCATGTTCCTCTCTTTAATTCCATGGGGAGCTGCTGTGTTCTGCATTGTTTCTTATGTCATCCCCAGGGGAAAGTTAACTCAGAAGAGCATGCATCACATTTGTTTGGGGCACATTATATCATTAGTTTTTTAAATAATCTTAGTACAGTTTTAACAAAAATAACCTAGGATGAATGGTTTATAAGTAACACAAATCTATTTCTCATGCTTCTTGAGTCTGGAATTCCACAATCAAGACCCAGGAATATAGTGTCTGGTGGGGACTTACTTCCTGGTCCCTAGACAGCAGTCTAATCTTGCTGCATCCTTATATGACAAGGTGAGTGAGTGATCTCTCTGGGTCTCTTTTATAAGAATACTGAAAAGGGCTTCCCTCTCATGCCTGATTGACCTCCCAAAGACCCTGATTCCTAATACATAACACCAAGAATCAGCATTCCCACATATGAACTTTGTGTGTGTGTGCGGTGGCGGTGGAGGGGGGGGTTGTGTGACATAGTAGTTTGAACGTAAAGTGTCTCCCGTAGCCCGGTGTCTTTGCGGATAAGCCTCAAACTCAGTCTCTAGCTGGTGGCAATTTGGGAGGTGGAGCCTTGCTGGCGGAGGTGTGTCACTGGGGTGGACCTTGAGGTTTATTAGCCTAGCTTGATGGATAGTGCTGGACAGCCAGCCCGGACGACAGCCATACAGGTACATGACGGCTTCCGGTTCCTGCTCTGTTTTTCCTCACTATGGTGAGACTTTTCCTTAAAGCTAAGCCCAAAACAATTCCTTTCTACCCCAAAGTTGCTTCTGGTTGGGTGTTTTGTCCCAGCAATGAGAAAGTAAGTGCAATTGGGGACAAAAATATTCAGTCTATAGTGAGCAGTGTGTGCCTCCTGCTACCTTGCATTTGATAATCCTGTTTTTGGACTTGTTATAATACCGTACTTCCACATGATGATTTCGTTTATTAGTGATGAATGAAGTCTTTTAGTTTCAAGTAAAACCTTCCCACTCACATTGACCTCAGCAAAGGGGCAAAGATCATTTGACTTTTCAGGCATGGCTGATAACTGGGAATCCACAAGGCTTGTATTGCTTCTGGCATGTTGCTTTTAGCCGCAAGCAGTTTTTCCTCTTGGGGCTGAACATGCAAACTCAAGGGTTTTCTTCTTATGGGTTCAAATAGAGTTTAGTGTGTGTGTACGCACACGTACATGTGTGAGCACGTGCACATGTGTGCATGAGTGTTTCGGCTAGAGGTTGGCAGTATGTTCCTTCCTCAGTTGTTGTCCAATTTCTCTTCCAGCCAGGGTCTCTCATGAACCTGGGACTTACCTGTTCAGCTAGACTAGCGCTCTAACAGGCTCTAGAATCCTAATCTCTGCTTTCTCAGGGCTGGGATTATAGGTGTGTGCCATAAACCCAGTTTTTACATGGGTTCTGGAGATCCAAACTCGTCTGAGTGCTTGTGTGGCAAGCATTTTACTAATTGAGCCATTTCCCAGCCCTTTATGTAGAATTCCTTTCATGTTAGGGCTTTTTATAAAAATTCCTAGGAGCAGAAGGACAATTCCCAGGTAAAATATCAAAGTGTTATTGAGAAGAAAGGAAAGGGTCTAGGCATGGTGGCATATGTCCGTAATTCTAATAATTTGGAGACTGAGGCAGAAAGATATTAAATTTGAGGCTTCCTGGGCTACATGACAAGTTCAAAAGCTAGCTTTAGTTGCTTAGTAAAACCCTTTGTCATAATAGTATAAAAACAAAGAAAGCAAAACTGCAATGAGAGAGAGAGACAGAGAGAGAATGGGAGGCAGAGAGAGAGAGAGAGAGAGAGAGAGAGAGAGAGAGAGAGAGTTAGCGAAAGAGAGAGAGAGATAGATATCTGGGTAAATGCATTTGTCCACTATAGCTTGCTGTGGAGATTAAGAGATAGTATTTTAAAGTGTCTGGTACACAATAGGCTCTTGATTAGTGAGTTACTGTAGTAGTAATAAACATTTTCATGCAATCATTCCAATTCCATGGCACTGTGCTATACTCTGTAGGCTGCTCCATCAATGCTAAATAGTGTTGCTTCCTTTGGCAGTTTAGCAGGTGTGCATAGCTTAGTCAAGGAGCAACAAAGTGGAGGGGAGACAGAGCAGAATGAGGAAATGGACATAGAGGAGGAGGAAAGGAGGAGAATGAGGAGGGAGAGGAGAACAGAGTGACTTCTCAAGCAGCTTGGGAGGAGCTTTCTATGTGATGTCCCAGTAGCAGAAAAGGCTTAGTCTTCCTGTGATTCTTAGCAGAGCCACCAGGTGGGAGCCTTAGCCCATTCTGTGCTCTTCCCAGGCAGAGACCGGCTCTGGATTCCATAGCTGAGTTTTCCTAAGGAGCTTGGGGTGCTCTCTCTCTCCCCATGACATCTCCTGCCTGTATCCTGGTGACAGGGGCACTCATCCCTAGATAGAGGCATACAAAGAACTTCAGAGGTGTGTCTGGGCTGCCAGTCTGGGTCATGTCACCAGCAGGCTGGGTGTGTCTTTAGTAGCCAGACTTTACAAGATGCCAGTGAACGTTTGTCATGTTCTGGCTGCCAAGCCCTCAGTGAACAACCTTGTCCTTGTAAGTCGTTTGTAGCCAGAAGATGAAGTTCTTGGCTCAACCATGTCTGCTGGGGAGATGGCAGACAGTTATATAAGCACTGTCACACTCATTTGCTTCTAGGAAGGTGGCATTAAGCCTGTTTTCTGGGCCACAGGGACGTTAGCTTCCCCAATTCCATGACCCACACAATAAACTCCTTATTTGGGTTCATCAGCCTAAATCCACTTCAGTTGCTTGAATAAGAATGGGCAAGTGCTGTAGCATACACCACGTCATAGATGAGGAGTCTTCCAATCTAGAACTGTTCTACAAAATTAGAATCCTCCATTCATAGATGAAGCACACGAGCACACACTGTCAGCAAGATACAGTACCTTGTTCCTGACCACACAGCCAAGAAATCCCAGAGCCAAGATTCTGATGCAGTGCAAGCTACTCTCTGGAGCCTGTGGTCAGTGTGTTGTGTGAGGCTCTGAGTTCTCTTAGGGCAAAGATGTCACCCAGCAGATTCAACACTATGCTGTCATTCCCCATCACAGGGCTAACATGATGCTTCATAGTTACTGTGAATTAGGGAATCAGTGTAAATGTTATTTCCTGCCCTTACAGCGTCGGGTTTGCAGCATCTCCGGGGAAACTGCTGGGTACATGGCAGGTTTTCTCTTTGGAGCCATTCTTCCTCAGCATTCCGTAGCTCCTTGCTCCAGCCCCTCTGTGCCTCTCTCCATTGCTAGCTACCATCTAGAACTTAGTTAACTTCCTGTCCTTGGAAGGGGAATTTGAATGATAGCTATGACCATGTTGACAGGTTGTGCCCTGAGCTCAGGGCTCCAGATTACACTAGGAGCTCAGGGATGATGTCACCAGGGGAGTGTAGAATTCAAAGAGCCAAGCTCTCTGCCCTTCTAGTGAGTCACCTTTTCCCCCACAAGCCTGAAGAATGGCCACCTAGCTTCTGTAGACAGAAAATGGCATGCACTTTTAAGACCATGATGACAAATATTATGGTTTGAATATACAAATTCCACTCAAAAGGCTCTAGTACTAGGGCTGGAGAGATGGCTTAGCGGTTAAGCGCTTGCCTGTGAAGCCTAAGGACCCCGGTTCGAGGCTCGGTTCCCCAGGTCCCACATTAGCCAGATGCACAAGGGGGCGCACGCGTCTGGAGTTCGTTTCCAGAGGCTGGAAGCCCTGGCGCGCCCATTCTCTCTCTCCCTCTCTCTGTCCTTCTCTCTGTGTCTGTCGCTCTCAAATAAATAAATAAAAATTAAAAAAAAAAAAGGCTCTAGTACTAGGGCTGGAGTGGTATCTCAGTTGATAAAATAATTGCTTTGCAAACAAGAAGACCTAAGTTTGACCCCCAGAACCCACGTTAAAATTAAAAAAAAAAAAAGCTGGGCATGGTGGTGTACACTTTTAATATCACTGTTAACCCCTGTATATCAAAAAAAGTGGGTGGGGGCTGGAGAGATAGCTTAGCAGTTAAATGCTTGTCTATGAAGCCTAAGGACCCTGGTTTGAGGCTCGATTATCCAGGACCCACGTTAGCCAGATGCACAAGGGGGCACATGTGTCTGGAAGCCCTGGCACACAATCTCTCTCTCTCTCTCTCTCTCTCTCTCTCTCTCTCTATGTGCCTCTTTCTCACTGTCATTCTCAATTTTTTTTTTAAAGGTGGGTGGATGGCATCTGAAACACCTGAGGTTTCCTTTGGCTTCCAACTGCACGTGTGTGTGTGTGTGTGTGTGTGTGTGTGTATGCGTGTATGCATATGTGTGTGGATGCCAGAGGGCAACCTCAAGTATCATTTCCTATGTGCTCTCATTACCCTGGTGTTCACCAATTAGACTAGATGGGCTGGCCAGTGAGCCCCAGGGATCCTCTTGCCTCTTTCTGCCCAGTATTGGGTTAATAGGCAAATGCTATCACACTCAGCATTTTGTTTTTGAGGTAGGGTCTTGCTCTAGCCCAGGCTGACCTGGAATTCACTCAGTAGTTTCAGGCTGGCCTCTAACTCACATCTTCCCACCTCTGCCCCCCCAAGTGCTAGGGTTAAAGGCATGTGCCACCATGCCCTGCACACTCGACATTTTTGTAAGGGTTCTGGGGTTCTCAGATCTTTATACTTATAAGTCAGGCACTTTACTGACCCACCTATGTTTCTAGCCTTCTGAACTTTTTGAAGACTTCACTCTGCTCTGAACCCTGTCCCTGTCATCATGGGCTCCTGGATTTCCAAGATGTCATCTTGGATGCTCTCTTGATCAAGCAGTGGTAGGCTGAGCCCCTGTGGGATGTGGGGTGCACCATGTGCCCTCTGTGTGTGAGGCAGGAGTGTGCTGTTGACTTCTTTTTTAAAATTATTTTTCCACCCTGAGACTACATAGTAAATTCCAGGTCAGTCTGGGCCCTACCTCAATGTCCCCCCCAAAAAAATATTTATTTATTTATGGGGGGGGGGGAGGAAGGGAGAATGGGTGTGTCAAGGCCTCCAGCCACTGCAAATGAACTCCAGACACATGCACCACCTTGTGCATCTGGCTCTCGTGAGTCCTAGGGAATTGAACCGAGGTTCTTTGGCTTTACAGAAGCACCTTAACCTCTAAGCCATCTCTCCAGCCCATGCTGTTGATTCTTGACTCAAGGGTGCTTCTACAGCATTTTCTGTCAATACATGTGAAGCTGCAGACCTTGGCATGGTGCTGTGAATTCTGGCCAGATGTTCCAAGGCAGAGATGTTCCCCAGCCTGCCATATGTCTCCACATAAGATCAAGACCACCTATATAGTAGAGTCCCTGCAGTTGAGATGCACAGAGGCAAGTTCTCTGAGGAACTAGGGATGCATAGTTCACTGGAGGGTCTTAGGACACTCATGGGTAGGAGGAGGCTGGCCACATGCACACATAAATGAGGAGGAGGGTTGCAGTTGCCTGCTAGCCTGGACAGCGTCACTAAAGACCCTGTCACTAGCTCAGAGGACAGCTTGATGATGCAGTAGTGATAGGCCCTGTGTGCTACATCCCTGGGCTCTGCACTGTGACTCCCCACAGATATATATCACTAGGAGCTCTTCCTTCCTTTGTCCCCCAAGTCTATAGCCACCTTCCCAAGAAGCTTTATGTGGCTGTATTACCAGAGGCCATCAGGACAGACATCTCTGTGGGTTGACTTGGTACCACTGGGGTGGCCACTCAGCCTGTTACTATAGGAGTTTGGTTCATTTTTCCACTGACTAAAGGATTAATAAACAGGAAAGTTTAAAGATACACCAGAACAAAGTTTATTCAGAAACAAAAGTAGAAGTAAAGACAGATTCCCTGTGTGGGGAAAGATTCTGCAGCACCAGGGGGAGCTGGGCTTTTACTGAGTGAGGGAGGTCCTCCTGCCCAGAGTCCATTGATCGGTCAGTTTAAACAAAGACAGAGGAGCTGGCTGTTCCATGATGCATCTAGCATTGCACATGTCCCAGAAAGCCCTCCAGGCCAATCCACTGGCAGGAAACTGTGTCTGAGTCCTTTGCTTTCTGGGGAGAAGAACCAGGAAGTGAGCCATCCTCTCCATCATCTTCAGTCACCATTTTGGAACACCACAGAAAGAGAATATAGCTGCCTACCAAGGGAACCTTTCCCCACCTGTCTATCTAGCCAAGGAAACTAGCTCCTGTAGCCGCTAAAGCTTACTTGCTCAGCGAGAGGAGACAGCACAACACTGTCCCTGACTACCAACACCTGGACCTGGGGACAGGCAGGTTCTTCCCAGACCATACTATGCCTTCCAAGCCAGAGGTTCGCACTTTTGAGAGACAACTCTAGGGTGTGGGGATCGCAGGCTGTGACTTTGATAATGGTGGCTTTGAGGCAGATAAACCCAAGGGCACTGCTCCTGCCTTCACTGTGCCCTCACCCAAGTTCTCCCAGCTTCTCCACACTGGACCTCCACACTGGCTGGACGTTGTCACCAGCCTGAGGGCAAGAGGGGAGTAGTGACCTATGACAAGAGGTTACTGCAGGCAGAGTGAAGTTCCCTTCCAACTATATGAGTCCTTTGACTGGACCCCTCCACTCCCCTAATGTGTAGGCTTTCACCTAGGTGCCAGCAGCAGTTCTAACTTAAGGCTATATTCCTGGCCAGGTGTAGGCCCCATATGCATGTGTGTGAACATGCATGTACGCATGTGCTTGCGTGCACACACACACACACACACATACACATACACGACTTGGTCAAATAACCATGTCTAGGAGCCCATTTATTACCATTTGCCTTTTCATTCCCTCAGTCATTTGTGAGGCTGACAACTATCAAGTCCTTGCTTTTGAGGCAGTTACTCAGTAAGGATACACTGGTGTGAGCTGTAAATAAGACAGGCCCTGGAGGAGTGTGGAAAAGGAAACATTAAGTGAGACAGTGAACACAGAATGGAGTCTTAGGATGTAGCCAAACAACATGTTAAAAATATTTCATAGCATGAATGGGGACCAGCACCCACATAAAAATCAAGGCATGGTGTGCCTGCCTGCAACCCCAGTACTGGAGAGGCAGAGTGGAGGATTCCGAGGATGTACTGGCTAACTAGTTTAGCTGAATTAATGAGCTATAGGTTCAGTGTGGAACCTTGTCTCAAAAATAACATGCAGAGCAACTGAGGGAGATATCCAGTGTTGCCCTCTGGCTTTCACAAACAACCTACACACATGCATGCACTCAGACACATGAACACACACATACCATATACACATACACATGAGAAAAAAATGTATTCCATAGACATCTGCCGCAGTTCTAGGAGCCAAACTCTGGTTCTCTTTCTGGGGTAGGTGCTACTTCATTGGAAAAGAGGGTCTTGAGGCCATTTGTAGATGCCTTGTGACAAATGGGGTATCTTGGATGATAACAGCTAGTCACAACTTCAGAGAATCATCTCAATATTTTAACAACTTGATGCAACCAACCTGGAAAGTGACAGGTGTATAGTTGGAATGGAACCTGGATCTGGTGACAGGAGAAGCTTGGATCATATGCTGATATTTAAACTGAGAAGCAAGGATGGAGTCCAGGATCTGTATGGGCATAGGTCCATGAAAATGTCTCGGAGAGAGTAAGAAACCCCTGGGCATGTGGGGACCCAGATAGGGGAAGGAGCATGGAATAGTCAAGGAAATACAACCTTTTAAATATTTTTGGCACATAGAATGTAAGGAGTGATGTGATGGCTAATTGTGCAAGATGGGCTTGTTGAGGAAATTAGGGATCTGTCTCATATGACATTAAGAGTCAGCTGAGGGCTGGAGAGATGGATTAGCAGTTAAGATGCTTGCCTGTAAAGCCTACGAACTCATGTTTCAATCTCCATGTCCCACATAGCCAGTCACACAGTGACTCAAGTGCACAATGGTGCACATGTGCACAAGGGGGCACTCACATCTGGAGTTTGTTTGCAGTGGCTGAAGGCCCTGGTGTGCCCATTTTACCTCTCTTTCCATTTGATGGGAATTAAATTTTGTCCAGTATATGGAATGGCAGGTTGAAGAAGAAATTCAGTTCAATATTAAAAAAGAAACAGGGCTGGAGAGATGGCTTAGTGGTTAAGGCACTTGCCTGCAAAGCTGAAGGATCCCAGTTCGATTCTCCAGGGCCCACATAAGCCAGAAGCACAAGGGGTACATGCATCTGGAGTTCATTTTCAGTGGCTGGAGGTCCTGGTGCACCCATTCTCCTTTTTTCTCTCTCTAAAATAAATGAATAAATAAATAAACATTAAAAAAGAAACAGGTATAAATCAAATCAAATCTCTGAACTAACAAAAATAAAAAAGGAAAAACAATGACTTGGTTAATATTTATCTGAGAAGGTTACCTACCATACAATCTATATCACCTAACATACAATCTTGAGGGAAGAAGCTGGAAGAGAATGGCTCCCATTCCTATAATGTCACTGACTTGTAAGGAACACATTCACATTCCAAACCCCAAGTAGGTGGTTGAAACTATAGGAAACTGTGTGCCCCATGTGTATAAAGTGTTTGTTCTTTTTTTCTATTTTTTTTTTTTTTTGAGGTAGGGTCTCGCACTAGCCCAGGTTGAACTTTAACTCAACTTTCTAGTACCTGGCTGGCTTTGAACTCAAAACGATCCTCATACCTCAGCCTCCTGAGTGCTAGGATTAAAGGTGTGTGCCACCATATCAGGCTGTGTTTGTTCTTATACACACCTAGGGTAAAGTTTACTTTATGAATCAGAGCAGTAAGTTAACCTTAACAGCTACTAATAAAATAGAACAGTTATACCACATATAATAAAAGACATTTCATACTCTATTTGGAGTAGTATACAACTTAAAACTCACTATTTATTTAAGGAATTTCCCTCCTAATATTTCTGGACTGTGGTTGGCCATGGGTAACTGTAACTGAAACCATGGAAAAAAAGCACTACTATAGTTGGAATATAGACTTCACCTGATTTTAGGTTTCTTCTTCAATGCCACACCTAGAGATATCTGTCCTGATTGCTCCTATATAATATGGCAGGCAGCTCCGACCTTAACATTGCTTAGTGCCCTTGGCACTTTAAATATATTTACTTAAAACATAAGCTATGTGGGGGGTGGCTTTTACCTCTCTGTAACCTAGAACAGCAAAACTCAGTAAACATTTGCTGGATGCTAGGGAATGGATGAGGAAAGACTCCCTTGAAAGTAGGGAATAAGGGAATTGGATGGGCTCAGAAAAGGGAGACACAGTAGCCATGCTCGGGGAGCAGGAGGAGGAAGGGAGAGGGAGTGTGGCTAGGGGTACATTTGTAGGTGTGGTATTAGGCCTTGACGACACTTATTTCACGCAGGTTTTCTTTTCCCCTCAAAGAAAATGATACAATTGGGGTAAATAAGGGAAGAATTTGTTTAGAGAAAATGAAGATACTTTTTTGTAGACTTATTGAGAAACATTGGTAGGACTGTCAGGCAGGGGAGACAGCCTTGAGGGTGCAAATATGACTGGTTATGTGGCTTTTCCTCAAATAGTAGCCAGCTGACCATGGGTAAATGAAAAGATAGTGGCCAGACTATTAGCAAGGGACAGTTGCAGCACAAGAACATGAAAGGGAGAGCGTTTCTGCATTTGTTGTGTTGTGAAAGAGCAGGGAGTCGAAGCTGGACACACAGGGAGGTGGAGGAAGTATGCACAGACAGGGAAAACAAGGAAGTGAATACATCAGAAGAGGCCTCTGAAAGGACCCAGTGCTGTAGGGGAGTGGCTGGACGAGCTTACAGATTTCTGATGCAGGCAGATGACTGGGAAGGAGGTCAGGTACAGGGACTGGCCAGGGATGGTTTAAGAGGAATGTGGAAGATGGTCACTGAGGCCCAGATGACAAGATCATGCTTTTGTGTTGTCCAAATAAAGCACAGATGTCACACAGACAGAAGGTGGGACTTCAGCAGAAAAGAATGCCAGGAGCTAAATGCCACAGTCTTCACAGCAAGGGAACTGTCAGGAGAGGGCACAAGGCAGCAACAGGCTGAAGGAGCTGATAACTCAGAGCCTCAGAGGAGCATTAGTCTTACCAGGGAATGACAGGCAGGAGCAAGGAAAACATGGTCACTGTCTCCAGATGCTAGGGCACTCAAGGTGTCAACTAAATAGCTGCTGCTTTGAGTCAGTGTCTCCAGGGGAGGGCGATGTCAGGATGGGGCACAAATGCTCGAGAGAGAGCTCAATCCCAGAGTCCTGCTGAGGAGTTCCAGGAGGGAGGGGAGAACTGTCATATGAATGTCTTCCCTTCCTCTTCCTATTTACCTTTCATCCTCAGAATCAGTTACTCCATGACCATGTCTACTAGAGAAGGTGGCCATGCTTGCACCCTTTCTGTCTTTCCTTAGTGTTACCTGAAAAAAATTAAGACTTGCACAGAGATGGCAAAGAGAAGTCAACTCAAAGGTATAGTTCTGCATATAAAATCTCCCATGAAGATTGTCTTAGAACACAGGTGTATGCTGCCATGCCACAGAACTTGTATAAGCAGGCTTTCTGGAATGTTCATTGACCATATACTGTCTTGTTTTGGAGATTGTTCTCCATAGTATGGTTCAGAGTTCTAGCTTGGTAATCCTAGGAGCTATTACTACTGGCTCTCCTGCTGTGTGACTTTTCCAAGGGCTCGTGAATTAAATGTTTGTCCACCTCAAATAAGTCATAGATGAAACAAAGAGTCAAGCTTAATGAACCAGTGAGTTTGCTGTGGTTATATACAGGGTCATGGGCGAGGGGTTACTTATACAGCAAGGGTTACTCACATGGCTGCCTAAACTTGAAAGCCCTCCCCAGTGTAAGTGATCAAAGACAAACGCTTCGACCCTAGTGCTCCTGGCGCAGCTTATAGGCAGCTCATCCAGGTACAGTTTTCTCTCCTCAATGGTTGTGCAGCCCTGGGAGCAGGCCTTGGGAATCTTGTAAGTTTCATGAGCTTCCTGAGCCTTGACTTACTTCCTCAGACTTACAGGTCTCCGTCCTTCCTCTAGGAGGAACTGTTTCACTTGGGAGGCTATAGCTACATAATACCCACTCTTGTCATCTTGCATCCCTAAAGACCACGTGTCCTTTCCCTGTAGTCACAGCGCTCTGCTGCTGGACATCCTGACCCACTCCCTCAACAGACATCAGATTGTGTTCCCATGAAACATGAGAAAAGCTCCTTGGACTCCTAGATCTCTATGGGAGACAGTATTCCTGGGTTTCCTGTGCTTCCACCTAGCCCGGACCCAGGCAATTAAGCTATACTTAGAAAAGTGTTTTAAAGTCATCCTAAGTTGTATGCTCATCTTCATAGTGTACTTAAACTAACAGTATCAGATATTGAAGGGAAATGTAACATAATTTGGGAGATAGGTGAGAATATGGATCCTTATAAGACTCAAAATTAGTTCGGCTTTGCTGGAGCATAGTTAAAGGGAAGCCAAGTGCTAAATAAGGAAGGTCTAATGGCTTGTGTTAGTTTTATTCTATTTTAGTGTGTGTGTGTGTGTATGTGTGTGTTAGTGGGCATGTGTGCATACATACATGAGTGATGTGTGCCTGTGCGTGTAGTCCAGAAAACAGTTCCTCAGATGCCATCTATCTTTTTTTTGGAAATATCATCTCTTACCTGCTTAAGAACTTTCCAGACAGGCTAGACTGTCTATCCAGCGAGTCTCAGGGATCTGTCTGTTTCTGCCTCTTTGGTGCTAGGATTACTGGTGCAAGTCACCACATGGGTTCTGGGGGTTGAACTCAGGTCCTTATGCTTGCAAGCACTTTACTCACAGAGCTATCTCCCCAACCTGGGATGGGGCTGATATGTATTAGTCTTTTTAAGAAGTTCTTTTTAAAAATTTTAACTGAGAGTAGCTAAAAGCCATTGAAGGCCTTGTTGGGAGAAGGATAATAGTATAACTAAGGTCCTGCTCCTCATGAACCATTCTGTCCGATGAAGACAGTGGATTGGAGGCCACCAGATAAGCTCCAAAGAGGCCTCCTTTCTTGTCTGCTTTCAGATATCCAAGCTGAGCTTCACACAGACCCTATCTCTGAGGGATATGGAGAGTCCTTTCTCTCAGTGGCTGTGTTGGAATGTCTTACCATTCAGAGGTGATCTACTCTGAGTGGACAGTGGCATCAGGGATGAGGCTAGGCTTCTACCACAATGATGGTCCTTATAGGCAATCTGCCTGGTATGCTTCTAAATACAATTTGGGCGGAAGAGGATTTGAGATTCGAAGCCAGGTAGCTCTCATTGTTGGCAGGTTAGTCAGGGTCACAAGCACTCAAAGAGAGACAAAACATCCAACACTGGCTCATTAGGACTCCAGCTTCCACTTTTCATTGCCAGTTCCTCTCCCTGATTCCTGTGCCTATTACATCCATAAATTTTGGTGAGCTACCCACTTCCTGTCTTCTTTAGAATTCTGGTGGGCTCCCCTGGAGCCTGCACAATCTTACCAATCAGAGACCCCCCAGATGTGTTTATATCCTCCTATCACCATCTGTACATATTCAAAACCTAATTTTCATACGAGTCATCACTCGAGACTGGCTTAAATCCTATACCAGCCACTGTATTTCTGAGTGCAATGGCAGCTCTTCTTGGGTCTTCTCTCCACTCTCTTTTCAATAAATCTTGCTTGCATGCACTTTTCATAAGCTCCCTCTGCCTTCATTAGCTGTTCTATGTGACCAACCAGGAGGCAAAGAACTCAAGAGCCACTGGCTTTGGGGAGATTTAGTGATCATTGAGTGTCTGGTTCTCTGACACTCAAGTTACATCCACCCAGAGCCAAGAAAGAATCCATTGCTCTCAAAACCTGCAACAACATGAAGGCATGGTCAGCAAAGACAGCATTCACCATGGTGGTGGCAGTATGTAAATACAGAGAGTGGCAAGGATCTGAGGGAACCTCCTGCTATTTCAAACCAATGATCTATTCTCTATGCATGCTAGCAAGCAGGAAAACTGGATGCTATTAAGAGACTAAGAAGCCAGTATGCAGAAAAAACAGTGAGTCACTGCCTCTCCAGCTCTGTTCTCTGTGGTGGTTTGAATATAAATGTCCCCCATAGCCTCAGATATTTTTTATTAAACTTTCTAAATATCCAACAGGCTGAGCCCTGCTGGAGGAGGTGTGTCACTGGCAGCAGATCTTGAATCTAGCCTACTGTGTGTCCAGAGGTAGCTTGAGCTCTGGCTTGTTTGTCCTATCTCTGCTATGGATGAATACTGAAGTGAGACAGTTTCAATGAAGCTTCCTCTCAGAACTGTAAGCCTGAAATAAACCCTTTCCTCTCATGAGCTGCTTTTGGCCAGGTGTCTGTCCCAGCAACGAGAAGGTAACTACAACATCCCCAAGGAGAAACTGCAGATAGTGTAGCAGGAATTTCTGATAATTCTCCTACAGGCAGTGATACCTCTGAATTCTCTTTCCTGGATGTGATGGTTAACCTTGATTGTGATCTTGATGTAATTTAGGATCATCTAGGAGACACACTTCTAGGTGTGTCTGTGAGTGTTCCTAGTGAAGTTTAACTCAGGAGGAAAGACCCATCCTATGTGTGGGTGGCACTGGGCTCTTAAAAAGAAAAAGCAAGTTGAGCATCAGCATTCATCTCTCTCTGCTTTCTGATTGTGGATGCCTTGTAACTGGCCCCCTTACTCCTTTGCCACCACGACTTCCCCACTGTGATGGACATATCCCCTCAAATCAAGACCCCAAATAAAGTTTTTCCTTAAGTTGCTTTTGTCACATTATTGAGAAAATTAACTAATACACTGGGCTTTGAGTTTAATCTCCTCAAGGATGCCCACAGGCATGTTAGATTTAAAGTGCTCAAACATGGGACCTCTCATATCTTGCCTCTCCTTTACTCCTTTTAGAATGCAAATGAGAAATCTATCCTTTCAACTGTGGACACATCCAATCTGGAAGTCATTCCTGCTTGTTTGCTCTAACCCCACATGCAGCCCATTATCCAGAGTGGCTGGCTTTGCCTTCAGTGTATAATGAGCGAGCAGACATTGCTCTTCCTTCCATTGCATTACTGCTTCCTACTTAGTCTCCGTCTTCCTCTCTTGCTATCTTGTAGTCTGTAATCTACCCAGAAGCCAGTGATTGTTTTAAATCTCATGTCAGGCCAAACACAGGCTTAAACATTTCCCTTAGCTTTCCATCTCATTTGAAGAAAAGAGAATGTGTAACAGTGGTATACAGACTGTGTGATCTTGCTCCTGGACACCTCAGGTCTACCGCTTGTCTCTATATTCTCTGCCTCACTCTGTCATGTCTGCCTCACTCTGTCTGTTCTTATCACACTGGCTGCCTTTCTGTTCCTCAAAGATGTCAACTAGGTCCACATCACAGAATCTTTGCTTCTCCTGGTTCTTCTGCTGCAGAGACCACCCTTTATATATCTGCATCAATTATTGCAGGTTTTATCAAAAGCAGCAGGGGCAACTCACAGGAGAAAGCAGTGAGGAGGCTTACCAGACCCTTGAGATCTCAGGCGCCTCTCCCCCACCCACTTCCCATGTCAGCTGTATGCAGTGACAGTGAGGTCTTGTGGCCTCAAGGGGAGATAAGAGTATATTATATATAGGGTAAAAGATCAAGGGACAATGAGCCTAAATGAAGTTGCTACTTTGGAGTCTCCATGCTCTGTAAGCCCTCACCCTGAGGCTGAATGAAGAGCTTCCGTGGGAGTAATCCTGACACTGAAAGACCCACCTAAGAAGCTATGGGGAGCTCATCATTCAGGATAGGATGAGATCTTTCATTTGTGCAGGCTGCGCTGAAGTCTGGGGTCTCCACACTTCTGAACAGGGACAAGGAGCTTCTTGAGGCCATGGAGTAGTTGTTATTCAGGATGGATGACACTTCTCGGTAGTTCAGCTGCTCTGGGGGTTCCCATGTTCTGTAAGCTGCCCTCAGCCTGCATCTGAGGGAGGAGCATCCAAGGAGTAATCTTGACGCTGGGACCCATCAAGGTGGCCACTTTGGGGGTCCACATTCTTGTCAGTGACCTCTCAGCCTTCTCTGTAAATAAACTCATTGATTCACCAAACTGGTATTGTTGCAGTCGTACTTTATCCAATATCTGAGCCCTATCTGGGGTGAAGATGCATGTCGAATCTCATCAGCAGAAATGATTCCAGTGACAGCACGGTTATCATCCTCTTCTTTCAGGTTGCTGATCCAGTGTTGTCTCTTCAAATAACTACTCTGGCTGTCCTGTGTGGGCCATGGTTTCATCCTTCATCCCTGGATTTATTGTTATCCATTTGCTTTAGCAAAATGATAGGTTTAATAATGCCATTGTAACAAATCTCATTTCTAAGTAAATAGTTTACAACTTAAGGGTCACTCATCTTGTATTGGCTTCTGAAAGCCAATCATTAAATTTTCAAGGAAATCTGCAAACTAGTTATTACAAGCAGCCATTTTTAAAAGTTAAATTATATAAGTTCATAATTAACTATGCATCATTTCTTAATTCTTTTACTACTCTCAGTTACTATTATTACTACTACATATAACTATGAATTATGTCTGTTGTAAATAGTACATAATGACATGCTACCATGCATCTCTACCTACTGACACCCATTGAAGCCCTTATTAAGTCAGTCATCGTCAGAGTATTTGCACATGGATGAAATCGGGAAGAGCTACAGATCAAGATTTTATTTATTTTGGAACTTGTTTATACTGAAGGTGGTGGGGTAAATATTTATTATGCAGATGAAATTTAAAAGTATATCGTATCTGCACTCATTATAATATGAACAATGTAAACAATGAGACAGTATTCTTCTAGTAGTCAGAAACTACTATCAGATTCAAAACTTAAACTGGATTCATGAAGTCACTCACACAATTGATAAGTGAGTGTACTCCTGATATCTGTCCTTATTGTTTCACCTTATCTTGTTTAAATCAGCATGGTGCTTGGTCTGCAGGTTCAATTTGACTGGATGAAGAGATGTGGAAAGCTGGTTAAAATGCATCTGTTCTAAGTCCAGAGTGACATGTGGGACAGTAACTGAGGGAGGTAAAAAGGCCTGACCTGGACAGGGACGGGACCCTCAAATGGGCAAACTGCTGAGATGAAGAAGGAATGAACTGGCAAGCCTCTTTGTTTTCTGAGTGACTGTGTCTATCATGCAGCTGCCTGCTGACATCAGACTCCAGCTTTTTTGGTCTTTCAACATGGACTCAATACTAGTGATCTCCAGGGAACTTTCAGGCTTTCAGCGGTGCATTAGAGCCCCTGAGGCACTCCACTGTCTGCACTGGGGATGTGGTTCTCAGCCTCTCCAGTATACAGATAGCCATTGTTGAGTTACCCAGTTCCTACAAGGTAAGCCAATTCTATAATCCTCTACTTCATCACATACACACGTATATACACATACATTCTATTGGCTCTATCCCTCTGGAGAACCCTTCCTAATGCAATAACTGTAACATATCAATCAACACTCAGGCTGGAACTTTACTCATTAGAGCTGTAGGTTAATTATACATACATAATTTCAGCAAAAAAAATGAGCCAAAGAATTCTGTATCAGTTGAGTACTGTGTATCTCATTGTTGCTATACCAGCAAAGTTGATATTAAAAACATGAGCACTCAGCTGACCAGAGCTCTCTCCTCCCTTGTAGAGCTTTCTGTTGAGCATTTGCCAGTCCACTCCTGGGTTGTTTTCAGGTATACACCATGTCCATCATGGGTATCCTGTTCACATTCCTCACTCTGGGCCCAGGTAACAAAGCTTCCACCACCCAAAACACTGCTGATGGTCATATTAGGGAAAGCAAAGACTACGTTTAGATATATAACGTACACTACATTTACTCATATTTCATTGACCAAAAGTAAGTCACAGACCCACACTTACCTTTAAGTGAACAGCAAGTGCAAGGCAACTATGTGCCAGGAAGGAGGAAAAGGAGAAAAGGAATATTTGTGAATCAACTTAACCTCCTCTCCCACCATAGCAGGGCTGTGAGTGCGTGTGTGCGTGCATATGTGTGTGTGTGTGTGTGTGTGTATAAGTGTCTGCCTCACTCTCATACTTGAATATAGCTCTGACTTGAGAGTTATTGTGCTCGTTGCTACATCATGGAGATGCTCAGGACTTAATGAACAGGTGTGAGAGGACAACACCTTGGAGGAAGGAGGCTCTGGCAAACTGCTATGGGTCACTGGAGAAGGTCATCACCTCACTTCTTGTCCAATTCTTTTTTTTTTTTTTTTTGAGGCAAGACCAACAGATGACTTTTTTTAAATGCAAGAGAGCAAAAGCAACAGCAAGAGAGAGGGGGGGAGGGGAACTGGCACACCAGGGCCTCTGTCTGCTACACTAGAACTCCAGATGTGTGCACCATCTTGCGTACATATGCAACCTTGTGCACTTGCGTCACCTTGTGCATCTGGCTTATGTGGGATCTGAAGAGTTGAACATGAATTTGGCTTTGCAGGCAAGTACCTTAACTGCGAAACCGTCACTCCAGCCCTTGTCCAATTCTTGATAAGCCACGTTTGCATATCTCACCCCCCGCCATACGTTTCTGGAAAGCTCTGGCAAAGAGAAATCACATGGATGCATTTGTCTTTCTGTCATTGGAATAAATCAATGAGATCTAAGGCCATATTGTTCTGGACATGGTTGATCTTATCAGAACAGGCAAGTGAGGCAGGCACACCACACACAAAAGGGAAGTGTCATTCTCCAACCTGTGAAAGTGCAAAGCAATCCCAAGTGGGCACCTGCTTATGCGCCATGCCCTAGGGATCTCCCTTGTATATTCTAGTTTGGGACCTGCATCCATGTCTCCTTTACAAATTCTCAACACCATCATTTAATGGAGAACTACAACCATAGGGGTTGCTTCTTTCAGACAGCCAGGCAGCTGTATAGGCAAGAGAATTTTAAGCTCATTCTCTGTCTTGCTCAAGATTTTAACAAACTCCAGGGGCTGAATTATAGCTCTAGATACTGACAGAGCACACTAAAAGGAGGGAGAGATTTCTTATTCTAGAAAAAGCCTCATATATTCATCTCACTGTTGTGATCTTGAACCCCAGGTGTTGGTTACTAATATAGCTGGGCTTGGTGTCACATGCCTGGGATGCTAACTGCACTGTCACTTTCTGAGTCCATAGAACGAGTGAAGAAAGCACTATGCTAGTCCTTCAGGTACACTCCTTTGTTCATCGGCCAGTACTTCCAGCTAAATCCTTAAGCACTTCCTATGAGCAAACGAGGAAAGTGGGTTTTGAGAAGATTAAGTAAGTCTTCCAATCAGGAGTTGGCAGAACCATGATTTGAATGAAATCTTTCAGGATCTCATGTCTGATCCCTCTAAATTATAACTTCTCTCAAAACCCATTGGAGGAAAAAAAAATGAAAAAAAAAAACCAAGAAATTACTATTCAGGTAACATGAATGTGAGACAGTTTTTGCTGTGGTGGCTTATGCATGTGTAGTGTGCATAGCATTTGGTATGTGTGTGGGTTCACGTGTGTGTATGCATGTATGGATGTGGTGGCCACAGACTGATGTCACGTGTCATGCCCAATCCCTCTCTACCTTGTTTACTGAGGCAGGGTCTCTTACTTGAACCCAGGGCTACAGGATTCTATTGGTCCAGCTAGCCAGCTTGCTTCTCAAATCTCCTATCTCTGTCTCTTGAGCACTAGGATTACAGGTGGGCCACCAAGCCTTTCTGACATTTATGTGGGTGCTTGGAGTCTGAACCCTAGTTCTTATGCTTGCATGGCATTTAGCCACTAAATCATCTCCCCAGCCTCTAATGTTGATACATCAACAATATATTACATGGACACATGCATTATATTACATATATATATGTGTATATATATGTGTGTGTGTATATATATATATATATATATACATATATATATATACATTACATATATGTATCATATAATATTACATACATTGTTGAGATAGAGTCTCATACTATAGCCCAGGCAGGCCTGGAACTCACTTTGTAACTTACAAATTCATAATAATATAGCCTTAAACTCAAAATAATCCTCTTGCCTCTGTCCCTAAACTTCTGGGATTATAAGCATGAGCCATCACACCTTGCTCACAAGATCAAAAACAAAAAAAAAAAAAAAAAAAAAGAAAAAGCAAATAACATATGTCCACATCTTATGCCCATACCATTCTCTCACTGAGTTGAAAGAAATATCAGTTTGACCATAATTGCTTTGTTTTTCTTTCAATTTTTATTGAACACAAGTATTCTGACAGAATGCAAAGTCAAAATTCTCAGTTAGTACTCAGTATTTACACCAGTGAGAATGGAAACAAAGGTGGTGTTGATGTTTCACTTGGTAAAAAGTTTTATAACAAGAGAGAAGGCCCCCGAAGTACAGAATGCTGGGTAGGGATGTTAATAGAGGTTTGATAACCACCATCCAGACAGACAGCCTAGGGTGGGACATGGGAGGTTCCATAGAAAAGTGTGAAAATAGAGTTCCACTATATACACCGTGGCCCTTCAGGACTGGGAGATCCTGGCCATGGTGCCTGAGTGGCCCTTGCGCAGAACTTGGCCATGCTGGTCTTTACGTGAATGCATATGTATGTCACATACACATATAGACACATCCACATTGAAACTGGTGAGGCTGATCCCTTCTTCATAAAGCTAAAAAAGGAAAACTATAAGCTTTCATCTCTTCACATAAAAGATAGAACATCTTGAAAATAAAGTGACTCCCTTTTTGATTCTAGAGAAAGCTTTTTTAAAAGAAAAAGAAGAAAGGAAAGCTCGTGCATGCTGAGACAAACATATGTGTAAAGTGAGAGGCAGACCAAAATGTGGGCAGTCTTGGGTTCCAGCAAATGGCAGGGCCAGGGCTACAAAGGGTCAGCTACCTGGGCCCGGTTATTTTAGGGTTGACGGTAGCTCGGTCTTTTACTAACATCAGAACCAAAGTCAGTCTGCCTCACTACATCCAACTTGGAGTGAAATATACTGTCTCCAAGAGGTACAGTGTGTCCTTGGCCTTTCTAGTCAAGCCACTGACATCACAACATGGAAACTGTGTCTACCGGACAGGCTAGTGACTGGAGGAGCCCGTCTCTCACCACTCTCTGACTCAGGCAGTGCCCACCTCTCCCGTTCTACCGTGTGCGCTCAGAGCTCTCTTCATTTTACCTGTTTCTGAGGGCCTGTGCGTGTGAACTATGGATTTTTCAGGCCCCAGAATCAGAGGGGCCAGGCTGTGTTCTGAGATCCTCCATTTCCATCCCCAGGAGCTGAGAAAATGCAAAATAACCCCACACTGAGCAAATGACAAGACCATTATTTTTCACAGTTTGAAATTATAACCTAGCATCACCACTGATCATACTGCAGAAGCATCAGAACATGGGGAGTGTGGCCATAGATTGGGCAGAGGCCATCTGGCCGCCCTAGCCTCTTGTTGCTTTGTACTTGAGAAAGGAACATGGGCCAGAGGGTGGACTTCTAGTGGCTTAATGTCCTCTTCATCATCATCATCATCATCAATATTTCATTTTCGTCGTTTTAAAGGCTTCAATTCCTTTGAAGATTTTTGTTTCCTGAATATTTTTTTCTGAACTATCTGCTATACCTTCCACAACCAAACTATGTTGGAGTTTTATTTCAATACTATGACAAAAACACGTTTCACACTAAAATATTCACGCATCCACAGTGTACAAGCTTGCAGTTCTAAAGTAGAATGGAAACGAAAGCAAAATGTCTATACAAAGGGCTGGCTTTTCCCTCCCCCCTCCCATCCCCTTGAATGTTTCTGTATTTTTCCCCCACTTGGTTTCCAATCCAGGAAAGTTGTGTTATAACTCTAGACAGTAGTTTTTTTTTTTTTCCTTTGTTTTTACGAATGCTGTCTAAGTGAACAGAAGGCTGACGTTACTTCACTTCAACAGATTTCCAAACAAAGACACTAATTCCCTGAAGCACACATGCTCTTCCGCTCAAATCTAGATTCTGGGCTCAAAAGAAAATGGTATGTATATATTTTATTTGGCTTTCTACAAAAGGGGATGTTTGGGGTAAAAATGTGTGTTCACCAAGACCAGCCCCAACTATACAATCTTCTCCGCTTCATTCAACAAAGCCGAAGGAGTCCTTCAGAAGGAAGGGTGTGTGGACGCCTGGGAGGAGGTCCAGTGTCAGACACAGGCAAGTGGCAGCTAGTCAGAAAGTGGTCTAACCCCCCACCGAACAAACAGCAAAAGAACCAAAAAGCAAAAAGACAAACCCATTCCAGAATGAGACGGATTTTCACCTGAGTTGGACACAGGTAAAACTTGCAAATGGGAATGAGGGAAGAGCCACTGTAAACAATCATCTTTCATAATGTTGCCCCATGCTAAAGCAATCTGTGAGGATCCTGCCTGCCTCTAGGCGGTATTTGTTAAAGAAAAAAAAAAAAAGGCAGCTATTTTACATGGACATGAAACATAACTGAACTCAAACGTCTCTGTCAACTTGTAAACACTGGAAAGCAAAGTTGGAAGAAAGGAAGAAAAGGAAAGAAAAGAAACAATGGAAGAAAAAGAAAGCAAAAGAAATCCCAATACTGCACATTGAGATCTATCCCCAGAAGCTGTGATTTGGCATTCTTCCTACGAAACAAGTGTCTACATGGGAACTGAATTCAGCTAGAGAGGGTGACACACTTTGCATACTGAACAAATACAAAGTGAACAGAAATTATAACTTATTTATGAGGTTTTACAGAGTTCGAACTTGACTGAAAGTATAAAAATAAACTGTGGACTTGGTTCATTCGGTTCGTCTGAGTGCCTGGAAGCATTTCTCTGAAACTGGTCTGTGCCAATTGGGTAACAACAGCAAGTGTGGTCTTCCTGAACCTAGATTTTTTTTTTCTCCGAGCTTCCTAGATTCTTAATTTGGGGTCCTTTTGTTTGATTTTTAAATGGTTTCAGGGAACGAAGTGTCCTAGTTTGGCTGTGGGTTTAACCTTTTTGTCTCTTTTTTTTTAACAAGTGAGTGTGCAACAAAGGAGCCCTTTCTAGAAACCTACAAAAAGGCGATCCCATGTTTATCTGTTTTTTTTTTTTTTAAAGGCAAAAGACACTAGAGGAGATGAGATTTTGTGTGTGTGTGTGTGTGTGTGTGTGTGTGTGTGTGTATGTGTGTGTGTGAGAGAGACGGGAATGCTCTGGTGAAGCCGCTGTGTCACTTTAATTTTGATCTTAGCTCGTGGCTTGGCCCCCATCATGCTTTGCTCTCATTCTCCTTTGTTTGTGTGGCATCATTGGGGACCGTCTTGACTTCAGTTGGCGCTGGCTTTGCTTCTGACTCCTGGCTCTCCGGCTTTGCTTCTACAGGACCCTTTCTGCAGAGAATCAGAAACAGCAGCGCTGAGATCACAGCCTTTAAGTCTGTAGACAGACACCTCCCCACTTCTCCAGGCCCTGGGGGCGTGGCCCAGTTACACCTCTCATACTCAACCTGGCATGCATATTGAAATCACCTGGGAGCTCTACAAGCCACCCATCCTGGGCTCAATAGCCTTGGAAAGCACCTAGGTGATTCTAAGGTGGAGTTCAAGTTGAGCAGTACTAAGTCAGAAGAACAAGCCTCTTCTTGCTCCAGCCTCAACTGATTCAGGGTCCAGTGGTAATCAGGCAGGGAAGGGGGAGGTGCCAGTAGCCTCTACCTCACCGTGATATGCTGAGCATCTGCAACAGCTCAGCTTGCTATAAGTAGGGTGTGCTGAGCTGAGCTGGGTTCCCAGTATCAGCTGTGGGTCCCACTGCAAACCACCTCTCTTGTACCTATCCAACCCCACCCTGTCCCATGCTGTATTTCAGGACAGTGCCTCTATGCAACCTGGGTAGGCTGAGAAAACAGTTACCAAGGTGGCAGGAGGCTATAGCTATAAGGGACAGGAGGGGCAGCCATAGTAAACCTCCAGAAGACCTCCCCACCCGCCCCCAGGTCTGACTGTATCTCCACGGGTCCCACGAGTCAACGTCAGGCCTGAGGATACACGGGTGCAGGTTTAGACTCCAGCCTCACGCAGCCACTACATTTGGCATCACACTTAAACCTGAACACTGCAAACTTGAATTTAGAGATAAAACAGGCATTCAGGTGCCTGAAACTTAGTCTTCCCTGGCACTCTAAGGAGAGCAGGATTGAGAGTGGGTGGAGAAAAGAGTGGGCATCTCAGCCAGCGTGTGACAGCCTGTGAACTGCCTAACCCCTATGGCATAGACCTCCGAGGGGGCTGCCTTTTCTTCTTGTGCACAATGTTGCTTTTCTGAGGAGGGACTTGGCTTGCGCTGGATAACACACCAATTGTACACCAAGGGTACCAGATAAGGGCTCCTTGGCCTCCTTAGTGCCTTCCCAAGCTCTGTTCATCAGTGACCCAACTGCGAGGCACCCCGGCGGGGGGAACAGAAGCGCCGCTAGGATGATAAGGACGAAACACAATTAACATGGCCTAATTAGCCAGCAAGCATCGGCTCTGCTCACCCAGGCCCTGCTTCCTGCCCCTGCTCCTGCCTTGTCCCAGTGCCCTGGCTGACAGCTGCCTCAGAGAAGCCCTGAGTGAGGCTGAGGACATATCTAACAAGGAGGACACAGCACGACACAAACGCACACCACCACGGGACACGACCTGATGACAGCAGACAAAGAGAGGCCGTACTCGGTCTTTGTTGGTGCAGGCGAAACAGAGCTGTCTGCAGTGGAAGGAGCAAGCGCAGGGGCTTGTCCACTGGCCCCAGCGGCGGGAGCAGGAGAGCCCAGGGCTGCAAAAACATCCTTTGCAAGGTCAATATCTGGGGTCTTGAAGTTCCCTTCGTCCATTTTAAAGTCCTCGCCCTGGGAAGGGTTTGTGGTGCTGATGGAGGCAGCCTCGCTCTTCGGGCTAGCAGGGACTGTGGCTGCCTCGGGTGGGCTCTTCGTGGTGCCAGGCTGGGTGGGCTCTGGGTCCGGGCCTTTGGAGCTGGGGGCCTCCTGCTTGGTCTGGGGGGCTTCTGTGGCGGGGGCAGCCGCTGCTGCTAGAGGACTGGCTGCCCCCGCTGGGGTGGAGGTTGGGGCAGGGGTGGGCTTGCTGGCTGGAGAGACCTTGGAGGCCTCCCCAACACCAGCAGGAGTGCTTGGGCTAAGCACAGCTCCTTGATTAGCCAGGACACTAGAGGACAAATTGTTAGCAGCAGGGGCTGAGGTCGGGGTATCACTTAAGTCAACAAGGGGAGCAACCTTGGGGGCTGAGGCTGGGGATGTGGAGGCGGCAGTGATGCCGGGCCCCTTGGAAGGGGTGGGCTGGCCAGTGGGTACAGAATTTGAGTCTGGCACGGCTATGGCCGGCGGGGCAATACTGGAGGTCAGTGTAGTGGTCTCACTGGTGGGGCTGTTCTGAGCAGTGGCAAAAGTTTCGGTGATAGTGTCAGAGTTAGTGGTGACGGTGGTGACAGAAGGCAGCATGTCCTCAACAGTGGCTGTGGTGTCAGCAGGTAGCCTGTGGGGAGGACAGGAAGTAGAGAGAGAATAGACAATGAAGCTGAGACATGACAGAGAAGCAGGGCAGAAGGGTTGAAGCCAAGGAGAGGGGCCATGAGTAGGCATGCAGCCATGCGCAGGCAGGAACATGGGCCCACAGAGAAACAAGAACGTGGAGAGGAAGCCCAGGTGGGCGGAAAAGGACACAGGAGACGACAAAGAACGTGGCAGTCTCAAAGGGATCTGCTATCTTTCCTCCCTGCTGACATCCCTCCAGCTCTCTGCACAGGGCTCCCGTCCCTTGCACACCTGTCTGGGGCTCTCTGATGCCGTACCTGGATCTCCACTTCAGCGGAGGCAGCTACAGTTCACCATTCCCCTGTTCTAGGCTCCCTTGGAAGACGTGACCTGGCCCCCCTCCCAGGGGATGAGCAGGGTTCCAAATGGCTCCTAAGAGCCATGGCTTCTTTTAGCTATGATTCAGTGATTCAGCAAGACTCTTCCCTTCAAACCCATTGGGTCTGTGACAGCAAGGCAGGCATTGCAAACATGGCTGGTCAGGGTCTCTGAGGACCCCTAAGGCTTCTGAGAAGAACTGGGCAAGGTAGCTTTATCAGGTCCTCAACTTTTCTGGCCCAGAAAACTCTGGACTTGAAAAAACACCCTAATAGAATCTGCTAAGCCTCTTTCAAAGAGGCTAAACCATTTCCAGAATATGTAACTTAGGAAAGGAACAAGGGCTAGGATCCCCACTTATGCAAGAAGCCTAATAAGACACCCATCACTACCCACACAGAACCAAGGATGCCATCTCCCTAAGGAGTGTGGGGGCAGGTGTTGCCTGGCCAAGGGATCTTCTGACCCATGGATCCAGAATCCTGGCCTGCCATGTTTGGCTGGGAGCTGAGGAAGGGAAGCAGGGAGGGGTGGGTGTGATGAGGTAGATATGGGCTCTGTGGAAGAGGTTCCAGTTCCTCCTGGTCCACATACTCGGGCTCTGTCAGTGGCGTGGTCTCATTGGGCTCTGTGTGTTTCCCTCCATCATGATTTGGAGTCCTCTCCTCTTCAGTTCGAACTTCCACAATGGGCTCCTTGGATTCATCTTTCCTGTGGAAAGAATTCTGCCAGTTAGATCCCAGGGTGGCTCGGGAAGGGGAGATCCCTAGAAAAGCAGCTGTAGCTGAAGGTATGTCGTTTTGGTCTGAGGCCTGCAGAGTGGGCCCTTGCAAGGCATGTGCTCCTGAACATCTGAGGCCTGCAGAGTGGGCTCTTACAAGGCATGTGCTCCTGAACACCTAATTTCATCACCCTGCCTCAGTTTCCTGAATGTACCTAACCTAGTCATTATGAGAATGGAATGGGATGATGTGTGTGAAGTGCTTAGCATAGTTTCTGTTGTTGATAAGTGCTCAAATGCATACACATAGCACACATGTTCACATATATTTGTAAGCAATGATATATAGGCTGGTGCATGTTTAGGTACATGTTATAGTTCCTGGCATGTGGTGGTGCTAAACAACTCATTTCTTTACTCTATCCTTCTCAGTTGGCTCCATCTCAGTCCCATCCAACTAGTCTTCAAAGGCTTCTGCTAAATGGTTCAGGATCTGTCTTCCACAGATGCTGCTAGAGGGAACAAGATCTGCACCATCAGCTCCATAAGGCTAGGAGTTTTCATCCACTTTGTTTCCTGTTGCATTATAAAGCCAGGATCCAGTGTCTTACTCTCAGTAATGGTGGAATAAATATTTGTTGAGTGATGAATGAAAGAATGAATGAATGAGAGTAAGTAAGGTCAGGTTAGGTGTGCCCTTCAAATGCTGGTCCCCTTCATTGTTTGTCTTTTCTAGGCTTAGCTCTGACAAATCCCCTGTTTTGACCTTCTCAGGATCTTCAAACCTTGGTGAGATTGGGTGGCTCCAAGAGGCTGCTTTCACAACAGGTAACCCCATCCTATCCCACCCCAAGATCATGCATAGAGAGACTTGCACTAATGGTTTTGTTCCTTGGGGTTTCTATGTGGGGAAAATAAGCTACAGTAAAGGCCACCATGGCACCCCACAGATGGCTTCGAGGGGTCATAGTGGCAGGCCCTGTGCTGGGGCAAAGCCTAGACTGCAACGGCCAGGTGGGTCTGCACTCACGAGAAGGCAGCCTTGCCCTCCTCCATGTCTTTGCCCTTGGCTCCAGGCCCAGCTTTTCCACATAGGTTGACAGCGATGCACATAAGCAGGCCACACTTGTTCAGGAAGTAGCAGGTGATGTCCACAACCACGAGAAGAAGGACGAAGATGACAATGAGGATGCCCACGATGGCTCCAGTGCTCAGGCCTGAGGTGGGGCTTCCATTGGCTTAAATGGGAGAGAGATGGCTGGTGGTTAGCAGACTGAGAAGTGAGTCCTCTAACCTTGGGATATGTAACTGCTCCTGGGGGTAGAGTAAGGGGTTTGGAGCACAGAACTGAGGCATTCATGTCCAACAGAAACTTCACTGGGGGCTTTTATTATGCATGGTGAAGAGACAATAGGGTCTCTACACCTTTAAGTGGGGATGGATATCAGCCTTATCTTACGTAGGGGATAGGGGCCTGGGGCTCTCACAAGTCAAAATGAGAGAAGGACTGTGTTTTCATCCCTGTCCTCTCCAACTTCTGAGCCACCCCAAGGCACAAGCTCAGCTGATCTTCCTAAGTACTGGGAGAAGATTGAGCTGAGCCAGGTAGTGTTTGAGGACACTGGGTGAAGATGAAGCCAAGGGACACTGTTATGTGTCTCTTGGACCAACGCAAAAGGCTTTGCAAGACAGACAGGCAGAGGCTATTGGCTGCAGGCTATGTTGTGGCTCTAGGAACTGTGAGGGACAGGGTCTTAAAGAGGATTCCCAGGACTTCCTTGGGTCTTTTTTCAGGCCCATTGGGATGCCCAGTATTACTCCACTTCCTCTCCCCTCTCTGGGAACAAAAGTTCAAAGGAGTGCAACATTACAGTACACTGAGGTCACAGTTTACCCTCCTCTACTGCACCCAAGAAAGCTAAATTAAGTGAAAGTACCTCTGGAGACCAGAAGCCTCCCTAGGTCTAGTGGGTCAGGTAAAGGGTCTGGGAATACTTACCACTCAGGAGCCAGGCCTGCTCAGGTCAGACTTCAGGAAAACCAGAAGACTCCCCCAGAGCTGCACACTCACACACACAGGCAGGCAGGCATGCTCACACTCAGGTTACATCCTCACATCCCTGCAGTGGCTAGCCTCCAAGTTCTGGCTGGGTTCGTTCTGAAACCAGACACAACTTCTGTGCCTAGCTTCCCTGGTGTAAGTCTGTTCTCCTCGGGAGGCCTTGGGCTATTGATGTTAGCACAGAAGAGCCCTGGGTCAGCTCCCTGCATGGCTCTGAGAAGAACCAACTAATGCTGTGGGGCTCCTACCAATGTGATGTGGGAATCAAGACCCGATATACAGCTTTACCTTCAAGTCAGTGAGTCACTGTGGAGGTAATGGTTCCAGACTGAAATATAGGCACTTCTCATTTCTTTTTCTTCTGAAAGAACATAGGTCCAGAGGCACAACTCCATCCTACCATTAGACCCTGTATGAAGCTTCCTGTGTTCTCAGGACACTGAGGTCACTTACACCTGTGGACTGGAAGCAGCAACTATGGCCAATACTACTGAAGCTTGTTCCCGCTTGATGCTAAACTCAGTTCACTATACTTTGTGGAATACCAACCATGGCCCCGTTGGCCTGTCAATCATGTCTCATGCCATTCCTGCAGATAATGAGATGAATGTGTAACCCAGGGTAATTAGCACTATAGATGGGCCACAATTCTTATTGTTATTATATTTCGGTTGGTTTTTTTTTTTTTTATTTGAGTCAGGATCTCACTAACATAGAACTCCAATCCTCTACCTCTACCTCCTGAATGCAGGGATTAAAAGTGTATATTACCACACCTTTCCCATTCTTCTTTTCTCATGTAGCCTGTGTTCCAGTTGGCTCCTTTGTCCCAGGAATTATAGGGCTTCTCCAGGGCAGTGTCACTTCACTGTTCCTCATTTCAAACTTCAGTTCTGCTATAAGGCACCAGCCCTATATGCCAGAAAGGAGCACCAACAATCTATTCCTTTGGGGACAGTGAGAGAGACACTTGGCTTGCTAATGCATTTGGACCCTTGGGATCTTGGCTTGTTTCCCAGTGTTTCCTCTTGAAGGTCACTGGGTGGACCCTTCTAATTCTTCACCAAGGACTCCAGCCCATGATCCTAGGAAGGCCGGAGACTGGCCAAGGACACTGGCTACCTGGTGTTTGTGTGTTGAGAGCCAGAAAAAAGCTACTGACCCCAGCCATTAGCTAGAGTGGATCATTTTCATAGCAGCCCACTTCCCCATGAACCTTGTTCATACATGAGCATGGGAAGAAATGTAGGCTTCCATAGTCTTCAGAATCTCAAGCTGTTTTCCCGAGTAGGATAGTCATTTCAGCCAAGATATTTCTCTCTATTCCATGGTAGTGTCTTGAAGCCATTACGGCTTCTTGACATTGGTACCTGGTAGATGTAAAGTGCCTCCTTGCCCAAGAAGAATCTGAGGGTTGGAGAGATGGCTTAGCAGTTAAGCGTTTGCCTGTGAAGCCTAAGGGCTCCCTGTTCAAGGCTCGATACCCCAGGACCCACGTAAACCAGATGCACAAGGTGGTGCATACAGAGTTCGCTTACAGTGGCTGGAGGCCCTGGTGTACTCATTCTCTCTCTGTCTGTCTCTCTCAAATACATAAATAAAAATAAATAATTTATTTTTTAAAAAGAAGGAGCTGAAAGTCATTTTGGTGTGTGTGGTGGAAGTATATCTCTGTATTTTTTGTATTTAATGGCATTCTGATCTTTTCCTTATTTTTACTTTTTTTTTGAGACAGGATTCCTATAGTCTCTGTTGCCCTGAAGCTCACACTCATAGAAATCCTCCTGCCTCAAACTCCCTGAGTCCTCATATTATAGGCATGAGTTACCACACCCAGCTCTGTGGCAAAGATTCTACAATCTGAACGCTATATGTAAATATAGTCTCAAGTTGTCTGCTTGTGTCTTTAAAGAGGAAAAATGAACTATAGAAAAGCTATGTGTGAGAGGTCAACAGCCGGGACAGCTTCTGCTCTGACTTATACAGACCAAGCTGGAGGCATCACTGGTTCTGCACACACATGAGGGGTGGCACTCCAGGGCAAAGAGACTTAGTCCTAAGACATGAACACAAATCAAGTAGGGCTTTCCTTTTCATTTACTACAAATGTCAAATCCTTTCTCTGGCCTACCATGTGCACTGGCCTCTGCCTAGCCCCCTGGCCTTTGTAACTCAGGAAGTGATCTTCAAAGACATGCTTTAGGTCAGACAGTTCTTTATGCTGTCTGATTAATATGTCCATCTGCCCATTCCCTAAAGCCTGGACAGGTCCTTGCCTAGACACTAGTTCCCTAACGAGCATCTTAGGGGTAGCTTTGTGGCCTTACAGGCTGTGTGTGCCACGTTACCTTCTTGAAGAGGTTCTCCCTGACCTCTTTCCTACTAAATTTGTCTGTATTGTTGCATTCCTTACAGCATATGGCATTTTCTGTCCACTTACATGCATACAACTTCTGGCCATCTGCCTCAGCAGCTGGAATGATGCCAGCTCACAAAACTTTCACAGACTATTATTTGTAACACGGCTGAATGAGTGGTTGTCCTAGAAATGAGAATGCCACTTCCACATATTTATAGGTGTGTCAGGAGAAGGAAACAGTCTTCTCCTTTTAAGTGGCACTAATAGGTGTTAGTTATGGGGGTGGGGCAGATGGCAGCTCCCCACGAGGAGGGACTGACATGCAGAAATGGTCAAGCTGTGAGCTGCCTTGGCTGTAAGCTCCCTGTGGCTGGAGGCATTAAGTAAAGACAAGACAATCCCTTGCTAAGAATGCTGTCATGCTGTGGATGATGTGCACCTGGAAGGGACTTGGGTAGAGAATGTTCTACAAGTTCTTTTCAACCACAAATGCCTGTCTCTCATTCCAGGAGAGGTTCTATAGTATTCAGCATATGACATCGTGTCCCATGTGCCAATCTCTATGGTATATATTAAAAAGAACCTTTTCCTCAAAGACCAAAAATGTCTCGTAGAATCCATCCTTCATCATTTATCTTTGTGTGAACGTACACTTTTTGGTTTATTTTTATTTATTTATTTGAGAGCAACACATAGAGAAAGAGGCAGATAGATAGAAAGAGAATGGGCACACCAGGGCCTCTAGCCACTGAAAACGAACTCCAGATGTATGCACCCCCTTGTGCATCTGGCTTATGTGGGTCATGGGGAATCGAGCCTTTAACTGAGGTCCTTAGTCATAAGCAAGCACTTAACTGATAATCCATCTCTCCAGCCCTGGACATACCTTTTAACTCAATGATTCTTCAAATGCAGTGGGATTCTTTGGTGCTTTCTTAAAAGTTCAGAATCTGGGGTCCCCCAATGCTATGGAATTAGAGTCCTTGGGGTAGGGCATAAAAATCAGGATTTGAGCAAGTGCCCTAGATGAGTCAAATGGGGATCATTTCCAGGTCTTTTGTCCTGTATCACAGTGATCACAGTTATGGTCTATCACCAAGGAAGAGCTGACAAAATGTACATTGAGAAAAAGCAAGAGTCTTTCCTAAAAGAAAAGGTCTACTTAGCCCACCACTACTAAGAATTGAGACTTTCAGAACAAGTGATGTGTTCCTCAAGTGGGAGGGAAAGTGCTGGATGCAGGGACAAAAAGATGTACATATGGGATAGGCTGTGGTATTTGAGGCAGGGCAACATCCATTCCCTTTTGATGAATACTCCAGAATTGGTTAGCTATGGAAAACTAGAGGAACAAAAGCTATCCCCCTGCATCACATGTAACATGCCTTCCAAGGAAGAATAAAACATTTCGCTGCACTATTCTATTCTCACCAGTATACATTTCCAGTATATGACACGGCTGCCATGACCTCCCCCTTGGCCTCCCTGACTAACCCCCCTCTATACCTCACATACAAAGAAAGCTTCTTGGCAACTGCTTCCCCATGACCTCCAAACAGCGAGAGTACCAGGCTGAGGCTGCCTGTCTCTCGTGGTTCCTGAGTTGAGTGGGGCTGGTACTTAAGCAGGAACTTTCTGAAGCCTTCAAGTGGGCCTCACAATTTCCAGGTGCCCGAATAGGCCCAAGTCACTGTGCCATGGGCCTTGGGTGCAGAAGTTCCCTCCTTTCAAAAGCCCCCGTACAACTGTCAGACTGTCAGAGTAGTTGAGCATAGAGTATGGCTGCTACTTCTTGGAACTGGCTCCATTCAGAATCCAGTTTGCCAACAAAACCTTCCCTCAGTTTATTTCTAGTGCCAAACCCCTATGTGACTCTATTAGGAGGAAAAAAAGGTTGCTATGAAATTTGAAGACCTTGCTACATATAAAACTGTACATCTGGTGGCTCACAATGTGCCTCTGTCCCCAGCATAACTACTTCTCCCATTCTGCAGAGGTCCATTTCCTTTCAACTACCTGCTGAGTATTCCAAGGCAGGAAGGACCCACAGTACCTCTCAGGATCTCCAATCAAAGCATATCGCTCCTCACAAGAAGGTTCTCTTTTAGCTAGAGCCTGACCCCTAAGGCTTCCAGTGTGATGTACAATTTAAATATCTCTATAGGTAATAAGTTATCAGGTACATGTAGTGGAGGAAAAGGGGGTTTTGACATTGTGGTGGGCATAACCATCAAATAAAATCAAAACACGCTGGTGAGTTCACAAGAACTGTTATATCTTTTAATAATGCAAAGGTGTAAACTTCATAAAGTCTCACTGATTATCTACACAACAATGTTAGCATTCTTATTAGTAGAAAAACATGATCCAAACCTGCTGTATAAATATTCCAAACTGAGTCCCCATGGTGTATGGTGTGTATGTAGGCAGCACTAACACAGGGTTCAGTGGCCGAGGCGGCTGAGCAAGGTGAGGGGACTTCACTCCTTTGGGGCTACTGGAGGGCCAATTTCTTAAGGACTTCTGCAGGGGCCACAGCCTTCATGAGAAACTCTGTTAGGTGGCAAGTGGTGCATATGAATATGGTCTCCCACAGGGTATACAGTTATAAGCCACAGACTGTCTGTACTGGCCTGCTGCAGAGAGCCCACAGGTTTTCCAGATAAGGGTTACTGGGTCCTGGGATGTACCGAGTTCACAGGGCTGTGTGAGGCCTCTCTGCATTTAGGACAAGACTTCCATAGGACACTTTGAGAAACACTGACACTGTCCCTTTTCTGTATATGGGGATCAGGTAGAGATAGACCCATGAGCTGGGCCCTCCTAGGGTAGATACATGTGACATCCACCCAGGGCCATCAGAAGGACCAGGAGGACTGTGGTGGGACCTCTTTTGCCCTCACTGAATCTTTCCTATACAGACTTGTGATTCTCACACAGCTCCTGGGAGCACCATGTTTCTCTGATGCACTGTCTTGTCCCCATAAGCCAACCTGCTTCACTGTGCTAGTTGGAAGAGGTCAGGACTCCAGGACATAGGTCATGGCTGTGCGAGAGACACTGCCAGCCTGAGCTGCAGATCAGCATAGAGCTTCTACGCTGAATGCTGGGACACCAGCAGGGGACAATAAAAGTGGCTTTGCCCACAGATCACAGCTCAAGGTCATTTGGATTCTCAAAGGAAGAGGCTAGTCTTTGAGCATGAAAAATAACAACAGAAAAAATGTGTAAGAACTGAAAAGAACGTAAATCAAACTTCTGTGGAGATGTTCAAAGATGGGATAGGTAGGACAACAGGTACCACGGTGTGGGAGGGAGTTTTTATTCAGTAGAAGATCCACCCCGAGGTCACACGCTGACACTACTGCGCAGGTTTCAGCCCTGGATTTCCATGCAGCTAACTGCGATAAACACGCCCATCTTTTCTCCTGGGTGAACCCCACAGTAGCAGACAGGAGCGCCTGGCCTTTCATGATAGTTTTAATAGTGTCATGGTACCAAGACCGACAGGGAATCCAGGGCATTCTGGATATGCTGACAGAGACAGGCTGAGTCTGCATTGATTTACTGATACTCTAGGAGAGAGGCCTAGTCTGCCCTTCATCTCTCATCTTGTGCACTTTTGAGCATATGTGAGGAAGGTGGTGGTGGTGGGGCCCATGCCTGGTTCAAGTGGGATGCTTCTAACTTGCCTGGTGTACCGGGCTTATGACAGCAATGCAAGTCCTGCTGTACGGCCACCTTCAAGACTTGGAGGCTTTGTGCAGATTTGAGATTGCTACTGTACAGCACAGAAATCACTCGTGCTGGGAGACTACCTTTCAAAGCCAACTCGTGTTGGACACGTCAAGACTTAGTCTTTGTCACAGAGACTGCAGAAGGTGTCAGGGATAATACAAGCATCAAGGCACCTCCCAGCACATTCATCAGCTCCAGAAACAAATTCAACTTTTCCCACTGCATGGGCAACAGGGAGCTTAATTTGCCCATCATGTCAGCAATGTGCTCAGGCTAGTCACCCTGTGAGGCTCTTAATGTGGGCACTTAAATGTATAAATGCAAGTGAAGCCAACTACATATTGAAGGGCCGAGGAGGGAAGAGTTAGAATGAGGGGTGCATGTGGCATTTTCAGCAATCTGAGCCAAGCTTTACAAGGTACCCAGAATTCTTCCTCTGCTATGAACCACCACCACAACAAAAAATGTATCAGATAGGCAGAAACTTCTCTGTAAACCTAGCATAATGCTCTTTTTAAAAAAATAGCATTTAAAGAAAGATCTCTAATTCCTTTGACTGTGGTTACGAAGGGGGCAGACTCCTTATGAAGTGGCACGGAAGTATCAGTGAATGGCTGGCTCTTCCACACCCAATTGCTCTCTCAGTGGCAGGGGCTGGGCCACTGCGGTCCTGACAGGATCTTCCAAAGGGGGCACTGAACTTTTTTTTTTTTTTTTTATAGGAACTGGGCTTATAAGCAAATTTAATTTTTGTGTTCAAGTTCCTAACAGAGCAAAAGAAGAGCCACTGCAGAGAAAAGCAATGAGACTAAGGTGTAGGAGGCAGAACTGCCCCCTAAGGTGGCTACAGGTATCGAGCAATGGGTCCCAGAGAAAATGTGGTTTGTTGAAAAATAAATGTGGCAGTGGGATGTCCCAGTGACGTCCAAGGTGACAAGTGTGACGACAGACACAGGAAGGGTGGGGGATAAAAGAGAAGGCAGAGACAGAAACAGAGGAAAAAAAATAAGATAAAAAGAAAAAAAATAGGTCAAATACAGAAAACACAAGAATCCAAGGTTAATTCAATTTAGTAAGTTAGACTGATGCAGGCTAGAGGAAAGCTCATTGCCGTATCAACACCAGAGGCCAGTTGGAAGCTCAGCAACGCCAGAAGCAGCACAGCAGGGTTAGTGGGGAGATGGCGGGGGGGGGGGGGGGGGGGAGCTAGCCAGCAAATGAAATTCAGGTGCGAGAACAGGAGCCTCCACAGTAGAGTACTGGGCTTTCATTAGGAGAGTGTCACCTGTTACTAAGGTGGTGCCCCTGAGGTGCAGCCAATGAGTGTGGTCTGCTCCTATCTTGTGTTTTTGCCCATGGTGGCAGAGATGCAGTGGGTGGCTGCACTATGGTTGGTGCACTGGGCACAGGATGGGGCGGACTACAGAGCTGAAGCAAGCCTCCTCCTACTTGTGAGCCCCACCATTATGCTGGTAAAGAGTCCCGAGCACCTCACCTTCCACCACCCTGCTGACTACAGAATTCAACCACAAATGTACATCTAGTAATGCAAGAGGTTTTATTCTGGCAACCCAATAAAAAGGACAAGAGAGTCCAACCAGACACACAGTGCCCTCCTTCTAATACCTGGTGAGCAGAGGCCCAGAGCCACTATGAACAAGGTGAGCATGATTTACTACAAGAATTCTGGAGTATAAAGTCTCCCTAGTACTTTCGTCTCTTGACACCCAATCCCAGAAGTTAATCCCAGAAGTTCCCAGCTTGGGAACACATTATGCCCAAGCAATCTGCTTATCAAGTCTCATTTCAGGGAACAACTGGTTTTTGAAAATGCTGCAAAGGGCTTACTTAAGCCTCACACCACTCCACATTCTAAGTGTCTCTCAAAGGCAGGGCAGATTGGATATTACCATCATACTGTCCATTTTAAGAAAAAAAAAAAAAAACAACTCACCAAAGAATACCAGGAAAGAAGGGACAGAAGACAAGCAGGGCCATTTCCACTCAGACATCCTATGAAGCCTTAATGAGGACATCTCCTATAGCCATATCCAGGCACCTTATATATAGTACACGAAAAGACATCTCTACCCCAGACTGATCTAGGAAGCCTTCCCCACAATGCAACTGGCCAATCGATGCTTCTAATCTAATCTATATTTTAATACTCACCTGCCAACGCGCTGGAAGCTTCACATGTCTACTAGACACACTCACTCACACATCAACAACCATGATGAATCACACACATGCCACTTGACTGTCTCACTCTGTACATACAGCCCTGCATTGTGGGCAGCCTGCCTCTTTCTGATCTGACTCCCTCTGGGAGGAACAATCATGACAACCAAGCCCACCAGCTGGGCAAGTGCTTTAGGCAAAACAGGTAGGCTGGGGGTTTCCCGGGGGATGTCTTCCTAACACATATGAACACAACAGAGTATATGCGCCCACCCCTTAAACGGGCTATAGCTCTACGCTCACCTCTGCTGCCTATGACTGGCATTTGGCTGGCCTGGACAAGCATGGTGATGGCTGAAAGTTCTGTTTTCTCTGAGGAATTTCCCAAATGAGGGGAGTAGCTGTCAATTCAAGGTAGCTGGACCAGAAAGCAGAACTCTCACTTTATTCCCACACTTGAGTTGGTCCCAGATCCCTAGAGACAAATCTGCATCTCCTAGGAGCACTGTCTTTCAATGATGGTGTTTCCCAGCATCTATCTTCTCCACGTGTTCCATTTTAAGAGGTTCAATTTGTTCTCTGGCTCTGTGGAGAGTTCCTTTGCAGGGAGGGTTGTAACTACCTGGGAACCATCTCTTCCTTCTCTTGGGGTCACCAGAGAGAAGGGATATTTGACCATGGCTGTGCAGCTAAAGCAGGCGTCATGTAGGAATGGCGTTAAAACTAGTTACGTGGTCCTAGTATGGAATGCAGATGGCAGACAAAGTCTCACAAAGGATCCTTGCTCAACCAGCACCCAAGGCAAGGCAGGAGCTGGGGTGTTTTCCATTTGAGGGGGGTCCCATGAACTGGTTAGCATCAGTCCTTCAAGGCCAAATGAGACAGGACCTTTTCCCCAGGATGCTTGACCAAACCTCCTGGAGGTAGGGGTCCCATTCATCTCAACTGCTGCATGTAGGGACAAGGCCAGACTAAGCTTGGCAGGGCAACCAGTCATGAGGATGGCTCTAAGCAAGCGAGTTGTCAGGGTTGTTCAGGCGCATTAGGAGGTGCGGCACTTGTGCATTAAGTAAAAGCAGGAAACAAACAGAAAGCAGAAGTGGCTGTACCTGGGATGGCCGTGGGTTGAGCCGAGGTCCTAAACACAAAATGAGCTGCCTTGGATTTTCCTTGCTGGTTTTCAGCTACGACATAGACTTCATACTCAGCATTCCAGTCCAAGGACTTGAGCATGACATGGTCACTGCCGGACGGGAGCCTGATCTCTGGTTTCCACTCAGAGGAGAGCTTCTGGGAACAATCGGCAGGAAGGACACACAACACCAGAGAGCTTTAGTGAGAGTACAGGGACAGGCCAATAGGCAAAGACTCAAGAGTCAAAAACTATGGGTATAAAACCACAAATATAGAAAGCAATGAAAAGACAGGGTCCTGAGAAATCTTACAAATTATACACATTAGCATGTTTGTGAACTGCTTACTCCTTCACTGCCCCACACCTTCAGGGTTTACAGGGGTTTAAACACCACCTTCCACGTGCCCCAGGCCACACTCTGGGATGCTGGACACATAGGCATAAGGGCTTCCTGGTAGAGCAACAAAACAAATCCATTTCTTATCCTATTTTAGTATGCTGCCCACATTCAGGTGTGTGATTTACCTTTCTGATAGGTGAACATTGCATAAATCCCAATTTTACTAAAAATAGCATCCGTCATGTATCAAGTACCTCCTATGGTTCAGATGTTTTAGTTAGTAAAGTCTGTCCACACATTTTCTCACTGTGTTCCTACAACCAGTCTGTAAGGGATTATGTTGGGCTTTTACTAATCTGATGATGAGGACATGAACAAAAGGTCAGGTGCCTTCTCAGAGTCACCTCACAGCAAAGGTTGGGGACCAGCCTGTCCAAACTTGAAAATACATTCTTCTCTTTCATAACAGGGATATGGACAAATGTGTCGAGCTGAACTGTTCCACTCAGTATGATATAGCTGAACAGGTGAGATTTTGCTGTCAGACCCAACTACAGATGCTCAAAAGGGCCCAGAAGGAATGTCCTTCTCAGTTTAGCAAGCACTGCCCAGGGCCTGAGAACAGTTGTGAAGTTATTGGAGAGAGTCTCTTATTTCTCATTCAATGTTCCCGCTGGTTATTTGCTGATTATAGTCTCTACTAGGCTAGGGAGTTTACAAAGCCATTGCTAGGCAATCACTTCCCTAACAAAAAGTTGTGAGAGAAGACCTGAAGACTTCCTGAAAAGATGGCTTCACATCTGCCCAAATTATCTCTTCATAGTCTCGGAACCTTTTACAAGGCATATGCCTAAGGTACATGCTGGACATCTAGGAAGGTATGACATATGTTTACTAAACAATGAGCTGTTCCTTGAAAGAACAGAATACAAGGCTGGAGAGATGGCTTAGTAGTTAAGACGCTTGCCTGCAAAGCCAAAGGACCCAGGTTCGATTCCCCAGGACCCATGTAAACCAGATACACAAGGAGGAATATGTGTCTGGAATTTGTTTGTAGTGGCGGGATGCCCTGGTGTGCCCATTCTTTCTCTCCATCACTCTACCTCTTTCTCTCTCTCAAATAAATAAAAATATAAAAAATATTGGGAATAAAAGAAGAGAACACAGTAGTAATGTCATGTGTAAGTCTAGCAACCACCACATCCAGCTGAGACTGGATGAAAAGTTTTAACTAGCAACATGGTTCATATTCATTCATAAAGGTACCTTTAGATTCATTGACAGTGCCCTTTCCAGGACCTATGACTGTTAAGGAGAAATGCTAGAAGGGCAATTCTAGTTTCTTAAAGCCTAATCAAGAAGCTTGGACTATACTGTAAGTTAGCTTTGCATGTGTCACTATGGGGTTGTTTCAGTTTAAAACAAAGAAATTGAGCTGCCCGTCTTTGGTCTTCTTCCTCTGTCTCCCTTAGCAAACATCATTACAAAAGAGATGCCAGACTCTAAAGCAAACACGCAATAACATTATGTTATATGATACCTATTAATAATGTATGATAACATTTCGCAAACATTTAAGCTTCAAAATGAAAGATAGGAGATGATGGTTAAAGCTGTTGAAATCTACAATTGTCCTGGCATTTGGTTCCATTGTCTTTTTAACATGGTCACATTGCTGTTCAGACAAATAAATATTGGTGATATCTTCCTGTGGGAGCTATTTCTAGCTGGAGTCTGCATATTAGCAAGAATTACAGTTACCACTTTCAAGTGTCAGGTACATTGGGTTCTTTGCATACATTATAACCAATCTTTACAACAGCTTGATAAGTTATTTTATCCCCACTTTGCAGATGGAGAAATGGAAGTTTGGGAAGATGGGGTGATCTCTGCAGGTCATATGCTGGTAAATGGTAGAGCTGGAATTTTGATGCTGTTCTGGCTGCTAATGGACCGAGGCATTCCATCTCACCACACTATCTGCTTCAAGTGAGATATACAGAGCCATATGCCACATCCTGACATTGTTCTCTACAGTATGGAAGCCACAGGGACCTCTCATACAGTGTTAGTTCTGGGCTGGGTCTTAGGGAAGCCAACTGAGACTTTTCCTACAATTGTAGTTCACACCTGGCTTAGAAAGTAAGTGGGAAGAAGGGCTGAGTAGCTGGAAAACCTGCCTACTGGATGCAAAGTCAAGTCATAGGGCTCTGTGCTAGACCAATTCTTTAGGGATCTAGCAGTTAAGGCCCACACATCATTTCCACAGGAGCTGATCACATAAGAGGCACAGAGTAAATCAACTTCCTGGAAAAAGCCTTACTTGGGGCTTCATGAGGAAAGCAAGTTGCTTTTTGATTCATTATTTTTATTACTCAGAAACTCTAGAAATGGGCTATTGTAATGCCCAGAGACTGTTTCTAAACAGTATAAATGGTTGGCTTCCAACTGATCATGCAGAGTATCATTTTAAAATCAGAAAAGGAGGTAGTGATCCTCCATTTGGGAGTTGGCGATGATAGGTGATAGGATGGAGTTTTTAGATAGGTACTGAATGAGCCCAGCGAGGCTCCAGGAGGTGCAGAAAGAGACCAGCTGAGGTGCAGAGGAGCACAGACAAGGCTACTAGGATTCTCAAGCAGCTGAAGGTGGGGAAGAGCTCCACCTCTCCAGCTAGACAGGCCTGGATTCATACTCAGGCTCAGCCAGGTGTGTGAAACCCCCAGTTACTGGTTGCAATAGCTCCAGTTGCTTCACCTGGAGAGTGGGGCTAATGATAATACCCACTTCATGGAGATCTTAGAAAAAATGTGTCTCGATACAGCACCTGGCCCACAATACAAACTTTATCAAAGTAGTGACCACTAGAGATATAAGTATGGTCAGTGTGCATACAAGGCTTACACCATGGCAAAATAACCTGGTAGCAAAATTCAAGAATCAGAAATACTATGGGTGACTTGTAGATTATCATTGCACAGGTTTTCAGACTTCCCCAGTGTCAGCATGGCCTAGAAGCTTCAAGGCAGTCTCAAGATTTAAAACATTGACCAAGGCCCATGAGTCTCCTGCAAGGAGGCCACTCACCGCTCGGTACTTGACCAGGTAGTGTCTGATAGGAGATCCACCGTCGTCCTGCTTGATGAGGTTCACCTTAATAGAGTTCCCGTCCTCTCCCATCTGCCCTTCAAGCTTGGGCGCGCTGGGTTCCCCTGAAACAGCCAGTGAATTCCCATGAAATCCAGGACCCACGGAATAATGGAATCCAGCCTAATGGGATGAAGTGACGCAGTGGGGCTTGGTACTTTTCTTGCTTTGCCAGAAATTCAAATGGTTAAAAAGGAATCAGTACAAAACCATGAACCCCACTTATCTGCCTCATTCAGTTTCAGCTCAAGTTGAGGGTACTTTGTGGGAATGTTCTGGAAAACACTCATCATCACAGTGCCTGTCCATTTTTGCAAAGGTTTTTCCTACTTTGTCTCATTTCATTTTGCTGCTCTTACAACTACAGGTTTGATTTCTATAAATCTCACATAGATTGACGAACTGCTTAAAATATGGGAAAATGTAAGTCCCTGAGTGGAAAACTTATACACAGAAAAATGTTCTTCAAAACAGCCTGTTTTTATTTTCCAAGGTACATCACTCACCCTTGCAGTCTTGAGGGCTGGCCACTGACTGGAGTGAGTGATGTCGCACTGTTGCAACTAGCTTCCCACGAATTAAGTTTTATTGCTTAGAATCACTTGCAAAATAAGTTTCCAGTTGTGGTTAAATAAAATACGAATTGCCACCGGTAAGTTTCCCGTGAGTGTGCTACATTTATGGCTCAGTGGAGTGAGTGATAATCTCTGGCACTTAACGTATTAAAACAACCATCATCAAAGTCTCTTTCTTCATAAGAGGAGAGAGGGGAAATGGTTGTTCACATTTCTCAACAAGAAACACAAAAGTGTTTTCTTTATTCGTAGTTCATGCTCACTCACATGGTAGCACTGTGAATCTAAGTTGGAGAGGCAAGATGAAGTCGTATGTGTTTAGTTACCAGGGCTGGAATGGCTAGTACTGACTTATTTTTAAGAGAAACTATGCCATTAGCATACACTTGGGGGATAGAGAGCTGAAATGAAGACTCAACATGTGGGGATCGTGGACTGCCTGGGAGGGGCCACCTCTATGATGTCCTTCCTGTTCTTAGGGAGAAAGCTTGAGGTGTCTGTACTACACTTACTTTCTGGGTGAGTCACTCTGGTTTGCTCTCTCTGGAAAACAGAATTGCATGTCTGTGACAAGACAACTAGGAGAGGCTTGCCACCAGGCCATGGAGCTACACTGTAACTCTGGGTATATGAAAGGCAAAGCCAAGGTCTAGCCTGGTCTTCCATTCAGCTATATTGAGTCACCTCCCTTTGATTCAAGAAGGAACCAGAGAAAGACAAACTCCTGGGCCTAGGCCAGCCGCACACATATTACCCAAAGCTGGTTAGGAATATAGACTCTGGTTATGACAAATCTCTTGGCAATCTGTGTGTGCCTTCAGATTTGAGAAGCTGTACTAACCGGGTCACATAAATGCTGCAACAGGAAGGACGTACACCCTTGATGTCTGAGGGCTCTTTGGGAGAATTCATCTTTATTGTTTTTTATAAGCAAGGATTAAACATAAAATAGAAATACAAACATAAATGTGTTTCAGGCAAGACTTGTGTGGTTTCTAAACAAATTTCTAGCCACTAATATCAAATATTTAGTGGAAAATATGTAAACATTTGGTTTTAAGTTCCTTTGGGCTTTTCAGTTGTCATAGGTAATCATTCAGTTATGCCAACATCATTATAATTGCCTACTGTTAAAAAGGAGCTCAAAGTGGAGACTAGTTTAGAGTAGAACCTGGGCTAGCTTCCATAATACTGAGCACAGGAGTGCTGCATTAGGAAGTACAGTAGAACTTGATAAGTTCCCTTTTCTCACTGAATTAGGGATATCAGTTCATCCCAGGGAACCTGGAACATTCTAGTTTTTAGCACTGCATGATCAACATCCCAGCAAGCTCCTTAGTCTCAGACCACCTGAGATGGTTGTAGGCTTGGACTGAATGGAAACACATTCTTAGTCATTTTAATTGTCTGCATGGAGAAATACAACACAGACCATCTGTTAGACCATCTATCTGTCTGAAGGAGGGGATTCACTGTCAGTGGCTTTTATGACATCCCCATCAGGCAGGCACCACACCCTCCTTCCCCACAAGGCTTCCTTGCAGTGATAGGGGGATGAGTTCACACGGAGTGGAGCAGGGTGGGTATGCAAGGCTGAATCAATGCCATGAAATACCTCCTCTGAACTCTGCTTTAGGGGAGGCATGATGTCTCAGCCTTTTTAGCCTCCATATCTGCAAAGTATGGACACAGGGTCAAATGCTCCACAGGCCCCTTCGAGCTCTGTTATCACAGTGACACTGTGACACAGTGACATCACCACATGAGAGTAGACCACCAGCTTCACATTGGTGATTTCTCATAGCACCGTGGGAGGCACAACATACAATATATGATCATTAGCTAATTTTAGGAAGGCACAACCTACAATCAGCAACTCCCTCACTCTGAGGCACAAAGTTGTCAATTTTCGTCTTTACAATTTTGAAAAGATTTTTCAAAAACATCTTATCTTTGAAGAGAGACTTCCAGGGAGGCACACAAAGAGAAATATCTCCCAGGACTCCCTGTATAGCCTAATATCTTTAATCATGGCACTCTTAAGTTTGGGGTTGCTTTAGAAAAATGTAATTTAGATCCCCCAAATCTTTAAACACTGTACCATAGTTAAAACATAGTTCTAACATTTATCATACTTAGAACACTAGAAGTTTCTATAATTCTGACTACCATGTTACCCTAGTATGTACTTATTTTCTTGTAGACTCCAGAGCATTTTATGTCTTGTAATGTTTAGGTGTATCGTGTAGTGTTCTTTGTCTATAACTTATTCTACAAGTGTATGTACTCACAGAACATAGAATCTCAAAGGCAAACAAAATATAGTTTGCTAGCTAAATAAAAAGAAACTAACTTAGTTATAATTAGTTAAAAAAAGAGTGGGACCCTTGGTTAGAAGTATAACCTTTCCTATGACAGAACTTATATAGAAAGAACATTTTTAACTAAAGCAGAGATTTTGATCAACTTTGTGGCTCTATAATTTATAAGCACATTAAAATTGTGAAAGGCCAATTGTCAGATCAAGGTTGTTTGCAGTTTCAATTGTTTACTGTGTGCTGTGTTTTTCCTTAAAGATTAGAAATGGGACTAATGAAATATTCCTTAGCTCTCTGCACAGAGTCATGCCTGACAAGAAAGAGGCTGTTGTGGAGGCAATGAGGGCTCGGTATTCAGGAGGCTTACTGCTTAATTGAACACATTAGTAGAGGAAATGTTTTACAGGGTCCAAAGGTTCTAGGGTGGCTACTGCTATGATTGAAGTCATTATGGGCAATTTTAGCAAAACCAATATTGTAATTATTTGTAAATGTTGGTTTGTAGCTCAGCAGCACTAGGCAGGTTGCTTTAAGAGGACCCCTGGAGTTAATTATACCCGTTTGAGCTTAGCTTCATATACGACTCAAAAATTTCCCGCCAAACATTTTATGTTAAAAGATGAAAACACTACTCCCTTAAAAAACAAACCTTGGTAACAGCAAATATCAAATACTGGGCAATTTTGGATTTTTTTCAGCATAATATAAAACATGAATGCAAGAAAAATAATGTAACATAGAGTAACATAGAGACAAGGTACTGTTGATTATACCATAGGCAGATTCTATGAATTTCTTTAGAAACCATAATTGAAAAGTATATTTCTGGCCATACAAATGGTAGGTTCTTTCCTCATAAGTACTAAGCTTCTGAGCTCTTAAATCTGAGTCACTTCATGCCCTTCTGCTCATGAGCAGGGCCCTGGGGCTAGAAAGTTACTACTGGATACATGAATTTCACAGCAAAATGATAACCAGTAGAGGACTCTGGGAAACATTTGTAGACTGTGGAAGGAGATTGATAGTCTGCTTCAAGCCAAGAATTCCAGCACCAACAGCTGCATATTTAGTATGAAACACTGAGGGGCCAAACAGCCATCCCTGTGCCCATTCTTTTTGTCTTGTTTCTCATATGAATCTGCACTAAATTTGGAGATCTCAGATACTATCATCAGTATGAATGAATGATGGACATAGGTAGGGCTTATAATGAAAATTCCCCACTCTTTTTTTTTTCTACTATCAAACAGCATTGTTGGAGATGAAAAGTTCTATTCATTCTGTTTATTCTTTGGTGAGTTATTTTATACAGGCAATTTGAACCTCATACATACCTCTTTCTTACTTGCCTTTAAAAGGTTCAAAACATATGATTTGCCAGTTCAGATGTGAATCCTATTCTATTTTTCAAACTTAGACACATTACAGCTCCATCAGGGAACTGTATTGACAGGTCCTTAGGGAATCAGCAAATTACCTTAGGGAATTGGGATTTAGAGTTATTAGGCCACTAATTCTCCTTCCTGAAACTCAGCTCTTAGCTAGGCATGCCAAACAAATGCATCTAACGTGATCTATGCACCATCCATTCTTGGATCCTCATAATTCTCTCTGGCACCTCCTTGGGTATCCTCATTGGCTTCTCCACAGTTCTAAAGCACAGCAGGATGGGTGTCAATTTGTATTTGGCATTGTGCCCCCCAAATCAGGCCACTGGAGCCAAGTGCTCTTTAAAGGCATGCTTGTGCAAAGGAAACCTGACCTCTTTTCCACCCTTGTCTCTGGCTCTGGGGAATGGTGGGATGTGGAATGAGTGTGTTGGGACGTGGCCACTTCCCTGGGTTTTAACAGAGAAAAGAGTGCTCAGCTTTCAGGGGTCAACCTTCTAGTACGATAGTCTTTTTCAGCACCAGTTTGTTTAGGAATTGTGAATGTGTGTGTTGGGGATTGGGTGGCTTATAACAGCCTAGAATACAAACTTGACAGAAAAAAAAAAAAAGAATTTTGATGGACCAAACCACAAAAATACCAATTCTCTTCTCATGGGTGTCATGAAAACACCAACAGAATAATTGGTCAATTATCTTTGTCTCATCATCCTAAGCAGAAAATATGACCATGAAGGTATGGCTTGTGGTTATGGGGCTAATCCAGGCTGAGGATGTTATGACAGAAATAACTATTACCAACAATTAATTTGGCTCCTGGTTCCATGGCCACAAAGTGGGGGATTGGTGCACATCTTCAACACTATTTAATGGACACTTAGATTGGTTATTAAGAAGAATGGTGCCCCTGGGATGCTCCTGCCCTCATGCTGGCAACCTTAGGGGACCTGGCAGTTTCCAAAACCAATAGTAACCCTTGGTTCCTGCCTACAGGATTTGGCCTGATACACATCACTGCCTCCATTTGAAGCCCTTTACTGATAACTCTCTACCCCGGGAGCCGCCAGCATGAGAGATCCTTAGAAACAAAAGCAATTAGAACAGAAACTCTGGTGACAAGTCTGAGTCGACCTGCCAGAGACGGTGGCCATCCAAACACACAGCTGTAAAAAATAAAGGAGGGTGTGGAAGGGGTGGTTAGTGATGTTTTCAATCTAAGAAGGAAAGGTGCTGTTAAAGAGTTTAGTTCACCAGCATCAGCGTTTCCTAGTACAAGTCAGTGTCAGTAGCTAAAGAAGGAAAGAGATCATTATGAATGGGTGTGGAGGGAGCCATGCTCAGACATGCAGCACTGCGATGGAGGGCGTGCAGGGGGCTTCTCATCACAGTCATGCAAATAGTGGGAGGTGAGGAGTCCCATTTACAGAGTCCTTGGGCCATGACACACAAAATTATGGTTCTGTGGAGTCATTGGAAGCTCTGCAGGTATGTAAGGCCATGTTAAAGATGGCAGTTTTCATGGTAGTTTAGGTCACCACAACAAACTCACTCTGGCCATCCTGGGACAGGTGCCTAAGGTTACCCTTTAGGAGCCTCTCCATGTGAAGTTCTGTAAGCTCAGGAGCAAAGCAGTAGTAGAGATGGCCTACCTCCCCTTGTCTTTCTCTGAGTGTTTTGGGATGCAATTAACATTGCCCAGTTGAACTGAAGATGGGTAGAGCATACAGCACATGTTTAGTGCATCTCAGGTAATTCTGGGGTGGGGAGAGGGAGAGCTAGAAGGTAGAACAAGGAACACTAGATTTCATCAATTGTTGGATGTTCAACCCACTAACAAAATCATTTAAACCTTTCAAATTCAGACTTAATTCACCCATGTCCTACTAGTGTCCAGGGAAAGGAAGGGCAACTGCCCTTTGCTAAACTTCATTTATTTCCCTTGTCTTTCCCCTGTGAATTTAACTGGCTCTAACCTCTCCATTTTCTTAAATTCTCTTATTAAATGTCTCTTCCTACTGCTGGTGACTCACTTGATATAGTCGTCTGCCTGTCCCTTACAGATGGCAGGAGAAGTTCTACCATGGTGGAAACATGAAGCGATGAAGGGGTCACTGAAGTTCTGCAAATTTTTACAATTCCATGAGGCTTGTCCTGACTACTTTTTAGTATTGACAATATTTTTCCCTGACAGCCAAGATCAGAATTAAGGTTTTTCTGGAGCAACTGTAAGAAGCATCTCCCATCATCCCTTGCTTTGTGTGTGTGTGTGTATGTGTGTGTATGTGTTTGTATAATTTAGGAGTCTGTCTTCAGAAATGAATTTCTACTTTGTCAACACTGTCCTTTGCTTATTCTGAAATTATGGTATTGCACAGAAATGGCCCAAATCACTTTTATAAAAATAACAAATTTCACCTTAAAACTCCATCATCTGCTCACATTTAGTAGCTCATGGGGAAGGCCAAGGTCTTATTACAGATAGTTACTAAGCAGTGACCATGAATCTGAAAAGAAAACTTATCCTGTTGGTAAGCAACTTAGGGAAAACAAAATCACTATATTTGGGTTGGGACTTGCAAAATCTTAAACAGTTGGCTAATCAGACTCAAGTTTTCCAAAGGCAAGTCATGTTTATTATTGTGCACTGTGCCGGATGTTCATTTTTAGGGAGGGGAATGTTCCCATATTATTTCATACCATGACGTTTCATGATATCAGTTCATATTTTTGAACTAAGGGCAAGTCCAGGAATCTCGCTGTAAATGGGACTGAATCACAGTGATGCTGACATACCTACAAAGAGGAAGTCCTCAGCGATGGAGAATGCAGGAGGAAGGGGAGGAAACACACACAAGGGGAGCACAACACAGAACAGAGCAAGAACAAAGACCATGCGAGACAAACTGTTGATGGTTTTATCTGTGTGGATGTCGCCCAATCAACTCTTCAGAGAAGCAAGGTCAGAAGAGGGACCCCTTGCATGCGCAGGCACCCTGGGAGGTTATTAGTGTTAGCTTGGTTGTGGTGATCACTGTAGCCTGTATGTGTCTCAGGGTGTGATGTGAAGCAAAACTTTACAGTTAGGAGAGAATGGAATGCCCATGACTCCTGGGGGAGCTTCTGAATAGGTGTTTGATTTTAGTGGGTAAGGCTGAGAGCAGAGGCCTCCTTCTTCTCTCTTGATGGTTAAGTGTCTGAACAAGGTTGTGACAGGCAGAATATTAACTCATTATTTTGTCACCGGGTATGTGCTTAATTGGGCTCTAATTTTATTTCCTTTTCTGCAAGGGTCAATCATGTGCTTCTTGATTACATGGAGATTTTCAGTCATTGGTAATTGCCAAGTGACTTTTGCTTGATTTGTGCCCCCCTTCCTGGGGGAGGGCCACTCTTAAAAAGTGACACCTGAGACATCACAGCCAAACCACTCTAATCCAAATTCTAATTTGAGAATGTCCTCAATTTACACAAATTTCATAAAGCACTCTCATTCGTTTTGTACAAATACAACCTTTGCAATGGATATATTTCTCTCCGTAGCATTTCAAGGTTGCAAATATTTCCAAGGGACTGTGAGTCATTTAGAGCAAGTGGGGCTTACTAGGGAGGTTTATGGGATGTAAAGTGAAAGTAGTACAACACTAGAAATCTAATTTTAAAAACATGTTTTTGGGAAATAATGTTTATGAAGTCTGATAAAATTTCAAGTTTTCAAACTTTACTACATAGCTAATATGGCTTTTTCTGAGAAAGAAGATATGATCATATTTCTTAAGGAAAATATTAAGCTAAAGGCCATCATGTTCTCAGACTGCCATGTCATGGTTGCAAGGAATGATGGCTCTGGACAGGAATTGAGAGCAAGAGTGAATTTCTCAAATGTCTCCACAGCATATCTGAGACAGGAATAAGTGGGTGAGCACTGGCTCACTAGGTGCCAGGCTATAGGCCCAGGCTTATTTCACTAATCAGAACAAAGAGTTTTACCTTCTGTTCACCAGCGTGGACGACATCATCAGCACCATGCAAGCCACATGACAAAGTCACATGATACGCACGCACATGATTGGTTGAAAGGAAAGTGGAGGAGGTCACATGGAAAATACAAAAAAATTAAAACTGATGTAAACAATGGTCAGGGAGAAAAATCAACAACAAAATCACAGACTAAATAAAAGGAGGGATAAAATTAAACTAGCAGCATATATAGGAAACATTGGGAGGACAATAAACTGCCCGGAAATAGAAGGATAATAAATCATAAAGAGCATTTGGTTAACAACACCAACAAGCATTAGATATAGTTGCCAACTGCATATTAATACCACACCAAGGAGCATGAGCACTTTTTAAATGGGGAAGTGTTTCTGCGAGGGCCCAGATGTCAGTCAATCCTGGAGACTGTGAAAGGAAAAGAAAACAATTCAAGTTATTTGTTCACATATTCCAGAAATGTCTCAGCATTCCTGGGAAGTAAACTAGGCTGTAGATCATCAAGGAAAATCCTGGGGTGGGGAACCCTGGAAGAACAAAAGATGGCATTCAATTCAGGAGAGTCATTTCATGTTTGCACCAGCAAAACAGGAGAAGAGTATTTTCTGAGAGAAGGCTGAGTAGAGGCAGCTCACTTCCCTACTGAATACCTAGGATATTCCCAACACCTTATGGGACTTTCCAAAGATAAGGCACATGTGAAGGAAAAGGCCAGTGCATGGCAAGGAAATAGGTTCGCTCTGGCAGTTGGCACAGTGGCTCTGTTGACCATCCCTTGGCCCAGTGAGTTGAGAGTATGACATTAAATAAATGCTTGGCTGTTTGTAGCAGAAATGATATTGTTAGTTGTGTGGCTATACAAATACAAAAGAACTTTGATTTACAGTGTAAGGATGGTTTCCTTGTTTGGGTTCATCTACATTCAGTTTGGTCCTTCTTCAAAGGCATTTAAAAAGTTTCCCATCCTAACTTTCCCAGGCCTAGAATTTTTTTACTGCCAGAGGAGGTTAAGAGAGAAGGGCAAAGAAAAGAGGTGAAGATATCTTTCTGCCCCAATGCTACTGATTACAAATAATGAGGGAGAAAAACATTTTAGCCAGGCTACACATTTACTCGCTACTGTGAGCTCATGAAAGGTATGCTTTTTTATTGTCTGTCATGACACAGGTTCCTGCCGAGGGTGCCCAGGAGGGATTATATAAGACTGCAGGGTTTCTCTTTGGATTTTATTTGCCATACTTTTATTCACTCATAATTATAATTAGATCAGTGCATATTAAAAACTAGGTGGCATTATTTTCAACCCTGTGAAATTTTGCATGTTCCTAGATCTTAGCTCCATTGCAATTAACACGTGCTGCATTTGTGTCACTGGTGCAGAACAGCTCCATGCTAAGTACAGGCTGCTTTTCAACTGTGACTCCCTTCCTTGATTTCTCTACCCACTGGGGCCTCTGATTTGGGTCAGCAGTCAAGTGGATCAAAATAAAACAGCTTCAAACTTTCTTCTTTCAGATTTTACAACTAAGCATTTTATCTATGAGTAGAAATGTCTGATGTTTAAAATTTAAACACTTATCAGGGGAGAAATGCTTAATTCTTTTTTCTGGCAAAGTCTGAAGCCAAGATTGTGTTTCACTAAGAGATAAGACCAAGCTACACAGAGATGCCTTAAATATGACAGTGTTGTGCAAAGGCATCACGTGGTTTTCTCCTCCTGCATGGGACCCACAGTGCATCAGGCCGGAGAGGGACATGAGGGACACTATGGAGGAAAGAGGTCTGCTAGTTGCATTCCTTTTCTAAATGCCAAAAATACCCTCACCATCTGAATTAAACCCATGCTAGTGAGCCCAGCTTGTTGTCACCACGCTGCTCTGCTGACAAAATGAATCCTCAAAAGCATCAGGAATTAAAAGTCGTTGCAGCACACACAGAGGCACACCAAGAAAGCAGATCTTAGCTGTGTTCTGGCGGAGGCAAAAAAGACCCATTTCATGCAGCACACAGGAGAGGAAGCTCTATTCGTCTATGTTCACTTATGTATCGAAGGCTTGCCCAAGGTGAGGGGCCGTGCTCTGCACATGCCTCTGCCTGCCGAGTTCTCCTGCTGACCACTGCTCCACCGCAGGCAGGGCCAATTTTGGTGAATCCAGAAATATCACAAAATCCAAAGCCCTACCTACCTTTGGTGTGGGACATACTAACATGCACACATTACTTCTGTTGCCTGGCCAAGGTACTAAGTCCTACATACACGTGTGACTTCATTAGAGCCTCGTGAAAACCAGCGCTGACTCAGTATCATCAGCTTTCCATGACGGGAACTGGTGATGCTGTTTGACCTGGGATTCTAATTGTCAAGAGTGACGACAGCCCAGCACTTTCATCTGGATGTTCGGCTTAGAGTACATGGGTTAGGATTCTTCTTCATTCCATCATTTTCCTAGCACAGAGAAACAAGCCTGCAGGGAAGCAGAAGGAAGCAGCTCTGGCTCCTTCTAGTCTGTGCTCTGCAGGAGAGACAAAAGCAGGCAGGCTGGCAGGAGGCAGCACTCCCCCTTCCTCGGGATCACTCCCTACCTTTCCCCAAGCAGCCATTTCTGTTTCATCCTATTCCTTACTGGCTCTCCCTCTTTTGTGTGTGTGTGTGTGTGTGTGTGTGTGTGTGTGTGTGATTTCTTTGTTAGTGTATGCGTGCGCGCATGTATATTCAGAGAGAGGGTCTACAAAAGCTGGGGAAGGAGTTGCCTTTCTTTGTCCGCTCTGTGTCTCCCTAATCCTTTTCTATTTTTAACATGAATGTCAATTGGAAAGGCCTCTTCATGCACAGAGTATTCTAGAAATAATCACCCCTGTTCTTTTGGGAATGTTTGATTTGCTCTCTTGGCCAAACAGACAGCATGCTTAGGAAACCATTCAAGGCTAGGCGTTCCATGCATTCACAACTGCAGCTTTTAATGAAAAGGGAAACAACAGGCAACACTGAAACCCAGACGTCAGCTCCACCACAAGTGGCACCCAGAGGTGCCACTGTGGGTGGGCAGCCCAGCTCTGTACTCACTAGACAGCTCTGTGGATGTAAGGGCAGGAAGAGGCCAGGTTGCTATGGAAACATGAAGGACAGAAAGGGCACAGAAAGGTGAAGGAGAGAAGGGAGATAAAACCCATAAGTTCATATGTATGCATGTGGGTATATATTTCATATATATAGGAATGGTGGGATATTCTTACTCTCTTCCATGATTTTTTAATGTTAGCCTAAATATTTTAAAGAGATTATCAGAGGTTTTGCTGACAACTGACTCAGATAGATCCATATAGCAATATATATCTCCAAATTATCTTCACTACTAATTCCAGTTGCTAAATGCTGAACACCATGTTTATAGATTATTTTTTGGGGGGAGAGCATAGTATATGTGATGTGGTGTATATTTCTGGTGTATGCACATGTGTGCAGCTGTGTACACTCTATGCATGCATGTGGAGGCCAGAGGATAATAGGTGTCCCTCCCCACCCCATCACCACCCACTGCTCACTGTTCATATGTGTTAGCTTCCTTGAAATGAAGTCTCCCACTGATTCTGGAGTGTAGTGGTTTGAGTAAAAAATGCCCCATGTAGCCTCCTGTGTTTGTGATTTAACCTCATCCTTAATAGCCAGTGAGTGAAGCTTTCATGAGGCAGAGCCCTGCTGGAGGAGATGTGTCACTGGTTTGCAGGCCTTGGGGCTTATTAGTACACTTCGCTGGACTAATAGTTCAGGTAGCTCTTGCTGCTTTCTCCCTGCTGATGTGATAAGATGTGATGCCTAGCTGTATGCTCATGCCATGCTTTTCCACCATGATGAAACTTTCCTTCCAATTTGTAAGCCAGAGATAATAAGCTGCTTCTGGTCTGGTATTTTGCCTTAGCACTGAGAAGGTAATTGCTACATGGAACTTGCCATTTTCGTGATCCCTAGTGAATCTCCAGTGTCTGCACCCCACAGAACTGGAGTTTCAAGTGTGCATGACCACACCCAGCTGTTCACGGTGCTGAGGAGTCAAACTCCATTGGTCTCAGGCCTCCTCAGTTCCAGTGCTCGCGTCAGTAGCGCTCTCCCCCACCCCTCTCGCCTGTTTTGTGTGTTCTACATCTCATCTTTAATTTTCACCAACACTCACATGGAAAAGGAGACTCGTAACATTCATCTTAGAGGAAAGGATCCTGAGATTTGGAGAGATCATGTGACTCACTTAAGGTCACAGAAGTATAGGCAGAAGGATCAGGGTTGGGATTTGAACCCAAGGCAGACTGGTTCTAAGGCCAGAACTCTTTTTGCTACAGTGCACTTCATAAAATGGCAAGGCAGGAATGTTTTCTAGGCAAAGGATGGAAACCAAGTGCTTTTAGGCTGGAGCATCTTTCTGAGGATGAGCTCAAACCATGGGTGCTTCTGTAGTACTGGGGAAAATAAAGTGAGCTAGGAGGGCCACCGTCCCTGAGCACTTTCTCCTGGCTGCTGCTCTGAGCCCATGCTGCATTATGTGCTTGTATTGGGTCACCTTTGCTGTCTCCCTTTGCTTTCCCCCAGCTAGAATGCTATGGCCAAAGTTCCAGAGAGGAACAAGCCTGGACCTTTCCCCACTCCTGATGATTCAAGAAACAAAAGGACAGAGCAGCAACATGAAATGGCTGAAAAAGAACAAAGGTTCAGTCAGTGTGGAAAGCCTGAGACTGACTTGTCCATATTCTTACTGGATCAGTAGAATTGATCCAGGGTGAGCTAAGCAGGGCTTGATAAATGCCATCAAGTTTGTTGTTTTCTTTAGGGTCATTGGGTAGAAGAGGACTCCTCATTCTAGTTTTTGAGAAGAGAACAGCAAGCATGGCTTGGGAAGGGTTAAGTCATTTGCACAGGCACCTACTGCCAGGCACATCTGCAAGCAGATCCTGTTTATTTTCCCACAAATATTTACGAGAATTTCATGCATTTATGGATAAAGCGAAAGCTACAGGCCTCACTATCTGATTTCAATGCCTGAGTCCAACTGTGCCAATGAAAATAAAGGGTGAAAACACAACACCTCAAAGAATTTTATATAACCCTCAGGCAGGACAGAATTTTTTTCTTGGCAAATTCTTTTGGCTTCTCCAAATATTGGCTTTGGTCTGATCTGCTGAGAATCCCGAGTCTAGGGCTGACTATAGCAGACTCAGGGAGCCTTTCTGCATGGTTTTTCATCCAGAGCAATGCTCTTATCTTGCCTCCCCTGAATCTGAGAGGTGCTATGCCTATTCTCTTTTCATCTGCTTTTCTAAACCCTGAAGTGGCTTTCCATGGACAGAGGTGAATTATCACCTGGTAAAGGAGATGACGTTAGGCAGATGAACTGTGGCTGGTGGAAAGTCACCTGCAGGGAGATTGATGGAAAAAATGATACTCACTAGCTGGTGAAGACAATGGGCCAAGGGTGGAAGAGCTAGCAGGAGCCGCTGGGGAAAGAAAAGTGAAGGTGAAAAAAATAAAAGGAAGCACAAAACAGATCACTAGAGGCACACAGATGCTGATTTGAAAAGATGGAAGTAGCAGTCCTGGGGTGTCAGTATGAGGAACAAAAGCGAGTTAAAAACTTTGTGCATGAAACAGGTGGCTGCTAGACAGTAGATAGCAAGCGGAGCTCTCTCCAGCCTCAAACCATCAGCCCAAGAGCCTGCCAATTCTTCTAGGCAGGTATAGATTGGACTAGGAACAGCTGCAGAGTCTTCAAATTTTGGCTGGTTGAAAGCAAACAGCCAATTGAGCAGAACCAGATGTGTCCATATGATCAGAAGGGTACTAGGAAGGACATCTGGCCCTCAATTTAATGTGAACCTTATAGAAGAAGAAACTTGGCATTTCATGTCACACTCTATAGATCTATTTATATACAGGTATGAGATATATATATATATATATATTTGCGCGCGCGCACACACACACATACATGATACATATTTATTGTGGAACCTACAAACCTCACTTTATTTATTTATTTCCGAGTGAGATAAGAAGAGGCAGAGAGAGGGATAATGGGCACGTCAGGGCCTCTAGCCAGTGCAAACTCCAGATGCATGTGCCACCTTGTGCATTTGGCTTATGTGGCTACTGGGGAATCAAACCTGGGTCCTTAGGCTTCACAGGTAAACACCTTAACGGCTAACCCATTTCTCCAGACCCCCTCACCCTAATTTTAATGAATGAATGAAATGGGAATTACCATCCTTAATGAGTGAGTCATGTTCATGATCATTTTTTGTACAGAAGGTACTAGACTCCTCATAGAACATGCTACTAGAGAAGCATGAAGCAAATGGGGTTCAGTGCATTCTTGTTCCCCTAGAGAAAGGGAAGGTTAAAAAGGCAGGACCAGACTAAGCACACTAACGTTCAGCATGGAGGATGGTTGAGCACTGTGCACTTGAAGCACTGGGACACTGAAGCCATCTTTAGCGACTGCTTCACTGGTAGGTGTTCCAAACTTGACCCTTCAACCATCACACAACACAGCGCTCTTTAAGAGCTACGTGGAAATTTGGAAAGGCATCAGTAGAGTGCCAGCACTGTTTGCATGTTCATAGCTTCGTTTCCTAGTACCTTCCAAAGGAAGGTCTCTGATTCAACTAGCAGAGAACACTGCCACTGGAATCATAGCAAGTGAGGCTGCTAAAGTGCCATGATTAGATAGCCCAGTTAAGTTTATAAAAGTTAAACCCTGACTATATTTTTGTGGCTTTGGTTGCTTGCCCAGTTTCTTATTACTTTGGCAAAATGTGATATTTCATGGGTATATGTGTGTACGTGTTCATGTATGTGGGTAGATATGCACATCTACACGTGTGTGGGGGTGTGGAAGCCACAGGTCAATGTTGGGTGTCTTGATTACTTTCAACTTTATATTTTTTTAGACTAGGGCTCTCATTAAACCTCACCAATTCAGCTAAACTAGCTAGCTGGTAAGCCCCAGGTATCCTCCTCTCTCTGCCTCCCTGCTCTGGCTCTGGGATTACAAGCATGTGCCATCATGCCCAGCTTTTTATGTGAGTGGCGAGGTTTCCAACTCAGGCCCCCCAGGTTTGTGCAGCAAACACTTTACCAACTGAGACATCTTGCTAGCCCCTCTTGTACATTTTTTTTTTGTTTGTTTGTTTGTCTTTTCGAGGTAGGGTCTCATTCTAGCCCAGGTTGACCTGGAATTCACTGTGTATTCTCAGGGTGGCCCCGAACTCACAGCGATCCTCCTACCGTTGCCTCCCAAGTGCTGGGATTAAAGGCATGTGCCACTACGCTTGGCCCCTCTTCTATGTTTTTTGGTTTTTTCTCTCTAGCCCAGGCTGCCCTCTTGTATGTTTTAATCATACACACTGCAATGTACTTACATATGCCACAGAAGGAACAACATATGAAAAGAAAACTCTTGGGCTGGAGAGATGGCTTAGTGGTTAAGACACTTGCCTGTGAAGCCTAAGGCCTGTTAGGTTCCTCAAGGACCGACATAAGCCAGATGCATAAGGTGGTACATGTGTCTGGAGTTCATTTGCAGTGTTTAGAGGCCCTAGCACACCCATTTTCTCTCTCTATCTGCCTCTTTCTCTCCCTCTCTCTCAATTAAATAAAATAAAAAATCTCAAGATCTCTCTCTCTCTCTTTGTATTTTGGGTTTTTGTACTTTTTTATTTTATTGTGTTTTCAATGGAGAAATACATCATCTGCTTACAAAATAGCTCTTGAAAAATACAAGGAGTACAAATACTATAAAACAAAGCAAGCTCCAGTCATGAGACACTACTTACATCATTCCAAAGAAACAGTCTGATCTCCAGATTATGAAAATGAGAATTATATATATATATATACATATATATATATATATTTTTTTTTTTTTTTGATGTAGGATCTCACTTTAGCCGAGGCTGACTTGGAATCTACTATGTAACCTAAGGCTGGCCTCAAACTCACATGGATCATCCTACCTTGGCTTCTGGGGTGCTGGTATTAAAGGGGTGTACTACCATGCCCAGCAAGACAACTCTTTAAAAACGTATGCAATATCTACACCCAGTGATATTCTATTTTATTTCTTATACATGAGCAAATTATGAGGTAACCTTCAAGCAATAACATCCTATAGCTGTGTGGTTCAACTGTGGATCAAAAGCTTCACACTAAGTTGTAAGCACTTCTGACAGGGCCGTTGCCTCTTCCAAAGAAGAGAGACACCATGATCTTAACACCTGAGGGTTATTATACCACACAGGCATTTAGCTTAAAAATACGTGCAACAGAACATTTCCCCAGATTTGAGATTTACTGATTTGCCTGCAGTCACAGACCCTCATCTTTGTGCATGCTTATTAACTGCACACAAAGAAACCGGAGAAAGCTATGGCATGCTTACCATTGGGCAGCTTAGAAGCAGAAGTCCGTTAGGTATTTGTGACTTTAGTGAGTTCCATCTGCTTATCCCTGATGGGGAACACCTATGCCTCTGAATGTGGAGAAGTCCACTAAGTAGCTAAGAAAGCAAGCCCATCACTGAGCTAACTCAGTGAACTTCAAAATAGAGTTAATGTCAAATGCTGGCCTCCACTGAAACCTCCAACCCAGGGTCTAGCAGCTAATCCTTGGGTTCAACTTGTAGTTCCCATTGGCCCTATGCCTTCTATCTTCCTAGCAGTGGGTCACACACTCAGGTCCAAACTCCAGTTCCAGAGATAGGGCTTTAGAGACACACCTTACAGTCTTACAGGATAGGGAAGCAATCTAATAGGATATGGAGAATGAGTTTCATGCTTTGTGCAAGCAATGCAAATACATGCAGCTCAACTGATGGATTGGTATGTATCTGAGTAAAGCTTTGTGCCTTTCAAGAAGCAGGAGTGAAAACTCAGAGAGGTTCTCCATAAGACTCATCACAGTGATAATAACTTGGTAAACATCACTCCAATGATGTCCTTTTTCAAGATGGGCCTGGGTGGCAAGATACCCTTGGGCCAGACTCTCATGTTGGTAACTTGGAGAGGCTTTTAAGTGTGTAAGGAAAGATCTCATTAAGGCCTCTTTAGTATGTATGATGACCCCATCACATCCATAACCCACTACTTTGGCAATGTTCTACAAAGGTTCACATAATATCTAACACTATTTCTCATTTCCACTTATCTTGAAGAAATTTACTTAATGTTTCCTTCCATGATTCCTGCCTGCATTGAAAAGTGACCCCAGGGCCTGGTATATGCTAGATCAGCACTCTACCAGTAAGCTATATCCTCAGTTACCTAGGGTGGCCTTGAATTCATTCTGTAACCCAAACAGACCCTGAACTTAGGATTTTCCTGGGCCAGTCTGTGTGACCAGGCCTGCTGCTTTTATAAGATCGAGGAAAACTGACTCTGTATCACCACTGGCACACCGTTCATATCTCTGTAATGGAGGGATGACGGCAGCATCCAGGGTACCTTTTAGAGCTTTCATTAATTGTTCATTTTCATGCTATCAGACAACAGAGGACCAAGCGTTCTAGTTCTATATAAAACTAAAACTAAAATGAAAAGGCTTAATTAAATATTTAATATTTTACAATGACTTAAAAAACACAGCTTCAGGTATATCTGAAACAACAACAACAAAACAATCCTCATAAGAATCAAGCTGGCAATGTATGGAAACTGCTGTGGGCCTTGAAGTCCATGACCTAGCACCTCTGAGTTAGTACTCAGTACTCCAGCTGCAGTCACTGGGAGAAACTCAGAAGCTGACATTGTCCCAGCCTTCTACTCAGTACAGATCACCTGTGGATTGCTGGAAGGATGCAGAAGGAAGGCATTCTCCCACCTAGAGCTGATCCTCCTGGGTTCCCTTGGGGCACAGCTGTCAGCCCTGGGCAGGCAGCTGCCATTCTTAGCTGAGAATTCTACCCTCCACTCCGATGCCTCTCTGAGTTGGTGCACGTAGGCACCAAGTAAGCTGAGGTAGTGGATTTAACACTCGTTCAAAATCTCCTAACGCCCACATTTAGTTACTTAGTTTTTTGCTGTTGCTGCAATATTTCTGAATAAATTTCTAACAGATAAAGTTTCTCTGAGTACCATTTTAGGAGCTAGCAGCTTTTTTATGAAAGGAGTGTACAGCTTCCTGAATACCTCTTCTTCTGGGTGCCACCTCCTTCTGCTACTGTTTGTGCTCAGCTTAGTAAGGAAGAGCTGTGTGTGTGAAACTTGGGAATCTACAGAAGCTGAGGGGTCACACCACAGCTCCACTGCTGGTAGAAGCTGGCCAAGTCTCTGCTTCCCTTCTCCTGGTGTCCCATATTTACACATTAAACAATTAAAGAGTTTCCTTCCCATAAGAAATCTCCCCCGCCTCCATGCTACATAGTGAGTTATTAAATTAGCTGGTCGGTCTTTGCTTACTGTGGAAATGCTTATTATAAGTAACCTTGTGCTAAGTGCAGAGCTGACCAGAATTGAGGGCTTACCCCACGACAACTGTCTAGAAGACAAAGTTCCTGCTATGGTCTTGTAAATGTGCCTCCCAAGTCAAGCCCCTGCCTTTCTCCAATTAACAAAGAAGCAAGGAAAAACCCGATATCCATTATTTTACACCCCCTTGAAACAGAAAATTCCCTCTGGTCCTTTCCCCATCCCAAGGTGTTTGAGTAGTGGTTTCATGAAGTTGAGTCACTTTTCTGGAACACTGGGGGCTAGCACATGTAACTTAGAGACCTTCTACACACTTGCACCATGCTCAGTTCCACAGACATTATTTTTGCCACGGAGTAATTATCACACAAACACAAAATTAATAAATCAACATAATTTCAAAGACACAGAAGTTGCATGCTCTAAATCAGGAAGAGTGTTAGCCTGTTGGAATAACCACACATGTTAACGGGGGCACAGCTACACTAAGGTCAGTGTGGTTAGGGCCCAGACAGCATCATCTACTTCAGCCTATAGGGAGAAAAAGAGGGATCAGAACTAAATTAAGAACTAAAACTAGCAGATGTTAACACTATGGAAACAGGTAATGAGGTATGAAGAGGCACTTACGTGGAGGAGGGCTATCTGCATTTCCCATGGATGGAACAGACGAAAAGAAAAGCCAAGAGACAGACCCAAGGGGAAAAAAAATAAGATGTAAAAGAAATGAACAGAATCCGCAGAGCACATGGAACTGGAAACTCAAATTATCAAATTACTTCAAATCCAGAAAGAAGTAATCCCTGTAGAAGGAAGATGGACAGGCTCGTGTATTTCTGGGAAGAGGGAAAGGGGACCCTGGCTCTCAAGATGAGGAAGCAAAGGATTGTCTTATGTGCATTAAATCCCATGGCCAGGGAGAGGATGGGAGCTTCGTGGATAGTCGGGAGTCCAGTTCAATAGCATCTTCAGCTAGCAGGACTCAGGAGCCTCTCAGGACAGGAACTCTAGGCTGGAGAGGAACATGGCCAGGGCGAGGCTCACCCAGGGCGTGGCTGCTGTGGGAAGCAAGGGTAACACTGGGCAGGTGTGGTTTAAGGAGATAGGGAATGATGGAGGGATGAGAGATCCCTCCCTGAGTGGAAACTGGAGAAGCAACCCTCCTGACAGAGCCTGTGAGGCAGGAAAGTGTGGCGTGTGCTCCTGGGAGGCTAAGGCCAAGGGAAGGAGCAGAAACATGGCTAGTGGTTTTGCTTTTGAATGGTGGGGATTTTTGTTCCTTCTTTCATATCCCGTCGTGGTCTCTGTTTCTTTCTATGACTTCATAGCTCCACTGTATTAAAAGTTCCAGCACAAATGATTTCAGCTCTCACCGTCACTACCTTTTTCCTCCCTCCAAGTCACAGGGTCCTTAGGGCCTCTGCAGCCAGGATCTAAAAGCAAATGGCCCACCTCCATCCATGTGCCCCATGCTTCTGGTTTTCTCCTCTCTCTGCCATACTCCATCAGTGGACTTTCCCCTGGCTGATATCCTAACAAGCTGGGCCAATTATTAGGGAAGTTTCCTCCACCCCTTAGAGAAAAAAGGGTGAAAGAAGTATGTATTAACCATACCTGAGAGCCAGAGAGCTAAGTGAACCATCATGGGCTCAGGGACCTAAACAACGAAAGCTGTCTTCTGAAACATGATGGGGCCAACTCAGGGTTTCTGACTTTCCCCTAAGAGAAGAGGGTTGGTGTGAGGAGGAGACAGAGTGGCTGGCTTTACTTACGGACTGGCTGTGTCTTGAACTCGGAGGCTGCACTGATCTCGCCCAGGCCCTTGCCATTGAGGGCTGCCAGTCGAACTGCATACTTTGTTTCAGGCTTCAGGCCCATGATGGTGACAATGCCCTCCATGTTGGCTGTTGTGAGAACATGGAATGGGTCACAAAAGAGTAGGAGTGTATCTCTAAAACCGTGTTGTTGAAAACTGTAAGGCAGGTCATTTGATCCAGCAATTCCATTTCTGAGCATATATACTGAAAAACTGAACATAAGGCTCAAACAGATGCCCATCATTTTTACAAAAGCTGTGTTCATAATAGTTGCAACAACCTAAATGACTTACCATGAGCAGATGAATGGACCAGTGAAATGTGAGGTGAGAACAAGCAATGGATTATTATTCAGTCTTAAAAAGCAGATAAAATGTTAATACATGCTTCAACATGGATAGATCTTGAGAATATATTAAGTAAAATCAAGCAGACATTCATGAGGTACCTAGGATTATCAACTCATAGACATAGGAAGTAGCATGGTGGTCACCAAAATAGCCAAGGGACATGTGTGGATGTGGAGTTAAGTGGCTCATGAGCAAAGAGCTTTGGCTTTAGATGACAGAAAAGCTCTGGAGCTATTCAGTGGTGATAGTCCTGACTTCATGCGTCTGAACTGTAATATTTTATTTTTATTTACTTATGCAGGTGTTGGCAAAGGGGGGGGGGAGAATGGGCATGCCAGGGCCTCCAGCTACTGCCAATGAACTCCAGATGCATGTGACCCCTTTTTGCATCTGGCTTACATGGGTACTGGGGAGTCAAACCTGGGTCCTTTGGCTTTGCAGACAAATGCCTTAACAACTATGCCATCTCTCCAGCCCCATGTTTCTGAATTTTAAAACATTAGTCATAAAATTGATGTTATGCTATTTTGCCACAACTAAAAATTATCTAAAAGTGGTGTGTGTGAGAGAGAGCGAGAGCGAGAGCGAGCGAGCAAGCGAGAGCGAGCGAGCAAGCGAGCGAGCGAGAGAGAGAGAGAGAGAGAGAGAGAGAAGGAAATCTGTCCTACACTGCACTGCGAGACCAGCCTGTCACTGGAGGGAAGCTGGGAAATGAAGGGACTGTTTCACTGTAGCTCCCAACCTGATGACATAGTATTGTCTCCCAGTTATTCCTTTCCTACCCACCCAGAGGCTGCTGATGCAATGGGATGCTTCATGACGGAAACTGTTCCAGGAAAGCTGTGCTTGGGCTTCTCTCTGAATGGCTGTGATGCTTTGTTTCAGCTCATGCCCAATCCAACCAGTTCCCATACACTAGGCTGCAATCCTACATTTCTACATAAACACAGAGTTATTTCAATATGTCCCCTGTTAGGGAATCAGACATAAAGGTATTCTCTCTTCAGATGGTCTGGGCTTAGATCCTCAAATTACAACAATCCAGGTGTCATTTTCTTAGTATACTTTTTGTATGTGTATGCATATATGGTTTGCATGGATGTGTATGTGTGGAGGCATGTGTGCGTGTGACTGAGTGCTTCCACATGAGCGTATATGTAAATTGGTATTGGGTATCCTCTTCAGTCACTCTCTACTTCATTCTCTGATACAGGGTCTTTCATTCATTCCAGAATTCACTGACCAGCTAGTATACATAACCAGCAAGACCTTGGGATCCATATGTCTTTACCTGCCTAGTGCTGGGATGAAAAGCATGTGCCACCATGCCCAACATTTTTTACATGACTGCTGGTGATCAAACTCAGGCCCTCATACTTGTACTACAAATGCTTTATCCCTGGAGCCATCTCCCTAACCTCCTTTTCTTAGTCTTTAACTTGAACGATATCCTGGGACTGACTCATCTTGGAAGCTATCATAGAATTGACTCCAGGACAGGCTTGGCATCTCTGCTGGCCTGATTACTGTCACCATTACATGGTAGGCCCTAGGCACAGACACACAAGTAGGGATGACCAGGTGTCCTTGAGAGACCAGGAAGCAGATCAGTGGGGGCCCTGCATCCATCTGGCCAAGTTTTGCAGCAGCAGAGAGCAGAAGGTCAACAAGTCTCCATGGAAACATGGCCATTTTCTAATTCTGGGGGAAGAACTCCTGATTCAGGATACAAGATGGCAGATGGTGATATTCTGTATGATCCAGCAGTGAGAGTGGCATGCCACCCTACCTGAATGGTTATCAAAGATCTGGTGAATACTGAAGGTGAGTGTGCACCTCCAGAGTGTGAGGAGACACCACCCTTCCTGACTCACCTTCTTTGGCATCATACCACTTGGAATGCCATGCTTCTTCACCCAGCACTTTCCACTCAGCCTTGTATTTAAGGATCGGCACTCCGCCTGTGGCCTCTGGCTCATCAAACTGCACCTGTGCTGTGCTTGAGTATGGTTCCACCCGGTCAATGGATGGTGAAGACGGGGTGTCTGTGAAAAGGACACAAATGGAGACTCAGAAGCCCACTTTGGGCCAGGACTACAACTCACAATTTCAAGCATGTCTCCGATTTTTTTGTTCCCTCTTGGGGGTCTCATCCAAGAGTAGGGTCCCTGGTCTTGGAGACTCTGCCTTCTTAGTCCACTTCACCATTATTTTATCCCAACACATCTCATGTCTGGGTTCTTATACTTCCAATGGCTCCCTGCTTCCTGACCATCTGGCTTTGTGGGCCCTGGCTATTCTTTTTTTTTTTTTTTTTCCCTCACTGCATTGATATCCTGAAGTATAGTGGTTTGGCTGGGAAGGGCAATAATGGTGTGGCAGCCACCATGAAGGGTACTTACCTGCTTGAACAAGGATGAATTCCAAGGACTCCTGTCCAATGCGGTTCACGGCAGTGCAGTTGTAGTTTCCAAAATCATTTTCAGAGTCAGGGGTCACCTTTAGAAGGAAGGAGCCCTTGAGTTTCCATGGGATAGCCATGGTCTTAGATCCTTGTTTACTGTATCAAATTAGTAAAGAACCCCAAACATCAATATCACTATTTCCAGCTCAGTCTTGGACAAAATGAAGAATCCAGTGGCCTGGAAAAACCCATACCATCTCTCAGTTCTAGCCTAGCCACCTACAGAGCAGCAGGATCCTGCTAATGGAGACCTGGGGGGATGCTCAGGGTTTTTTTCCTCAACACAATGGCTCCCCCTGTTCAGGCTGTGCCAGGGAAGCAGGTGAGATGGGGCAAACTTACTATCATCATGCCACCTTTTCCACCCTGCCCTTCCCCCTTCCCAGACTCACCTCCAGGTAGCTGGCAGAGGGTGTGTTGTAGATCTTGATATTGCTATAGTTGGAGCTTGGCAGCAACTGACCATCTCGGAACCAGGAGATTGTAGCACTGGGGTAGGCAAAGACCTCACAGGTGATATTGACCTGGTTTCCCTCCCAAGTATACACAGCCACAGGGCCCTGTAGCTTGGGTGCATCTGTAATGAATGATGACAACTATCAGAATAGCCTATACTTTCTTGGATCCCCCTCAGCCTGTCTGAAGGCACTGGGAATGGAGGTGTACCCCAAAGCAAACCTAGTGCCAGGTGCAGTAGAGCTCAGGGCCATTTTTGCACTCATGTGTACATACTCTACTTGGGAAAACTCAGAGCATAGAAAGCTTGTAATAAATGTGTGTGTGTGTGTGTGTGTGTGTGTTGGGAATATTGCCCTGAAATGGGCTAGGGCTAACCACCACAGAGAATGGATGTGGCAAAGCTTTCCATTTATGTTGCTTTTTGTCTCTGGCATGCTAACCCTGCACTGCTCCTCCTTCCTCCCTCCCTCCAACTTCCCCGTAGTAGTTCCTCACATTGCACTTCAAGGTACATGGACTGGGAGTCCTGGCCAATGGTGTTGCTGGCCATGCAGATGTACTCTCCAGCGTCGGTGTACTGGACGCTCTTCAAGGTCAGAGACGACACGCGAGCATGGCTGCGCACCACCACATGCCCGTCCAGAGTCTACCGGGAGGAAAAGGGCCGAGTCAGAACCCGAGGCGAGGCAGAGGGCCAGAGAACCTACAGCAGGCTGGGGCTAGGAGACTAGGCCATCACTTGTCTGTGACCAGTCTCTAGTTCTCTCTGCACCAACCTCTAATCTCACTTTAAGTATCTCTTAATGGGGGGAGGGGTTATAGAACAGTGGGATCTTGCATGTATCCAAAACAGAAAACGTGACTCAGTTAAGTCAAATGGCCTGAGCTATGTGCCAAAACTGGTTTTGGGCAAGATGAGGTCCCCAAGATTAGTTTTGTGTACATTAAAATGTGGATGCATGTAATAGAGAATTCCAGTGTGCCCAATATAAGAAATTGTGCAAGAAACCTACTTCCTGCAGATGCCTCTTCCCCCTGGATGTTTCAGAATGAAACAATTCCTTTTAAAACAGGCAATGACTCAATGCTCAGGAACTCCTGAGCTGGATGTAGGGGTAACATAGGCTCTTTTCTCAGAATAGTGGTAAAGAAACCCCAGATAGACCCAAGATGCCCCACACCAAAATCTCTAACATTCCCTAGTCCTTGATACAACTCTTGGCTTCCTGAGTCTCCGGAGTTGCAGCAGGTGGCCAGGAGGAGAATCAGCACACAATCCTGAGGCAATGTGGGTTCCTCCTTGGAATTCTAAGTAAAATGGTTGCTGGCTTTTGAAGGGTCTAGGCATGTGCTAAATATTTAGATCATACAGAAACTTGGCTATCCAAATAAGGAGGCCTATTTTATGTAGACTGAGCCACCCTCTTAATACCAGAATAAGATGTTCTGGAGAGATGGACAGGAGGGAACTCTTCATCTGCCATCTCATGGGATTTGGTCTTTAAAGAATGAAAGAACACACATTTTGGACTCTGTCTATATGTTGAATAAAAGCTTCAATGTCCTCTGGCAGCCAGTCTGGGAAATTAAAAAAAAAAAAAAAAGGTAGCACTGGCCTGGTGTCTCAGCACATTCATCACAAGAAGTCCCTTTCACTATCCGTTACAGATCTGGTCCATTTCATTTAGCTAAGTGATATCTAAATAAAGCTAACACCTGCTTCCAGAGATGGAAAGAAGGGACAAGGGAAAACCATCACTGCCTTTACTGTGAGCACCTCTCTTCTCTGGTATTCCCATTTTTCCTGTAAATTGGGGAAGCTTGCTGGTCAAGAAACTGCATCCTGGAGGATGGTACATATTAATGAGAGGAGACAGTGGGCATTCACAGAGAAACTGTTAGATACTTCCTAGGAACTCCTTTTCTTGGGGGTGTGGGGAAGGCTAACAGTTGTCTCAGCAGCTAGTTAAAAAAAAAATCTTCCCTCATTGACATGCATTAAGGCTATGGAGAGTATGCAGTCATTCTTGCAGGGGAATCTCTAAAAGGCTAGCTGCATGGGCTTGTTATTCCCATTTGCCGAATGTATAGCAGAACTGAAAGCAGAGGACGTCCCAGGACCACCCTTGGCCCTGCCAACTGTAGAATGAACTTTGATTCTTTGTGACCCAGCATGGACCTGTCCTGGGACTGCCATACACATCATCTTCAGGAAGCCAAGAGAATGTGTCCATATAGAAGACAGTCAAAGAAGCTCATATAGGTAAGAGCAAGATATTAATCAGACAGGAAGAGAAAAAGCAGTCTTTGGTCAGAATAATTTAGAAAATGGTTGAGAAGGAGTTCAGAAAATAATTACAGGGACATTTTTATGTTTTAAATCTGATCTTCTCTAAGTTTCTCTAGGTGTAGATCTCTCTCATTTAATGGTGTTAACAGACCAACAGGCCATATACCATACACAATTCATATTATACAGTGGCTCACTGTAGGTTTGAGATTATTTGAAGATTGATCTCTTTGAGGATATATATGCATGTCCAGTTGGTTGTCTCACCCTGAAATGTTTTCTTTCTGTTGAGGAACAAGGAGTATCTGCCACAAGTCATCCTGACTAACATTATGGTGACTGCCCAGGCTCCCTCAGAGAGGGCACCTGAGCGCAGGGTAAGAGTGAAAAGAACAGTACAGAAAAAAAAAAAATCCTTCCCTCCTTCCTTTCTTAATATATGCAACAGGCAACTATGATTATTCTAATGAAAACACTCTTGTCTCTTCTTTCAGGTAAAAATACTATGGCTTTCAGAGCTTAAGAAGGAAGCAGGCTATAATGTAAGGCACTCAAATGGCCTGTGAGCTTCATCTCTGAATGAGCCAAATAGAAGAAAATGGAACTTTTGAGCCACATGGGTGGCATTCACTTGAAAGTCAGTTATGTCCAAAGTGAAACGTCCAAGAAAAAGACCCTTCTGGAAAATGGAGTGAGGTGTCTGCTTTCCTGGGTGTAAACCAATTATTTCCACTTAAAATGATAATTCACTTAACATTTTCTTAGTGCTCCCTGATAAATCTCAGCTCCTCCTTGAACCATGTCTACATCGGAATGACAGGAGGAAGACATATAAGGCCAACAAGAATGAGATCTTAGGTACTGAAGACAGGCTGATCATTAACCTTTCTCTGCTCCCTTCTCCAGTTGCAATGGGGCCATGGCTTTTGGGCAATAAAACACCAAGCCTGTGACAGCACTAAATGGTTCCTAGGCCATGGGAGAGAAGCATTTCTGTGAGGACATTCCCTATGAAATCAAGGAAGGTATACTACAGAGAGCTTATAATGAACCAGATCTGACAATGGCAATGCTTATGTGCAGAAACTAATACCCAGGCCTGGGGACTAGCAGTCAATTTTTAAATATTAAGTAGCATTAAATATTTATAGCCATGGCATGAACACATGAGTTATGTGCTCTGAATAATTATCATTCCTGAAAGAGGATAGACCCATCAAAATAAAATACAGAGCTCATAGGATATTCTGTGTTCATAGTTTTAGATTATCAAAACATCATTTGGAGAAAGAGACAAAAGCAACTTTAAGAAAAAGCCTTTGTAAATTAGATCCATGAACCTCATCTAAAGGTGTCTGGTTTTTATTTGACTACAGGTCAGTTAATCACACAGATCAGGTTAAAAAACGGTGGCTATGATGATATGAAGAGTCTTGGAGTGTAACGATGAAAATGTAAAGGTTAGTACTGAGTCCCACATTACCCAAACTCAAGTAAGTGAGAACAGACATTTCAAAGGCTAAATGTTACTGATTTTACAAAACATAAACCCATTTGTACCAAATCATTCCAATCTCATAAATTTAATGCTCTATAAAAATAAAAGATATGTTTGACAATTTGGGGAAATCAATGACATGTCCTTTTGCATTACTTTTGAGGTGAAATGTGGTGTGAAAATTTTCCAAGACCAATCATTGCAGAGTAAGTGAGCAACAAGATGAGTTGAGCTGGAAAGGAAAGGGCCGGGTGGGCTTTAGATCACTCACTTTATGGTTCAAAGCCACAGCTACCATGTGAGAGTCTAAAATTATTTTCATCATTTCAAAATGCCTGGCTTGGGAGTTGGGACAATTTATTTCTATCAACATAGTTACCTGGATGTGATTTTACCAGCAAGAGAATAAGATCCAGTTTTAGGAAATAATAAGGATTTGTTCATCCACTCCCAACACAGCTTGCTTGCTCATCCTAAAATGACACTATTGCTAAGTAATGTCTAACACTATTGACCTAATCTTTAATCTAACTAAAGTACTAATTAGTTTAGCATGTCTGGTTATTAACTGAAATGGTGAGTTAAACTGAAATGCTTTCAAAACTAAAGACTGGCTAGTGGTCAGGTAAGCTATACCTCTTGCTTCTCTGGTCGAGTCCACGAAGCCTGGAGAAAACAAGATATAAAACACAACAAGAAAGCAGTAAAATTTTACAACATGTTGCTTTAGAGAACTGATGTATCATACTGCATTCCGTGCACATGCAGCATCTTTTAAATTCAGAACTTTTTTCAAGGTCCATTTTCAGTGTGTTTATCACACAAATTTAATTCAGAAATTAGCTAATATTCAGCCTTTTCCCCCTTAGGCACATTACAATGTATACTTCAAAAGTGAAGACATTCCTAATCTTTAGCAGACATATATATTGATACCAGTGGACAAATTTAGAGTATGCTTATTGCAAAACATCTTAAATATTCTTGTAGTATTTGGTGACATTACTTGTTCTCACCACACAATCTAGTGATACTTAATTTCTTCCTATGATTTTTTTAGACAGTTTATCACAAATATACTAATGCTGTTTTATGCTCATGCATTTTATAACTGTGCATGCATTTGATTAAAACTAAAAATTTTGTTTGCAGAAAGGAATAAAATAAGGAGCAGTGAGGTACATTGGGAATGAGAGCATGGAGTCTTTGAGACTGTAAGTCAGGAAGCTTTGAGGATATCAAAGGTTGAGTGGTTATGGTTGGGCTTCAGTCCTTAAAGGCAGAGAAAGTCCAGATGGCACACGGGTGAAGGCATAGACCATCTTCATCCAACATGGCACTCACAGGGAAATGAGAGCTCAGACCTGGAGGTTTGGGAAATTTCACCCACATGTAGATTTGTTAATGTATCCAGGACATGGGTATCTACTCTGTTTACAGTTTCTCTATCTTCCCATTAGGACTCAAAGACATCACAATTTCCCTGCCCTCTTCATTAGGTGGCATAGCTGCTGATTGTCCCTGACATTCAGATGGAAAAGGCCAGAAAAGATGTTAGAAACAGGGAATGTGAATGAGTCAGCAAACAGTAAGTCTACTTAAAAGAAGCAGGGAGCTTTTGTGAGAAATGAAGATGAAAATGGTGGGTGACACCACATAATGTTGGAATAAAAGTGAATGTGAGAACAGAGAAGCATGCACAGACCAAAGTGACAGTGGGCCAATACATCGAATGTAGTTGCCAATTCCACAACACTGGTCAGCTTGTTTGTCACATGCCAGGGCTACGTTAATCAAGATCTTTCATTTTCTATTAGTCTCTCTTTCTCTCTCTCAATTTGTTTTCAAATCTGATTCTTTGGCATCTTTCCCAAATCATTAGTGTTCTTTAGCTTTTAAAATTCATTGCTAGTGACACATGTTTCTGGTAGCTTTGCTTCTATCAGTGCCCTGGTAGAATGTCATGACTCTGACAATCTGAATAAGATCTGGCAATCTGGTAGGCAAATCTACACAATAAATAAATCAGGGTATGATTGCTAATGCTCCAAATATTGTTTCTTGATTTTAATATTCATGGTTTGTTGCCATATATTCAAGTCCATAGGAATATGCATATAAGTTAAAGCAAAGCATGTCTATAATTATCTTAAGTATTCCCTATTATTTATCTTTATATACCCTGGACAAATTGGACTCTGACTGTTCAATAAAAAACTTTTTTCAGTGCTAGAAGAAGACACTGGGCTTCTACTAAATCAGGGATTCCTCCTAGTGAAAAGCAGGATAAAATTCCAAAGAATCCAGAATTTCAGAAGGGTTCTCTTATTGGTAGATCAGCTTGTCAGACCAAGATTCAGGGTTCACAATATACTGTCATTTTTTTCCTATCTCTTCTGATTTCAACTCACCATTCCTCTCCTCTTCCTTAATCATTAAGGCTTCATATCACTTTCTTTAGAGTTATTTCACAAGCATAGAGGTGTTCCAGTAAACAAATGAGGGATTTTTTTTTTTTTTCTGCCAAGGATCAAGAATGTAAATCATCATCCTTAGGTCTCACTCACTATGTAATTAGTACCTGGAATTCAGCAACACCCACTCAAACACCTGGCCATATTTAAGATGAATCTGTGGAGGGTGAGTGATGAAATGACACAGATGCACAAACTTCCTAAAGTGTCACAGAAACCTTCATACACATGATCACACTGACTGTGATGATGTCCACTGCTTTTCTCAAAATGAGAGTGATCATTCATAAATTGATCAACTTTTGTACATCTGATCTATTTCATTGACCCAATCAGATTTAGCCTAACTAACCAGTGGCTGCCCTAAAATACATCAGCTAGATGAAATTTAACATATTGTTAAGATCTTCCTCCATCCTCTGATAACCCAGAGATAAGATCAAAGATATAGTATGACTGTACTGATTTTGAAATGCTTCCTACTTTTCATTTTTTGGAAAGGAAGAAGAATATTGATGTTCCATTAGAAAGTCATTACATGTCTGTGGGTAAAATCCTTTCCTCCCTCTTCCAATGAGAAGGTTGTCATCAGACTCAATCAATGACATGAAAGACAAAGCTGCTTTAATTAACATACACTGTAACTAACCATGAGAGGGTCTGAAGCTCCTACGATAGTCATCAGAATCATGAGAGCTGTAGTGCCATGACATCAGGAATATTACTTTCTGAGCCACTGACTCAGAGATAGGTCTTAAAGGTGATCTAAAGGCTCTAAACATGACCTTGTTTAAGCCATTATTTTTTAAAATATTTTTTTGTCATTTTTATTTATTTGTGAGTGACAGAGAGAGAGGAAGAGAAAGAGACAGAAAGGGAATGGGCGCGCCAAGGCTTCCAGCCTCTGCAAATGAACTCCAGATGTGTGCACCCCCTTGTGCATCTGGCTAACGTGGGTCCTGGGGAATCGAGCCTCGAACTGGGGTCCTTAGGCTTCACAGGCAAGCGCTTAACCGCTAAGCCATCTCTCCAGCCCTAAGCCAATATTTTTATCCATGACTTGGACAAAGATATTTCAAATAAAGATGCACCCACATTTGGAAGCAAGGGTTAGTGCAAATGTCATGTGATGGTTACATTGGGAAATCTGCCGTATTACCTTCCACTGGATTTTATGCTTAGAGATAGGTCACTACTCACTCCTCTACTACTACTAGTACTTCTTCTTCTTCTTCTTTTTTGGTTTTCAAGGTAGGGTCTTACTGTAGCTCAGGCTGACCTGGAATTCACTCTGTAGTGGCCTCACAGTGATCCTCCTATCTCTGCCTCCCGAGTGCTGGGATTAAAGGTGTGCACCACCATATCCGGCTTTCCTCTACTTCTTTCAATTATGCATAAATGAAGTGGCAGGTCCCACTTGGGCTGAAATGTTCTAGCTTCATAGTTCCTATGAAAAGTCAGCCCTGACTGGTTAGAAAAATGGTCTGAAACAGTGTTCTCAAAGCTGTGAGGGAGGTGTTGTATGCTTGACCCTTTTATAATGATTAGAGGTGGCTACTGGTATTTAAGGGGGAGGAGGTGAGCAATGCTAAATATATACTGCAATGCACGGGACAGTCCCACGGAGGGACTCTTTACAAATCCACCACCACGACCTTGTTGAGAAATGGGACTGCTACAAATGAAATACAATTTTGCTAAACAGAATTCAATATGAAGCTCTTCTCTGTTGGCTAAGCAATTACATGAGAACAGTGTGGGAGAGAAGTAATCCAACTGCAATTCATATGAAAGAGACCTACACATCTTAGCTGGCCACATGACTCAAGGGCTAATGTAACTGACTGCACAGTGGAGTCCAGATTGAGGTAATAACCTCATTGAGGTACACTGAACACTGCAAGGCTTTAGGGGAGCACTAGTGAACTGATGCTACCCACTACAAGACAACTAGAAAGGAAAGGGATGTGGAAACTATGATGTAAGAAACAATGAAAATGGCTAGGTTTGTTAAATATCGACTAGAGGAAAATTCAAGATATGTTTCTATTCCTTAGATAGAGCACTGTGTGGTGGAGGTGGGGAGAACTAAGTCATGTAAGAAACAACTTGTCATAATTATCTGTGTTGGCCAACTGCCCACCGAGAACAGTTATCATCACATATCATGCAGGGGCCAAGTACTTTCTGGCAAGGATTTTAGAAGGGGAGTTAGGTGAGACTACATAATCTGAAAAGGTGCCTTCCAACCTCCTATGATTCTGACATTTCAAGAGACTTAATATCAGGAGGCTTCATTGCTATACTCATTAGGTATGATATTCTGTGTTGATCTGCCTCTGAAAGCATTTTGATTTTATGAAGCGAATTGCTTACTTTCAACATTGTAGTTCAAACATGCTAGTAATACTAATACCTAATCATATGTCATGCAAGTCTAGGGGAGGAGAAGCTGAGGAGAGGGTACCAAAGTAAAAATGACTTGTACTGAAATCCAACCTGCTCAGATAGCTTGTACTTATTAATAGCTATCTCTACTGTCAGGTTGATATCATGCCTCTTGGATGTCAATATTTAATTAATGGAAGTGGCCAATTTTGTTATATATATATATAGGATTTCATTTAATCAAAGATGTCATTCTGATGTCACAGTATAAGCTAATCTGGAGAACTTGTTTGAATAATGACTGACTCATACTCCAATAATGTCACTTCAAGAAAAATTTAAAGGAAGGTCATGGTCACAACAAAAGAAACCACAATGTAACCTATGTGGTGGACCTGATTGAGAGACATGGTCTATACTAAAAATGTGATTATACAAAATAAATCAGCCCCAACTAGGCTTGAGATGGTCTTTTCTGGACATCTTCAGTCTCAGTATTTAGTAAGTATGGGTGTGAATAAGTTCGTGAACATTTATTCTCATTCTGTAAAAGTGAAATCATTCAAGCCAATAATGCTAACCTATTAAAGAACCCAATGTAGGCACATATCTTAATAAGCTGGTCTACTTTAACTGTTGAGCTATTCCTAGAAAAGATAGAGAATTTAAAAGTGCCATTCATCTGAGGTAGATGTTCCTGTCCTTCATTGGAGGTCAAAGATATACACTGGGTCACAAATCTACTTTAAAGTCTAATAAAGAAAGACTTGCCAAGCAGTAGCCCTGTGCATCAACCCTGAAGTGTACATCCAGTCCATGTAACACACAATGGGACCTGAAATCTTAACTGAGAGTTTAATTCCTGAGTTGATAAAGTACCCAAGTAAACACCACGTTTCTTAATAATATAGCTGGGTTTTGCGTATCAAACAGCATATGCAAGTTTCAAAAATATTTAGCAGTTCCTTCATTGAGTTCTTTTTAAGTTGAATTCAACTCTGGATATAAACAAAACACAAAAATAAGAAGAAGCTACTTGGAACAGAAATTTCTGTTCTTTCTAATTTAGCTTCATCTTCTAATAGTGGGACAGAAATCAGTTACTCAAATGCAAATTTTAGACTGAGCTCTGGTATTTTATACTATCCTTTTTTGCTATATTTGAGTTAACTGTTTCTAGGGATTTATTTTGCAAGGCAGGTAGAAGAGTGAAGATCTTTTATTTCTGATATTCTGGTTAATAAGCAATCTATTATAAATGCTCTTTAATGCCAAGGCCATTATGCCAGAATAGGTAACAAAGATTTGGCTAACTGAAACCAATCCTGTTACCATAGATGATATGAAATCGTATTGGAGATGGATTGTGTAGTTTGTTTTGTTTTTCTTTTCATAGTGCTGAGGCCAAGTGCTCGACTATGGAGATACACTCCCAGCCTATCACAACAATATTTGAGCCACTTTACCACTATGTTGCATCTTTTTCCCAGTTTTGGTTCACTCAGTAGCAAAAGGGAGCACTCCAATTTTTACATATTAACAGTAATAAGATAGCTCTCCAATGGTTTATAAATCCATGTGCATTAAAGCGAAATATTCCCAGCCATCTTAATTTGCCAGAGGGTTACTACAATGTCCTGAAACTCCTAGAACTTAGGTGTGAGCACCATCATCTCAAAACTGCTAATTATTTTTGCCTTTAGAACAAAAAGAAATTAAAATGTGACCAAGAATACAGGCAGACACAAAGGCAACCAAGCTTTTGTGCGTGTGCTGTGCATAGCATGAGTATACAAAACATGAGGAGAGGATCAATAGGCTCATTCCAATCCCTGATGTTTCTGGGAGACATTTCCTTGTGTCATTCTGAGATGGTAAGATCACCTTGTGTACCAGGATCTTGTTTGACCTTGTTCATCACTATTGCCCCTTCCCTAGAACATCCAGCTCATCCATGCCCACTACCATAATGCCTCTGCTGATCTGTGCAAGGAATTATGCCCATTCCACCATGAAGGGATGTTGAGTAGTGAGGGAGGCTGGGGGAGGGAGGCTGCAGGACCTGACTGTGGCCTCCAGTGACCATATCCCACTTTCTGGCTCATCCAAGAGAACTGGGCATGGGGCAGACTCAATGTGATTTGAGTCTGTGTCCCATGGCCCTGCAACTCTTGGCTGACATTATACCTTTTCTTCGCTGCTGATGTTTCGGGTGGAAGTTCTCCAGGTGATGGAGGGAATGGGGTCTCCTGAAGCTTCACATGTGAGAGTGACCTGCTCTTCCAGTTCCATGGCAGTCTGATTCTCTACATATGTGATTTTGGGTTTTGCTGTAAAGAAAACAAAAACATATCTATGAGTTTATCTGATTATTTCTCTCTCTGGGTTGACATGATGACAAGCTGCCATTCAGAGAAGTTTTTCTTTTTACTAAGAACAAGGATGGCCCCATTCTAGACATGGTAGGAGGAATAGAACAGAGCCCCAGGAATTCTGACAACATGGACACTGCAGTCGTGTTCTATGGTGTGAGATGGTCCATGAAATAGATTCAGGATACATGGTACATTAGAAGGAGTGCCCCACCACAGCCTTCATGGGAAGAAGTCTTTGGAACTAGGTTGTGGGACTTTCAGGTGGTACAAATCTGGGGTTGACATGGGACCATGGGCTACTCCTAGTAAAAAAAAAAACCTTCTTGAATAAAGAGACAAAAATATGGACAGAGAGAGAGAGAGAGAGAGAGAGAGAGAGAGAGAGAGAGAGAGAGAGGAAAGAATGCCTGAAGCCAAGGGAGACAGGGCTCAGTAAGTGGGGGTGTTGCCACTGGCTGATGGACAGCCATGGACAGTGTTTTACCAAAGCAATGGGATGATTGGTATTCCAAGAATGTTAATTTAGAAAAAATTCAGGATGATTTAGAGTGGAGAAACCTTGAAGAAAGGAAACCCATTTGGAAGCTTTGGTGACCAAGATGTGAGGAATCATTGAGTCCTGAGTGAGATGCAAGGGGATGAAGCGCAAAGGGCAGCTTTGAGATGGGGAAGGAAGATCCAGAAGCTGCTGAAGTAAATGGAAACAAGTAGGAATGGAAGTAATTGAAAGGAGTGGGAAAGAGAGCAAGTGGCTCAGATTCTTAACAATGCGAAGGATGGTGTTAGTGGTGACTCCAGTGAGGAAACCAGGCCAGTAACAGCTTAGGGGACTGTGGGTGAGCTGAGAAGGAAGGGAGGAAAGGAGTTGAGATGATAACATTTTCTAAATGTTTTAGGTAATGCAAGAAACATGGGCATTCCAAATCTGAGTTAAATGTTAAAACATTAGAGAAAATTGAATTTTCCCAATTCAAAACAATTACACTCTGAAATTCTGAACCTTCTGTAGATGAGAAGAGATAATAATGCACAAATGTAACTTATTTCCCTAATACAGAAAAAGGCTAGTCTAGAGACATATAATGACAAAATCAGAATTATAGATAATTTTTGAAATAACTGCAGTTCTTTCATATTCAAATTCAAGTATGCTAAGAAACTACTGTCTGTCAATATCTTTCATGCTGAATTTCTTGATGCTGGCTTAACAAATAGAAAACAACAGTAGCTATACTTTTCTGTATCAAATGTCTTCTTAATATCACCTCTATAGTTCAAAGAGCCTCCAAATACTCTGTCCTAACAGCCTCCTTTGTAAACCCATTTTTGATAGCTGAGATACAGCTTAATCCAATGTGATCAAGTGATCACAAGATGGAGTTGGTGGAGTCCATCAGTTCAGGAATGACCTTTTCTGGAGGAAACATCTATGTTGATATATGTCTCTTGCAGGAGGTTACAACTTACATTGGATGGAGTGTGTTAAGCACTGCTGCAGAGGAAGCTTTAAAGGGCAAATAATAGGAGTTGAATCTTGATGCTGTCAAGTCACAAAATGGAAAGTAAAAGAAAATCAAAACAAAACAAAATGTAGGCAAACAACAGGTTCGTTAAAATAAACAACTATTTGGGGGTTTTGAAGATAGTCAGCCCAATAGATTCTGAGATCTAGACATGTTTCTGAGTTTCTTCGGGTCTTCAGCACTTTATCCTGTCATCAAAAGGTGACAGATGAAGGTAAGTGAGTGTCTGTTGATATGTGGTCTGCACGGCTCCATTTCCTAGAGGTTACAAAGTTGATACTGTATAGAAAATTACAAACTATATTCTTACTGAAACAGTATCAACTAAGGATAATTGTACCTAATCTACACAGGGCTTTGGAAGAGAGACCGGTGTGCCACCGGTGATGACTCAGTTCTCTGACTCTGGCAACTGCCAGTACCATGTAAAGGCTTAGCATGTCCTTTGAGACATTACACAGAGCTCCAATTATTACGCAGGCAAACAGGGACAGATACAGAGTTATCTCACTTAGGAAAAGCTTCCTTCCCTCTATCTACTACTAGTGATGGCTTTCTCCAAGTCTCACCTTCCAGTAGTCCCTGCTCTAGTTCTCTTCTCTCTCTGTTATGTGCATGAATGTATGTGCAACTGTATGTAGCCATACACGAGTGTGTGGATGTGTGCGTGCACATGTGTGTGTGTGTGTGTGTGTGTGTGTGTGTGTGTGTGTGTGCATATGGTGTCCAAAGGTTAATGTCTTTGAGCCAGGATCTCACTGAACCTAGAACTCACTGATTCATTGGCCTTACCCACTATCTCCATTCTCCTATAGCCCCATATGGATTCTCATTCACTATCTCCATTCCTGCCTGGGGCAGCCATTGCAACCACAGAGGCCCGGAAGAGGGACCAATAGCTGTCCACTATATAATTGGCATGTTAGAGGCATACTCGATAGCGTGGGTTTTGACCCCATATGGGGTTTCATAACTGAATGTGAAAAAAATTGGCAACAGTAGAAGCTTCTGAATGCATAACAATAAAAAATCAATTCAAAATCAGATGTGCAATCAATATGAGGTGCTTCAGGCAGTATTTGCCCATGTTGCATCACATGACTTCATTAAAGCTTCAGTTCTGAACACTCAACATGCATATTTCATCATGCCACATAATACCATCAAATGCTGCTCCAAACACTTTGGCTCAGATATGAGATTACTATATGTTATGAATTGAAATAATTTTACTGTACAAAATTTTCTGCTTCTACAGAAAAATAATTGTTTAACTTCAGAAAACAAAGACTTTTAACATTTTCATACCATCATTCCTCAGCATGTAGGTGTCAAATTAGTGTATCTTTGGATTGTAGTGTGTTAGAATGTTTTGTTTTAAAAATTACTGTTTGTGTTATTGATTTGAGTTTTCCCCCAAAAATTGTTCAATCAGTTTTGCCTTGGGACTACATAAGAACTTTCAACAATTTCTGAAATGAAATCTTCTTCTGCCACTTGGTACTATATATTTATGTGTAGTAGCATTTTCAGCATTGATGAACATAGATTAAAAATATTTACCAACTCTGAAAAACACTGAAGATGCTTTATGTTCTGCACAGAAAATAATCAGCCAAAATTTAATTATGCAAAAATAATTATTTATATCTCATTACAATTTAAATTTACAAATTTGCAAATTTGTGGAGAGATATAATCACCTTTTAGTTGACAGAATGGTCTAAGTTTGAATTCTGGCTCTCAAGCTCTCTGCTCATTTTTCAAATGGGGACGATAAGTAAATCTACCCTAGAGAGTTGTGATGAGAATGAAAAGAGTTAACTTGTAGGTAGTTTATATGTTTATCTAATTCCTGCTTCTCAGAGCCAAATTCTACTCATCTCTCTAGAATTCCACCTTGGTAATAAATTAGCAAATTCATCTACCCTTCTCTAAAATATAGAGAAACCCAAATCAGAGTGATAAGGGAAGATTATTCTAAATTGAAGAGAAAAGACAGTCAAGAATGCTTTCCGTGAAGTTTAGTATTCCTCTCGTGTACATTTGGCTACCTTGAACATACTGATAGCCTATTTCTAAAATCAGTTGTCATTAATGAATAAATAAGATTCACTTTTGATTAGCAGGGCTATTTTCATATATACACTTGATTTTCAAAGGTGTGTGTACATACAGTTTTCTTGATCAGGCTCAACTAGCGAGTCTCACAATGGTTCCCACGTGTACATTTTAACTACCTGGGAGGGATATGTGCCAGAGCTATCTCTCAGGCACTTGTATTACCAGTGAATTCTACAGTGTAGTAGCCTATCTACGTTTTTTAAACAGATAAGCAGAAAGACTTGAGAGCCACTAGGGTACACTTTTCTTTGCAACATACATATATTTTTTTTCATGGCCAGGTCAAAATACATTTCAGTTCTCAAGTGCCTTGAAGTTTGCTGAGTTAATAAAACCAGTAAGTAGAGGCATGGGGGTTCTTTCCACAAATTTTCATGACAGTGGCACACAGACCAGTGAAGGAAGCAGACAAGATGAGGCATCAGTTAGCCAGTCACTGATATTCACCAAGAGCTAGTTATGAGTCTGGTGGTATTTTGAGCACTAGGGATAAAGCAATGTGTAAGACAGTCCATGTCAGCCAACAGGCACTTCGTATGCTAATGAGATGGGTGATGACAGACACGTCAAGAGAACTAGCTCGAGTATTGCTAAGTGCACAGCGAAGACACAATAAGATTCACGAGAGACTGGGATGGTGGGCAGGATGGCCTCTACTATGGGGAGTGGCCTTAGCAGGGCAGTCAGGAAGGACTCATGGGGAAGATGAGCTTGAGCTGAGATCTGTGTGATGGTGAGAGGATGCACACAGAAGGTCAAGGGGAATGACGCTGCAAGCAGAAGAGCATGAACATCAATGTCACTGAGATAGGGAACCAGCTGGGCATGTGGGGAACAGAAAGGAAGCTGGTGAGGCGGGAGAGTTTAGGGCACAGAGCAGAGGGAAGGAAGCTGAGCCTAGGGAGGAAGGTAGGCTCTAGGGCCTAATGGGTCATGGAAAAAGTCTGGAGTTCATACTGCTTGAAATAGGAAGCCAGACAGAGAGTTTGAAGAGAGTGGTATATAGGCTGTTTTGACTACCGTGAGTGGAAAGGACTGGAGGGGACCAAGGTAAGAGGCATGGAGACCTGCTAGGAGGCTTTCATGTTGTTGAAATGGCCTGGATAATGGCTTAGAGTTTGGTAAGCAAGAGGGCAGGAGATGGTTTCCTCTGACCTGCATTCCATGGACACCTTTCCTGATGGACTCTGTAGGGTAACAGGAGCTGTGACTAAGGGATGGCCTCGAGCCCCACCGCACTTACCAAAGACCTTGAGGTGGATGGATGCATCCTGCTCGCCAGCCTTGTTCTCAGCAATGCAGACATACTCGGCCTCGTCATTTTTATCCACTTTCCTGATGGTCAGCTCAGAACTGTCGTCACTGAAGATGTACTTCTCATCATCTTCCTCAGTCTCAATAGGTTCCCCATCCCTACATGGTCAGAAACACAAAGAATGATAGTTTTGACCACCAAGTTAAAATATTTATTTATTTATTTTAATATTTTATTTATTTATTTGAGTGAGAGAGAAAGAGACAGAGAGAGAGAAAGAGGCAGATAGAAAGAAAGAGAGAATGGGCACACCAGGGACTCCAGGCACTGCAAACGAACTCCAGATGCATGTGCCCCCTTGTGCATCTGGCTGATTTGGGTTCTGGAGAATTGAACCAGGGTCCTTAGGCTTCTCAGGCAAATGCCTTAACTGGTAAGCCATTCCCCCAGCCCAAAATATTTATTTTTAATTAATTTCCACAGAATGCATACAGAATGGGAAAGATTCAGTCTACAACAGAGAAGACAATTTGGACTTCATTTTATACACTTTTCCTTTTTCACCCAATCTTCTAAGTCTGTCCAAACTCTAAAAAACAACATCCACAAGGACTTTAAACAGCCACCCCAAAGCCACAGATCATTAACTTGTACCCACCAAGACAGAACATGAAGGCAGCACTCAAGGCAAGAGAACTTTACAGAAGAATCCATTCTTCATGGACATTTTAAGAAGGCTGAATTCGTGGTACTGACATACCAACATGGAATGGACCCTATGATGTCCCCTTCTCCTCTCACCCATGACACAAGGCTCAAGCCAGTTCTTACTTCGTCCAGCTCATGGTGGGCTCTGGGAAGCCATCAGCATCACATACCAGGGTGACCGACTGGCCCAGGTTGGCAGTGGCATTCACAATGCTCTGTCTGGCTTGGACGGTGGGTGGTACTAAAAGAAAGAAGAGTATCAGGGGTGGTTGGGAAAATTAGAAGAGCCCAGTGGCCTTGAAAAGAGCTACTTCAGGATCTTCAAGAGTAAGGAGGTCTCCACCAGCGAATTAATAGTGTTGGGTGTTGGGGAGCTTAAGTGCTCATGTAAGGGATTTAAACTCATGTGGGTCCTTAAATAATTAATCTAAACTGAATAGACAATTCACCCACAGACTTGCATTATTATTTCTCAAGAGTTTAGAAGATGTTATATTACATTCTTCTCATGGTACTATGGTATTTGATTTACTATTGTATCATGCAGTAGCTATCTGACATGGTGCATTTTCTCTATCAATATACATTAAATAACTAGTAGGGTTGGTGGAACTTGATGCTAAAAGCAGACTGTCCATACTAAAAACAAGTTAGAAGATACAGTTCCCATTGGTTGGAAGGATGGTACCATTCTGAAATGCACCAGCTTACTAGAGTGACACTTCTCTGGAACTGTTATAAACAACCGTGTGCACAAACTGTTTCTACCAAAGGAACTAGAGGGGGAGAGTTTGGCAAAAATCACTTATCACTGGCCAAAACAATTCAAATGTGATTTACTTATTTTCTTAGTGCTGACATTATAATTTCCTGTAAACATCTTATAAATGTCAGATCAATTCCATGGGTGTGTTTATTTGACACTGCAAATTAAGATTAATAAGTCTATGGATCATGACTCTGACTATTCTGAGACCAAATTGATTGTAATATTTTCCTTGCACATCGACCCATGGGAATTAGCTTCCCAATGATGGTATCATCAAGGACATTGAGGATGAAGAACTAGTTAGTAAGCATGGGGGAAGTTCCTAGTGCTATAAGACAATGAAGGACTTTTCAACACCTGTACTCAAAGACCCCATGATTGAGGGAAGACTTCAAAAGCTAATGCATAAAACATGGAAACACCCTTCCCAGACATAATGTTATGCAGCAGAGATGGATCTGGGGGCCAGAATAGAGTTTATTTTATACATCTGGGCACAAGTGGAAGAGAAAGATCTTAAGGAAGGGGAACCCTGGCTTTAGCAATGAAGAGAGCAGGAAGAACAGATTTCCTCACCATTCACAACGACCTGAATGTCTTTGAAGTTGATCTCCCCCCGTGCCAGGATTCTGCCCTCACAGCGGTAAGTGCCCTCATCTGTTTTCTTGATGCCCCGGATCTGCAGGTAGTTGTTGGATAGGACTATGAACCGGACTAGAAGAGATAAGAGGCAAGTTCATCCACGGCCAGTCAGAGAACTCTGCAGTGTGCAGGCAGGTAGCTGAGCTTCACCATGAACTGGTCATCTTCCCATTAGGTTATACTCTTATGTTCCCTCTTCTCCAATCCCATTCCCCTGAGAACTCTACTATCAATGGCGTCATGAATGTACCAGTCAGTCCCTATGGGTGGGCAGTCCTCAGAGTATACCTTCCCAGCCTGAGGCTCTTATATTCTTCCCACCCCTCTTATGCAATGTTCCCTTGGAGGATGTCTCCTTTAGTGTTGGGTTCTCAGCTGTGAATTTTCTGCTTTGATGAGTTTTGGGTCTCCTCAATGTCAATGGCTATCTCCCTGGGGGAGGATCTCAAGATAGCTATTATTTTTGTTTGTTTCTGTGATTTCTTTTGAGACAAGGTCTCATAATATAGTCTTTGCTGGCCTGGAACTCACTATGTAGTTTGACACATCCTCAAACTTGCAGTGATCTTCCTGCCTGATCTTCCTGGATGCTGGGTGCTGAGATCACAGGAGTGTGACACCACACCCATATAATTTTCTTAACTTCACCCTCACAAGATTGGCTTTAGGCTTAAATAATAAAAAGCTTCCCTGACTCTGAAATATACCTGAGTGCAAGTTTTCTAGGGATTTGTCTTTTGACTTGGAAATCAGGTATTTGAATCAATCTACAGATATAAGACCATTTAGGATCTGGAAACTACATGTGGGGCCTGGGCCCCGAGTGAGAGTTAGTGAAATGACCTTGAGGCTGGTTAAGGTGGAAACTTAGGGGACCCAGTGGCTCACTGAAATTCAGGTCTTACCATCTTTTTTCAGGATGACATCTCTGCCTTTGTGTTTCCAGATGATGGTTGGGGGCAGGGAGCTGACCACATCACACACAATCACAGCATCTTCCCCTTCCCTGAATTCCTGTGGGGTTGGTGCATTCTTGAACATGAGCTTCTCTGAAAAAAACAACAGAGGCAGAGTAAGGAAAGATCCCTTCTCATTAGAACCATGCTTCTGGATTTGAGCTCCTGGCAAGCCTCCCATACAGGAGAGGCTCCCACTCAGCACTGGGTCATTGATGAGGAGCAAAGAGGTTGGTACAAAAAGGGTTCCACTGAGGGGAACATGTTCCTTGCCATGTGGGCTGAAGCACAAGTGCAGTGATGGGTAGCACCTACAGTCTACAGTGAGAACAAAAGTCATCCAATCCTTTCTTTAGCTCTCACTCTACCTCTGGCCCCATCCCATTGTTTTCCTATATCAAAGATTAGGAAAGGAGAACTTGACATGTTTGTTTGTTATTGTCACTCAAGGAAGGCATGGAGAAACCCACAACAGCCCCCTGAGAACTGTATTATTTATACAGAATGGAGGCTGGCTGGCTGGCGGAGGCATAGAAATAATGACAGTGGGAATCAACTTTGAAAGTCGTTGGATAGCCATAGACCACTTGAGCATGTATTACCACAGAAAGGAAAGGAAAAGCATGGCTGGAGAGATGGCTTATCAGTGAAGGCAAATGCCTGTGAAGCCTATGGGACTCAAGTTTGATTCCCCAGAACCCATATAAGCCAGTTGCACAAGGTGGCACATGCACCTGGAATTTGTTTGCAGTGTCTGAAAGCTCTGGCATGCCCATTCTCTCTCAGTACATATGCCTCTTATAAACAAAAAAAGGGGAAAAAGGAAAAGGAGCTGCCATGCGCTCAGTCATCCTTCTACTGCCACCTCCCACTTTCTACATTTCCCCACGTGTCATGCTCAGAATGATGAGAATGGAAAGTGTAGAAGAGAGTGGCTCTTACGGAAGATCTTCACATTGACAGTGGCCTCAGACTCACTGCCATCCTCGCCAGTGACTACACACTTGTAAATTCCGGCATCATCGATGTTGGCATTGTAGATGGTAAGTGTGGAGGAGGAGTCATCATTCCACACCACTGAGATCCTCTGCTGGTTTGGGCTGAGTTTCTCTCCGTTGGGGGAGAACCAGGAGATGTCCTTGTCTTTGGCATCTCCAGCCACTAGGGAGGAAGAGATTATATTCAAGCCACTGGAATCAAGAAGATTAAGCCCCTCCAGAGTGACAGTGGATACTCAGTAAGAACTACTGGCTAGCAGATAAGCCAGGACTGAAAGGCCTGGGAGGCAGACCATCAGAACCACTTTGCAGCCCTGCTCTCTATATGTTTAATTACTGTATATGTAACGCCTCTCATAGCAGCTGCCTGCCTGTTCCTATATTGTTTTATAGTGTTTTTAGTGAGGGAAGAGATATTTGATGTGGACCTACTGTATACTAGACACCAACCTAGAAGCAACTGTGCCTTATAGACTGGAAAGTTAAGGAAGCTAGTTTATCTGAGACCTGAGCTCAAGACCTACTTGGTCTGAGCAAACTGATCAGGTTGACTTTGACTTTGAGTGACTGTCATATTCTGAGTTGAGGATGAGACACACCGGCTAGTCCGGGAGTGCAGATTCCAATCACTTTTGAGTGTAGCCCCTTCTCATGCAAACTGGTATGAGTGCTATACTGGCACCTGCTGCCTCAGGCACATAATTTCACCTCTTGTGTGCTTATAGGAGGCAGCAGATCACCTATGTCACCACTCTCTGGGCAAATGTGAGGGGCAGATTGCTATTGCTCAGAGGTTCAGAAGCCAAGCTAGGGAAGAATGAAAGCTCTCCAATCTCCTTCTCCCCATTCGTCTTGCTTCTCTGCATGGCACCCTTTACAGGCTGCACCACCTGGCCCTATGCTGATGCTTGGTATGGAAATGAAGAAGTCTTCTTTGCAGGGCCCATAATGTCCTCAGTAAATACCACGATCTTCAAGATGTGCTGTGGATTCTGAGGCAGCACCTCCAGATTACTGAAACCACACTAATGAAGCAAAGCTGTGGTGGATGCACCCCATGGCTACAGGCTGCAGGCAGTTAGAGCTCCTCTCTGCCCAGGGCTGCTTGGTAAATGCCAGAGTTTACAGCCCACTCAGCTCTTTCCTGGTTCTGGTCATGTTCCCAATTCTAGGCATGTCATCTACAAAATACTGTAAGGTCTAATTCCATGTCCTTTCTTCCATAGGACATTTCCTGATCATTATCAGAGCCCTGGGAACAGCCTGAAGTCCTTAAACAAGTGTAGAGGTTAGAATGTAAAATGCTCCCAGAAGCTCATGGGGTTGAACTCTTAGCACCCTGCTGGTAGAACAATAGGAGAAGGCTGTGGGATTTTAGGAGCTGGAGTCTTGCTGGGGGCCATCTGCCACTGGGGGAAGGCCTGGAGTTTATGGGCTAGTCCCATTTGCTAGTCTTGCTCTGTCTCCTTTTTACCAGTTGGCTATGGATTTCCACTCTGGCCTACCATGCCTTCTCCACCATGATGGACTCTGCCCTCTGGAACTACAAGCTGAATTAAACTCTTTTCCTTCATAAGTTGTTTATGGTTAGGTATTTTGTCTCAGCAACAAAACAACAACTGATACAATAAGCAAAAAGGACACCAGGTTGACATCCCAGTGCCATGGGAGGGTACGAAGATAGAACACTTGTGTTCGCAATAGTCCTGGAAAACCCAGGGCTGGTCAGCTGGAAATTTGCCCTCAAGACCTTCTTGGGGTTTAAACATCTGAGGGATTGCAAGAAATAAGCCTTAAGTTGACCTAATGACACATTATGTCTAAGCCAAGGCCTTTCAGAGAATTCTGGAGATCTGGGGCTATCCACTGTCTTAGAGTTATGTTGCTTTTCCTACGAAAGCCCTTGGATCTGCTCCAGTGTCAAGCAGAAATCTAGCAGATGCATGCCACTACAAAAAGACAGCCTTGGAGAGGAAGACGAGCACTCCTGGCTCTTCCGTGGTGACACTACTTGACTCTGGAGCAGAAAAAATGGCCAGAGTTCTTGGCCTGAAGGGTCTTGGAGGTAGGCTTTGAAATACATTGGGTAGAACACTTGCCTTGGCACAAGAAGAATTTGGACTCTCCAACGCTGATTTCCCCTTGACTGGGAACAATATCCACCTGCAGAGAAACTGAACAAGAAAAGTTTGATCAGGGAATGTCCTGTGGAAAAAAGGACATGAAATTAGACATCAGAGTTTTTTTATAGTAAAAAATAAATTTAATATTTTTTTATCTTCGAGAGAGAAAGTGAGAGAGAGAGAGAGAGAATTAGTGTACCAGGGCCTCAGCCAGTGCAATAGAACTCCAGACGCTTGCACCACCTATTGGACATATGCAACCTTGCGCTTGCTTCACTTTTGTGTGTCTGGTTAATGTGGGATCTGGAGAGTCAAACATGGGTCCTTAGGCTTTGCAGTCAAGTGCCCTAATGGCTAAGCCATCTCTCTAGCCCCAACAAAGTATCTTTACACTGTAGCTAGAGGTGGACATAGCCCAGACTGCTCCCAGATGAACTGTCACCAGAGTACAAGAGTCCTCTGGGAGATCTGTCCTAAGCCACAATGCTTTGGACTCACAGAAATAACAGTCCAACAGTCCCTTTTAGTTGCTCATCTGAAGTGCCTTCAGGACTGTTAAGAGCCTGTCACTCCAGAATCCTGTGCAGGGATCTCTTGCAAATTCCTCATGATGGCATGTGGGATCACCGTGATGATTTACACTGATTCTTGGGTAGGGGATGCAAATGAGTGTCCACTTCACCTCACAACATAGGACCAACATGTACATTCTTATAATTGGACCCAACATCACACATCATCATCCTGATTAGTCAGATGTTCTTCTGAAATCTTAGTCTCTGCCTTACGGAAGTCCCTGGTTCCCTTGGTGACTTTCCCTCAACTTTTTACTTGAATATCCATACACTCTGTCATTCTATGGGGCTGATAAAAAATACATTGTGCCAGATCTCACTGATTCCTGTTTTCACTCTGTTCCTCCTTTGTCTACTTATAGCAGGTAACAAGTGTTCATTGAAACTGTACTTTTATGATTAGAAACAGAATGCTTTATTCATTTGAATTCATCTTCCTTCTGCCCTTCTTCCCCTTCAGCAAATCTCAAAGAGAAAGGCTAACACATATTTGGGTCAAGGATGGAGCTCCTCAGAGCCACTATGAGGCAGGCACCCAAACAAATCAGGCTAGATCATAGAGACTCAGTGAGCCCTTCCAACAGCCATTTTCTGTTCACAGTAGAATGGAGGGAAAGCTGGTTGCCATGGTGACTGGCTTTCCGGCAGGGCTGGTGCAGCAGCTCTGAATCTATGCTCATGTGATGAAGAAGCCACAGTTGTGCTTAGCAGAAGATGGGGATCAAAAGGTGTGCTTGAGGCTGGAAAGGGAGTGTGTGGGGGGTGGGTGGGGGATAGGCTCTTGGGGGATGCAGCCCTCTTAACTATAGCACTGACATAAAGGAGATCATCAAGAAATTCAGCAGAGGCTGTGGAGTCAAAGGGAAGGAATGGAGCTAGGGAGAGGAAGGGATAGAGTGAAGGAACGAGTGAGAAATGGGAAGAAAGGCAGGGGAGTGGGGGAGGCTCTCTTTTGTGCATAAAAGGGGAATCCTGGAAACACTCAAACACTGGGCTGGGGAAGAAGTACAGTACTCTAGGCATGGCTAGCCACTCTCAGTCTGCTGCTTCTGCACATGCTGGGTTCAGGACTGAATTCTTACCTGAGAGCAATAATAGGTCTTCCCTACACCTTTCCTGACTGTAGTTAGTTGGTACAGAGGGCTGCACAGGGACATGATGCTATTCACAGGTGCAGCCAGGACTGACTGACTGCTCCCTTACTCTCCTCTGTATGGATTTAGTTGCTGCCGAATTCCACACCGTGAGGTGTAAAGGCCGTATCATCCATCCCGCCTCCTCCTCACTTTTCAGATGAGGAGAACTAAAGGGATTTCCTTACAGCCTCTTCTAGTTAGGGATAAGGTGCCAGGCCTTCTGACTCCAGGTAAGAGTTATCTTATGGAGCAAGGCTAGCTCTGTGAAGAGGAAAGATGTTAGTGTTCGGTGTAAGAAGAAATCTGGGCACAGTGAATAGCATCCATCAGAGTCCCTATTCCTTGAGGAGCACAGAAAGCCGAGCACTAAGGCGCCCTACCTTTGTAGGGAGTCTGCAGCCTTACAGAGGGCAGTAGGTCAGTGCTGCTATCCTAAGACCAAGCACGACTTCTCTGACTGCTTTCAGTGGCCCTCACTGCACTGGAACTATGGTCTTAGGAAGCCCAGAAGCTGTCTCTGCCATGCCTCCCCCAAGTAAACACAATTTCTGGAGCATACAGGGACATTCCTTAGAGAAGCAGAGGCATATTTCTGCCTTCAAAGTTCACTGGCCCATATGTTGAACATTAGCCATCAGTTTCAACATAAGGATCTTGTTACTGTGGTAGAGCCCTCACTGCTGGACAAGAATATTCTTATACAGAGTGGGGTGGAGGGAAACTGCCTTCTTTTTTTTTTTTTTTTTTTTAAAGCTTGTTTGAAAAAGAACATGACTCTCAAGGGGAAGTCAGGCTGAAGAACTGTCATAACCAAATGTGGCCAGATCCACCTATGGGGTATGGAGAGAAATGAAAATTTCAAAGGAATTCCTAGCTGAACGGTGTCCATGCACACATTTATCATGGGTTTTAGAAAGGAGAGATCTTCCATTGAGACTGCCAGCTTTCTGCATACAAGAAAAGGATAGTGATTCTTCCCTCAAAATATCAGAGAGGCTGGGCCAGAGGAGCCCTGGACACTCTACAAATAATGCCTGGATGTTTTCCATTGTAGTCACTGGATGATTATTCTTCTGCACATGTCAAACTTTGAAGTATTGGGTTTAATAACGGTAAGTAGAAGCCCTGCTGTAAACTCCAAACTCTTTCTCTCCACTACTTGTTCCTTCCCTCCACTTCTCTATGACTACTTTTGTTCTTCCCAATAACAATGTTTGTGTTATGCAGAACCTCCTTGAGTTGCAAGCATGCGTGAGGCTTCCTAACCAGGCGTAAGGCACACCTTTAAAGTAACGAAAGAATGCAAGCCTCCCAGATCAGTGCCCCAGTCCTGCTTTGCCTCACCATTCCCGGCATCAACACTGAGATCTTAATTGCACCCGAGGCTGCACGCTAACAGACACAGGCGTTTTGACATGGGTGGGCTCTACATGTTCGGATGACATTGTCCAGCGATTTCTGTGTTCTTCTATGGTACTCGTCCCCCACCCACGACCCACCTGCAGCCAGTTCTCACTGTCAAGTTTACAAAATCCAGCTCATTATTGCATCAAGTCTCCCAATAGTTCTGACAGATGAGGCGACTTGAGAGTACTGTACTGCTTCACGGAAGACGAAAATGAAGTGTAGAGAAACAAAATATCTTACACAGCTAACGAGCAACCACATGAGTAATGAAAACCATCTATTTATAAGGCACTATCCCATCCCAACCTTCTTGCAGCTTCCAAATGGTTGATGATAACCAATTAGCTTTGGATGTCTGTAAATCAGACTAAAAAGATCCTTTTATAATTTTTTTTTAAAAAAACTATTTAACATATTTTATTCATTTATCTATTTATCTGGGAGAGAGAAATAAGCCATTAGGGAGACAGAGACAGAGGGAGAAAGAGAGAATATGGGTGTATAGGGCCTCCAACCACTGCAAATGAACTCCAAACACACATATCACCTTCTGTATCTGGTTTATGTGGGTACTAGGGAAGCGAGCCTGGGTCCTTTGGCTACACAGGCAAGGGCTTTAACCACTAAGCAATCTTTTAGCTAAGTTGTCATTACCATTTCTTTCTTGGTTAACAATAACCAACTTCTTTGCTCACAGGTAGCATCAAGACTCCCATTTTACAGATGAAGAAGTGGAGGCTGAAGGCTCTGAGTAATAGTCAAGGTCGAAGGCAGGTTAACAGAGACCAGAGCCCCAGCTATTTTTCTCTATCTTTTAAAATATTATTTATTTATTACAAGCAGAGAGAGATACAGAGAAGATAGACAAACAAATAGAGACAATGAGCCTGCTAGGGCCTCCTACCACTGCAAATGAACCCCTGATGCATGCACCATTTTGTGCATATGGCTTTACATAGGTACTGGGGAATTGAACCCAGGTCATTAGGCTTTGCAGGTAAGCACCTTAACCACTGAGCAATCTCTCCAGCCCTTTCTCACACGGTCTTAATCCTAGTAAATGGATACAAAAAAAAAAAAAAAAGGTTTTATCCTCATCTCTTAAAAAAAAAAAAACAGGGCTGGAGAGATGGCTTAGCGGTTAAGCGCTTGCCTGTGAAGCCTAAGGACCCCGGTTCGAGGCTCAGTTCCCCAGGTCCCACGTTAGCCAGATGCACAAGGGGGCGCACGCATCTGGAGTTCATTTGCAGAGGCTGGAAGCCCTGGTGCGCCCATTCTCTCTCTCTCCCTCTATCTGTCTTTCTCTCTCTGTCTGTCGCTCTCAAATAAATAAATAAAAATTAAAAAAAAAAAAAGAAAATCTCAATTAAAAAAAAAAAACCAACCATGGGAGACTGACAGGTTTTTAAATGTGTTTGCAGCTCTAGTGTCTGTTTTTTTAGTTGCTGAATGTTCTGAATGCAGTGCCTCCTCTCCTAGCAAACAGCTTCAGGTGTAGACAGACGTTTTATAACTCCCAGCTCCCTAGCAGAAGTAGGCTATAAAGCCTTAGTTGCTGAGGAAAAGTGAATGAAAATTTCAGTTCATAAAAGATGCCAAGATACTTATTGGAAGAGGTAGGGATTTAGTTAAGGCAAAGCAACAGAAAAATTATTTTGATTTCCAAAAGGAGTTCATAGATTTTGCTTAAATCAGCAACTTCTTGCAGTGGTTTGATTTTACTGGTTTTCTTTTTCAGATTCTAATGTGCTTAAGGGGATAAGAGTTGAGATCAAAAAGTGAACTCAGATCTCCCCCATGGTTAGTTGGAAATTATGTTCAGAGGTTAGGAAGGCATTAGCTGCTGAAAAGACAAGACTGAAGATATATAATGGGTCCAGGGTCAGTGAGGACACATCCAAGGAAGAGTCCCTATGATCAACTTAAGAGATGGATCAAGAATACAAGGTAGCTCTGCTCAGTGACTAAGCATGCCATAAGGCCATTTTTTAGATTCTACTTAATAATGGCTAAGGGACTTTTTAAAAAAGGTGTGAGGTTATAACCCTAATGTTTGTTTGTTATTCTTTTTGGTTTGCATGAGTGTGTGTGTGTGTGTGGTGTGTATACATGTTTTTATGTGTGTGGTCACAAGAGTGGGTGCATGTGTATGCATGTGCATATTTGTGTGTGTGTATATGAACGTGTGTGTGTGTGTTCATGTGGAGGCCAGAGGTTGAGGTCTGATGTCTTTCCTCTATTATTCTCCACCTTAATGTTTTGAGACAGGGTTTCTCACTGAACCTAGGACTTATCAATTTTGCTAGACAAAGCTAGCTGCCTCCTAGTGCTGGGATGACAGGTGTGCAGCGCTGTTTACTAGAGTCTCAACTCAGTTCTCATTCTTTCATGGCAAGCCCCTTGCCTACCAAGTCATCTCCCCAGCCCCTGGGTGTTCTTTTAGAAATGATCCTTAAGTTAGCATCACTGTACACATCCACTTTGACAGAGCCGTGCATTCCTTTCTCCAAGTAAAATGGAAGGTGTTCACACATTCCTAAAAATATTTTATTTTTATTTATTTATTGTAGAGGGGGGAGGGAGAGAATGAGTGCACCAGGGCCTCTAGCTACTGCCAAAGAACACAGGATGCACACACCGGCTTTACATGGGTGCTGGAGAATTGAACCTGGGTCCTTAGGCTTCACAGGCAAACGCCTTTACTGCTAAGCTATCTCTCCAGCCCAGTGTAAGCCTTTTTTTATAACTGTTGGATGCCTATATGTGGAGACCAGGAACATAACAATTGACTCACTGCCAATTGCCTGTGACTCTCATGGCTAGCAAAGCCCTCCGGAAAATAAAGGACCTATACACCGCTCAACCTACTCAACTCAGTGAAAGTAAAACAGACTCAAATGTAACAGTCCTGCGGAGGGCTTAAGAAAGACCATGTGCATTAGCACACATAGAAATAATAAACACTTAATATATAACAACCCTTCTATAAGTGAAACATTTCATAGTAAGTGAAAGAATTTATTTCACTTATGTCTGAGAGAAGCAATGTTTTCCTTTAGGTTTTGAAATCAAGTGCCTTTCTCAAATGATCCAATCTATGGCAGGTAGCTTATTTCTGCCTTTTACATTAATTTAAGATATTTGTGAAATACTGAATTCAGAGCCCCCCCTCAAAAAAATAATGGAAGCACCAAATGACAGTGCATTGGAGTAATCATGTCACTCTGGCCTCAGCATTCCTATCTGAAAGAATAATAACTATGAACTCATGCAGTGGTATTGTCCCAGAATTAAACAATCTGGCTGGGGAGACAGCTTGGTTAGTAAAGCCCTGGCATGCAAGCATGAGGACCTGAGTGGGAACAGGAAGATCCTTTGGGCTTTCTTGCAAGCTTGTCCATCCAAATTGGTGAACTCAGGTTCAATGAGAGACCTTGTCTCAAAAACAAAAACAAAAACAAAAACAAACAATAAAAAGGTAGAGAGAGATTGAGAAAGATACCTAATATTGACCTTTGGACTCTGAATGCATGCACATACACACACACATGTACCTACATGCGGATACACTACACACATATGCAAAAATGAACAAATAGTCATGAAAGGTTCTATTAAAGAACTCAGGACCATCACCTGGGTCCAAATTCCAGCTCTAGCATTTAGTAACTGAGTTGGTTGGCAGTTGTATGTCAGACTCTGTATTCTTCAGTTGTAAATGAACATAGTGACTCTATAGATTCCATAGGGATACTGAAGTGCTTTAGAAAGGCAATGCATATAGTGGCACACACAGAAACACAATCTCAAACAAATAAAATCCCTGATGATGCTTATATAATAGGAAGGAGATGGCAGGAACTTGTATACTACTGCACTGCACCCAACTTCCCCAAAGTCTATGAAGGTACGTGTGTGTGCATGCACGTTAGCATGTGTGTGTATATGTGTATGTGTGTGGATGCTTATCCACTGAGCTTGTACAAATGTATGCATGCATCCTAATGGAATAGTTCAACATGTCAGATTCCTACTGCTGCAAGACATATCTGGACATACATTTTATCACATATGGATGAATAAATTATAAAGAATGACACAGGAGTGTCACTCGTACTTGACCTATGAGTCCTACACTGTGACTTGGCAGCCATACAGAAAGAGAAAATGAGGTGAACAGTTTAACTTTTAAATATCAACCCAAATTTAGAGGCCATCTTAAAAGACCAACTTCAAACACATGTTCTTAGATATTTGGGTTTCCTACTGTATACAATGACATCAACATGGCAGACCATATTCTAATTGCCACTAGATGCATCCTCAATGCTCAGAACTTGCTCAGAGCAGAACTGGAATCATCTAGAAGTTATAGTAGAACTACTGCTAATCTTTCAGCCACAGAATTTGTTTGAATTTTTACTTAAACCTAATCACCCAGAAGTAATCTAATGAGGTTCCCAAGCTGATGAACACCAGTCTATAACCAAATCCCTGGGAACCCTGTGTGTAATGCTTCCATAGGGTCATGGACTCTGGGCTACAACCAGAACATGTGTCAAGCTGGAGAGTGAAGAAAAGCTTTCCTAATGGCTGAGGTCTCTCCTGAGGTCTAATGAGTACCAGCAAGCAGCTCATGCGTGAGAGTGGAATATGAACCTGAAGAAGAGAAGGATGACTCTTGGTGAGGGTGGGGATAGATTTACTTTAAAGCTATCAGAATGGAGAATCTGGAATGCAGAAGATGAAGACAAGATACAGAATGGTACAGACATCACCAAGCTAAATTCCCTCGAAAGACAATCTGCACTTTTTATACTTACATACTGAGCAAATTTCCAAAATCTAGTATTTTAATAGACTCATAAAAATGGGCATTGTTTTAAGGCTAAAGATATGAATCAAGTAGTGCTGGTATAGCTCTCCTCTAACCTTTCCAAATTCCATGACTCTTCCAAACAAGTAATGGAGGGAGACAGTGTCAAGAAGGCAGGTGTGGCTTTGTACCTCTTCTGTGTTCAGTATTACTCATTATTATCATTTAAAGTATAACATTGTACAAAGAGAAATATGACTATCACTGCACAACTGAGGCTTTTAAAGAATACTTTATTAATTTTCAAGCTCAGAGAGACAAAGACAGAAACAGAGAGAATAGGTATGCCAGGGCCTCCAGCTGCTGCAAACGAGCTCCAGATGTATGCGACAATTTATGCATCTGGATTTATACGGGTACAGGGGAATTGAACCAAGGTTGTCAGGCTTTGCAAGTAAGTGCCTTAACCACTTTTAGCAATCTTCCCAAATGGCTTCCACAACTTAGTGTGTTTTTTTTTTTTTTTAAATCTATGATCTCATCATCCTAAACGTGATATTCTATAGAACTCTGGTGACAAACAAGAGCAACTAACTTGTTACAGGCAGGAGGCTCTAGCTCTTTTTCCATTCATTATTTAGTAATCTGTTTTTGACAATTTATATTGCACATAATGTATTTTTATTGCATTTGCCTTTGACATTAACTTCTCTTGTTCCCCTCCCATGCTTGTTGAACTCATTCTTTCTATCTGGCACCCTTCCTCTTTCCTCCTTTCCTTCCTCCCTTCCTTTCTTTTGGTGTTTTTTCTTTAGTTTTTGGTTTGATGAACCACTTGGTTTAATTAGGTTTGTTTGCATGAGAATGGGTGGGGGATTATTTGTTAGAGAATGGAAAACTTACCAATAGCTATACCATGAAAGAAAGTCTTCTCCATGGAGGTGGGGACTCGAGAACCTTCCCTCCATCCATGTCAGAATGTTGATGGGTCCAATTGTGTTCAGGGCTGGTGCAGAAGGGGCTTTATTTCTTAGCATAAATTAAGTGACTGTTTTCAATGAGATGTAATTGGCTGCTGGCTCTACCCCATGTGTCTGGCCTCAAATCAGAAACCAAAGCCAAGCCAGGTAACAACTTCAGCCTTCCCGGCCTTCTGAGTTCACTGGGTCATACTGCCTTTTTATTAGGTCCAATTCTAAAAAATGGGTGATTTTGTTTTATAGGGGAAAAAAAAAGCCAGTGGGAGCTGGGGAGAGGGGTTAGTTTGTAAAGTGCTTGCCTTGTAAGCATAAAGACTTGAGTTTGATCCTCAGCATTCATGTTAAAAAAAAATCCAGGCATGTTCTTATAATCCCAGCCCTGGGGTGGTAGAGACAGGAAGATCCCTGGGGCTTCTTGACCAGATAGTCTAGCCTTGTTGGTGAGCTTTAGGCAATAAGAGACTCTGTCTCAAAATAAAGAAAATTGAGCCTGAGAGGAACAATACCTAGATTGTCCTCTGTGCTCCACATGCATACACATACATGTACACGTGTACCTAAACATACACAAGCCACCGTCCTCCCCCCACACAAAGTCAACAGCTAGGAACCACGGATACTGCCTTTCCAAACTACTTAGCAGCCAGAAAACATGACAAATTCCAGGTCACATCCTGTCCTGCACTTTATGGTACACTTGTCCGTCTAGCTGCTCAGAAGTGATAGAAGCACACAGTGGCAACTCCCTCATTTCCATCACCAATGCCTATGCACCTACAAGAAGGATTCAGGTATTGCTAGAAACACTTAGGAGCATCTTTGATGCCTGTCAAAAGAAATGCCTCAAAGGGACATGAGTCTCACAAGTTGCAGAGCACACCCACAGACCCAGCACGTGGCCAGGAGGGAATCCAGTCTGGCCACAGAAAAGGAGCTCGCTTGCCTATTTCAAAAAGCCTCACAAAGGACGGTGACACTATCCAGATTTGAGTGTTTTTACTTCTGCCACAGCAGCACAGACTCTAAGTGTATTCCTTGAGTCTTCGAAGGGCTAGTAGAGGGTAGCAACCAGCCTCCTGCTGTGACAGCAGGAACGTTCCAGGCCCCTCACTCTGAAGAATGCATTGCTGTGTGTGTGTGTGTGTGTGTGTGTGTGTGTGTGAGAGAGAGAGAGAGAGAGAGAGGGGGGGGGGGGGGAGAGAGGAGACATCATTACATGGTCTATTTATAATGAGGCTTCTCAGTCTCTGCCCTGACATTCAAGGCCAGGATTGTACAGCCACTCAGTACCCAAGAAGGCTCAGCTGGAAGGCACCTGATGTACTTTCTTCAGCTCCTTCATTTTACACTTGGAAATCCCAGAAGCAGAGTGTAGAACCCTGCAATAAATTTTGGGAGCCCTGAGGTTAGCCATACATGCTGACTCCTGACCAGGGCTGCTTCTTTGCACAGAATTTTCTCATTTTATTTGTGGATCCTCAGAAGCTAGTTTTCTTTTTCTTTGTTTGGTTTTACCTAGTCTCACCTCCATCCCCAGCAGCCAGAGTCATAAAATGGAGAAAATAGCTCTAGAAGCCCCGTTAAAGAAGGGGGACAAATGACATGGCTTATGAGCCTTGTGGAAAACTGTTTAAACTATCTGATATGCCCAACACTGGGAGCTGTGTGTGTGTGTGTTTGTGTGTGTGTGTGCACATGCATGTGCGCACCACAGTATACATGAGGAAGTTAGAGGATGACCTCAGCTGTTGGTCCTTGCTTTTCATCTTATTGTGTCTGTGTCTGCCAGACTAGCAGGTCTGAAAACTTCCAGGAGGTTCTCTGGTCTCTGCCTCCCATCTTGCTCTAGGCATAATGGGATTACAGAAACCCACTATAGGTTCTGGCTTTTTATACAGCTTCTGGGGACCTGAATTTAAGTAATCATGCTGTGTAGCAGGCACTTTCTCCACTGAGGGAGCCATCTTCCAGCACAGAGACACATTGTAAGGCTCCTTGCTCCTGTTTTAGGATACCTTTCTTGGTTTTCCCTTTTCTAGTCAGACTGGGTAGACCAGTACCTTGTATGAAAATAAATTACAGAAATGTAGAGCAAGGACACAAAATAGATGTTTGGAGCTCTGCTAAGGTTCTCTAGATAAACAAAGCACAATTTATCAATCTGCCTGGATAAGCTGGGGCTTCTTGGTAAATTGCTATGTGCTATCTGATGGCACCCAGGTTGGCCCTGACAATACAGTCTTAGGTAGTTCTCTGAAGCTTTGCTTGACAAAATGACTCATCACAGTCCTTTTCTTCCAGCTATAGAAAGGTACTGATACAAGGCGAACTCCCTCCCAGCTTCCCTCACAAGAGTTTCTGCTAACATAGCAAAAAGCTGGAATTATATCTTTCAATATTTGTCCAGCTGTTGTTTGCAGATGTTGTATTCTTTACACCCAGAAAATAGAGATTTAGTGAATGCTAGCATGCAACTTCATCCTGAGAATTTCAGATATTGCCCATGTCTTTCCAAAATGTCTTTATGTGATGATCACTTTAAGCACATCTGGGCTATTGAAGACACAAAGCTTACTGTCTCTCAAACAACAAATAAACAGCATTATTAAGTTTGGTTTCCATATTAAAAAAACTCTACACTCTCAAATATATGCATTCAATTATTATGTGATAAACACTGTACTAAACATTTAATTAATTTAATCCCTAAAATAATCCCAGGAGATTGGTACTACTGTTGTCCTATTTGAGAAATAAAGTAACTGAGGAAAGAGAAGGTCAAGTCACTGGCTCAATGTAACAAAGCTGGTAAGTGATAGAGCCAAGATTTGAACCCAGGCAGATCTGGATCCAGTGTCCTTGTTTTTAAGTATGCACTGAAATGGAGTCAATTGCAAAGTCAACTTTGGTGAAAAGGAGTTGCTCTTCTATTGGATGGACTGGTAGACAGGTATTATATTGGAGTATCTATGGATGAGAAGCTACCCTGACGGAAGTCTTGGGGCACACTGACTCTTAGCAGAAGCTGGGATTGAGCATGCCAGAATTCCTGACCCCAGAAGGCCATCCTACTTTGGCCACAGCAGCCTTCCTGAACATTCTCTCCTCACCACTCATGGCTTTGCCTCAATGCCTCTCTGAAGTCTGCCCTCCTGCTGCTGCAGCTCTGTGTTCAGCACAGATGGCGGCCACCATAGGGAGAGGATCGCAGGAGGCGGGCTTTCCCCTGTGTGTGTTACTCCTCATTCCCCAATGGAGGTTCTAGATAAGCCATACCTCCTCTATTAGAATGTGATATTAAAAGTACTTCTTCCTGGATGTGATGGTTCATGCCTATCCTCCCAGTCCCTTGGAGATGGAAGCAGGAGGAGTGAGAGTTTGAGGACAGTTTAGAATGTACAGTATGACTCTGTTCAGAAAAAATAATAAAAATATGTGATTCTATATGAATTGTGAGTGATTCACCCACACCACTGCAGGGCGTGCATTTGCAATGATTGTTCATGTACCTGATGGACTTGAACATTTCCAGGCAGCTGTTCCCTGAAGGGCCACCTCTAGGGTGCTACTGGAGGTCACACTCTTTTCTACATGATGACGAGTCCATTTTCAACTCACATAGCCACTCTTGCCCCAATAAGATGGTATTTGAGCTGCATGGTCATACATGAGGCTAAGTTATATGAAATTAAGATGGGTAGACCAGAAGAACACCAAAGCATTTAAATCATAATTCTCCAGATCATATCCTCAATATCTAGGAACTGACTGCACTGCTGTCCTGAGCTAGGGAAGGGAGCTAGTAGGAATGCTGCCTCTGGCTCCATAGCTTTCAGAACCTAGGGTGGCCACAGAGCTGGGTGAGCAGTTGTGATGACCAAGAAGAAGAGGCTGTAACAGATGATTGAGCCAAGGGGCTGTGCAAGCACATGTCAAATGCATGCTCATTCTGTGGGTGGCGTTTCATCTTTCAGCACTACTACCATCCATCTAGCCACAAAATTACCAATGGCATTCCTTTCTAATTCTCAGAGAAAAGTCCCCTGGCTACACTTAGAGCCTCCTCCTTCCTCTATAGTGTCATATCAGGGATGCAGACTAGCTCCCACATCCCGCCTCACCCCAGGCTGGTTCCTGACACTCCATCTTCATCCTTGGCGCTTTCTCCTTATGATTTATATTCCCAATAACAGCAGTGGCCTGTGGCTACACTTGAGGTTACCGGTGATCTTTTCTGAGTCATAAGGAAGCCAAGGTTCAGGCAGAGTTTGTTGGGAGGAGAGTGGAAATGCCACACGGGTGGAAGCAGGAGGTTGGGGAGAACATAATGAAACACATCTTCCTAGCATCTGGGACGTCCACCATGTGCTAAATGAGCTCCTTTCTTTCTGCTCAAAATAAAACTCCAAAGACCGCTAATAAGTCATAAAAATTTACCATGAAATATGAGATCCTTACATCCATTAGAGTTATTTGCTTGTTTTTTTATAGCAGGCTTTTATGAAAGCAACCCTTATTATGTTCTTTCATTATTCACTTATGCTCCACCCCTCCCCCAGCCCACACCAGACTGTCCTTGACACAGTCACCAAGCTTTGCAGAGGAAGCAGAAGAGCCTTTGAATGCTGGGCTATGGAATCAAAGGCAGGAACATGAAAGGCCCCATGGTACCATGTCATCAAGTGCTTTTGATGTTCAATGACTGAAATCTGAGGGGATCCCAAGAAGCCAATTCAAAGGTCAGGGACAAAAAACAAGGTACACCCTTGAGAAACAGGCATTCACACCATCATGCAATGCAGAGACTCTTGTTTTAAAAGGAATTTCACAGGCAAAGCTTCTTAACTTACCTATTAAGGTGACAAACTCTAGTTATGAGAAACTTTAAAATCAAGTAACTAAGACTTTATTCCTGGATCTTTTGTGTTGCTATCTACATTAAAGAAAACAACCTTCCAAAAAGCCAATGTTCCTGGGAAAGTTTTGGGAAGCTTACATATTCAGGAGGTCATACACCTCTTCTGGCAATGAGGGTGTGCAGTGACCACTGTGACTCTGGCTTGGAGGTCCCTGAACCAAACCTTTGTAAGAGATGTGGATAGGACATAGGTAAGGGACATTCAGAAAGCATGCAGCACACATGCATGCACACACACATACACACACACACACACACACACGCGTGCACATCAATACATAAATACACACATACCCCTGCAGACATACACTGATACACACACACACACACACACACACACACACACACACACACACCTTCCTCCTACCTACCTCACCCCAACTCCCTGTGCAGTGAATTGTGCCATGGGAACAGGCTCTCTGAATGTTCAAAACAGTGTGTGGTCACATTCTCCAGGGAAAACTGGACTCCTACAAAGAACTCAGGTCACTGCCCAATTCATTTTCCTTCTTTAAAAATGCAATCATTTTTCTGTAATGCTATTGCCTGGAAGGTTGAGGCAAGAAGATCCCAAGTTTGAAGCCAGCCTGGATTACATATTGAGTTCCAAGCCAGCTTTAGGTGCATAGAAAGACCCTGTCACAAACAAAACAAATCAGTCTCAATTTTAGGTAAATTTGGGCATAAAAGAACTAGTTTCTATTCCTAACAGACCCAGGGCAATGAAGCGCCCAATGACCAATATGAAGCTGGTTAAACAACGGCACTCCCACAGGATGCTTTTTGTTGAGAAGTTAAGTTTCATTTTTCATACATTTCCATGACAATGCCCCACCCTCAACCCATGCTGAATGTCTCTAAGGATTCAGGCACCCCCGGCTGCCACTTTGTGGCCCTGGAAGTGGCTATCCATCTGCCTGCCCTCAATGTAGCTCTGTTTTCTCCTGGAACGATGTGACCACTTCCTTTAAAGTATGGTGGTTTCCAGTCTCTGGTCATAAGAGATGGGGATGGCATGGACTACAAGTTCTATGTGGGCTGGGGCCTCCTGACGGCCTGCAGTTCCTCTATAATGTCTCTACCTTTGCTTCCCTTCAGTCCCTTGTCTCCATATTCCATAGTCTCCAAGGCTATTCTTCAAAGCACAGCTGCATGGCACCCACAATGTCTTGGCCAATGAGGCACTGCATATATGACTGTGGTCCCATAAAATTACAAAGGACAATTGGGAGGCTGAGGCAGGAGGATCTTTATTTAAAGACCGGCATTTAGTTACACAGTAAAACCCTGTTTGAAAAAAAAAAAAAAAAGCAATGCAGTGGAGCTGAAAAATTCCTATTTCCTAGTGACACTGGAATACAACTCATTGTGTTTGCTGTGCTGCCTATAAAAACACATCTACCACACTGTCAGGTGGATTAACAAGTATACAAGCATACAGTTATGCACATAATATAATAATAGACCATGTTATCATTGAATTACAATATACCACTTCTGCCTATAAAATAGGAAGGTATCTATATAAGAGTGTGCCTTGTTATGCCAGCAGCAATCTCAATATCAATTTTGAAGCATCAATCACAAGGCCATGTTCCAAAAATGATCATGCCATTTGTGTTTTTGTACAGGCATTCTGTGATGCTTGTAAACCCTGTGGATAACAAATTTCTCAAAATATTTTCTTGCTATGAAGCAATCCATTTTTTTTTTTAAGGCTAACAGAAGTCTTCATCCCTTAGATGCAAGAAGCAGCCAATAAACTTTGGTCGGAAAGAAAAAGTATTGATATATACGAATGTGCATCCTCATTCATGCAATATCCCTTATTTTATAACCAGGCAAGCTGCCTTTATTTCTATAAACAAGTCTTAGCTGTCAGCATCACTATTTGGCCTTTAATGATGCTAGTATCTTATAGAAAGCTATTAAACAGTAACAACCTGACAAAAAAATTCTAGTAGGGACCAGGGCTGCCAGAATACATGGCTAGAGATAAAGAGCAGACGATGCCACTAGCAGTCCCCCAACTCCCTGTGGGACCACGAATCTGCCTCTGAATCCCATCCCGCTCTCTGGAGTATAGCAGTTACATCTTACTCCTTCATTTCCCTCTTTCCAGCATGGGGTCTAGTTTTGCATTTCAAGAGACATGATTCACTGAGTCCATTAAGGTAAGCTGCCATATTTTGAATAGTCTACATAAATATTACCAACACACACACACACACACATACACACACTCACTACGATACTCCCCCAAGTCCTTACAATGTCATTTTCAAAAGCCATTGGACTGTGCTGGTACTTAGATGGGAAGAGAGGATGAGAAAATACAAGTTTTCTAATGATTTCTAGATAAGTTACAAGCTGGTCAATCAATCAATCAATCAATCAATCGATCAATCAATCAATCAATCAATAAAACAGCAAAACAAAATGCCAAGCCAACATAAAACAACTACCAGGCCATGACTACTTACTCTCTGTGTTCTCTACTTTTCCCTTGAACCTTGGGGTAAGGTAAGCAGATTTAAGTCTAGAGCTGGCCCCTGTCCAGGACCAAGATCCATTTGTAGTATCCCAAGAAGAATGATCCACAGATCAGAGTCTGAGGTCTAGAAGCTGGTGTAGAGCACAATGCACTGAAGTGCAAGAATTAAACCTGTTGTGTTCTAGAGAAAGGTCTCACCTCTCAGCTCAGAGTAAGGCTTCCTTTCAAATGTCAAGACTTCATTAAATGCCAGTTGCAAGGGACAAGCTTGCAAAAATCAGAAAAGAGAGATAAAGGAGCGATGGAAGGAGAAAGGAAGGGAGAGAAACTTCAGTCTAGAAGGAAAGTATCATTTAGATTAAAGACATGGCACCTGCTGGGTGCTATATTAGTGTAATGTGACTGGTAACCTTTGGAGCCCTTAGTGTCAGAGCCTTCCAGAAGCCACCATAAGCTTCACATCTATGATATCTATGATCCTCCTCCTTCCTGATGTGTATTTGGAACTTTAGATGAACACCAACTCTGCAGTGAGTCCTAGATTATGTGCCTAGAGCACAGGCGAGACTGAACAGAATGCTGGATATTCCCTCCTGGAATTCAGAATGTACCATTTCCAGACTCTTTCTTCCATGGCAAATCAAAAGGCTGGTCTGGGGTTATCTTCTGGCATTGCCCTTCAAAATCTGGTCCAGGATTTTCAGAGGCCAGAAACTCATAACAGGAGGGACTTTGAAAGTCACTGGCATGAAAATCAAATCTTCATCTGTTCCTCCATCCCAGCACTTGCTGTGCTATAATGTGACATTCTGATACCTGTTCGTGTGATAGAACTTCGGTAGGACTGAGTCTTTGCATCCTATGCCCAACACACAGTAGGCCGCAAAAGATAATTGCTGGGTCAATATGAGGATGATTTGGGGACAATCATTTTGAAAAGTAAATCAATCAACTGGCTCTCAATTGCAGGACTGTGGCCTTTATACCAAGGTTAAGTTACCTACTTAAAAATCATATGAGCTGGGGGTGGTGGTGCACACCTTTAATCCTAGCACTTGGGAGGCAGAGGTAGTAGGATCACCGTGAGTTTGAGGCCAATTTGAGACTACGTAGTGAATTTCAGGTCATCCTGAGCTAGAGTGAGACCCGAACCTCAAAGAAAAAAAATCACATGAATAGAGCTTGCTAAAAGTAGACTTCCTTTCTGTATCTTAAGATTGTAGTTCAGTACCTCTGGCTTGCAGCCCCTGTGGCTCTGCTTTTGAAAATGCGAGTGATTTTGATATACACCCAGTTAGGGGTCATTGGCTTAGTCAATAACCTGCCTGGGATAACTGATAAATTGCAAACAACATCTAACCCAGTTAAACTCTTCAAGCCCCTGGCTGAGATTATTTACTTGTGCAATCATTCTTAGGTTGCCCTGCTTACCTTGACATTTATCACATTAAGCAATGGGAGGTAGCTCTGCCAAAACTCCAGTTTCATGCATTTGTGTTCAGGTTGGTCACAATAGTGACCCAGGAAGTCCAACTTGACACTCATAGGCAACTGTGGTGGTTTGTTTTGGTTATTAGCTTGACTTTCCTATAGTACTCAGATATTTGGTCAAACAGCATTGTGGGTGAGTTTGGGAGGGGGGTTTCTGGGAGACTTGCACATTTCATTTCGTAGATTGCCTTTCCTGACATCTAATTAGTAATTCCTCATCTAATTTGTTAACATCCTGGATAGTATACAATCTCTCTGTGTGTCTGTCTCTCTCTGTCTCGTGTGTGTGACACCTGACCTCTTCTACCTACACTGAACTTTGACTGGAACTTACTTCACAATCTCTGATGGTTCTTGAACTCTGACTCAAGCTGGAACTTCTCTGTTGGTTCTTTTGAGTCTCCAGCTTGCTTACATTAGACTTCCCATCCTCCATAACCATGTGAACCAATTCCTTATAATAGATATCTTTATTTCTAAATCTGCATGTTTATATAGTACATACATAAACACATATCATTGAGTGAATGTGTATATACACTCGTACATGTATGCACATGTATTTATATTTTCTATTCGTTCTGCAGAACCAAGATGAGCATAGCAACATATGTGAATACACTGTCTTTTATAATTTTTTTGTTTTTATTTATTTATTTGCAAGCAGAGAGTGAGAGAGATAGAAAAGAGACAAAGAGAGAATAGGCATGCCAGGGTCTCCAGCCACTGCAAACCATCTCCAGAAACATGTGCCCCTTGTGCACCTTGCTAATGTGGTCCTGGAGAGTCGACCTGGGTCCTTAAGCTTTGCAGGAAAATGCCTTAATTGCTATGCCATTTCTCTAGCCCATATTATGTTTTTCTAAAAGTAGATATACCTTGCAATAAGCAGGACATAATGACAACACACAGGAAGCTACAATTGAGTACCACCGAACTTAACACTGAATTAAATATCCTTAGTTCATCTAGCTCATGAGGACAACTTGATACTACAAATGAGCAGGCTCAGTGTCAGCTGATGGCTTTGCTAAGCAGGGGAGTCTGGGATGTTACCTTATGAGCTATATGGCCAGTACTCCCACAGACGAATCTGTTGGTTATTGAGTAAAAAATGGATTCTGTATGCTCTGCACTGACCATTGCTAATCATACAAACCCAGGAAGGTGAGGTGTGCAGGAGAGAGGCATCTGACACTCTCTTCCTAAAGTGAGGCTTCAGGGTTCTGAAATAAATGCCTTTAGCAATTATAAATTAGCTATAAATCATAAACCTAGATAAATTACTGCTATAGTATCTACAAAATGGCAGTTATAAAGGATACTCACCACTAAGTGGTAGACTTTTTAGTCTTTAATCCTTCTGTTTTGTGGAATAAGGAACTACCTGCCTCTTACCTTTATTCTATTATATTGATGAATTTCAGGCCTCCACCGGAGCATTAATAGGATTTTTAATCCCCTGATGAACTGATAAAACAAAAGTTTCAATTGTTTCAAACAATTCCTGTTGAATTCATCTTGCTTTCAAAGCTGTAGAATCCCAAGGACAGATGCTCTTCTTCTAAGTGAAAGATTATTATTTATTCTTAATATCTTTTTGCGTGTTCATTGATTTTTCCCCTCCTACCTACAATCTATGGCCATTTAAAATGAAAAAGTTATTTGGCAATTCATTAAATCTTTCTCAAATTTGGGAATTCACAGCCATTGCACAAATGCAGAGGTCCATTCCCCTGGAGTTGTAGTTTCTCTGAGTGGACTCCTGAGGCTTCTATACCCATTGTTGATTACCCACATGCAGAAAATACAGAGGAAAATGACATTTCTATAAGTCATATTTGTTAAGCTCTTTTAGACTATAGAGATTTTGTCTTTGCAAGAGAAAGAAATATCTGTTTTGCAGCTCACTCTCCTGGCAGAACTGATCCACAGATGCCAAGAAACACCTTGTGCACCAATTGCGGATTTCACTCGCTTTCCAAATGGTGTGTGTACACCAACACAAGGGACCTCTGCTATGGTCTGAATATGGGTTTTGTGTCCTGTGTGTTCATGGGAGGCTAGATCACCAAGACCTTCACTGGGAGGTGTTGTGGACTTTTAGTAGGTGATCCCAGTGAGTCTCTCTCTCCGCACCCAGCTCATCATGTGAGTACTTGCTCTGATGGGTGCTCCTCCTGTGATGTGTGACTATAGCAGATGTCCAGACCCAAGATACCCACCCAATCTTGGACTTGAACCTCCAGAACTATGAGATAAAACAAAACCCCTTCTTAAAAATATGAAGCTTGTATTAAGTATTTGCCTATAGCAATGGAAAGCGTACTAACATAGCTCCACACAAAGTGAATTCTCATTGGTCAAATAATGAGTAGCTCAAATTTCTTCACCATAAAATGAGAAATATATAGCAGTATTTGAGGCAACTCAGAACAGTAAATTGGAAGAAGACAGAGAGCAAGAGAATCACACTAAGAAGTTACCCGGAGTGAAGTCGGGTAGTTTTGTAATTTCAAAGTGTCTTCTACTTGGTTCTATACCCAGCAGGTTCCAATAAATGCTGTCCACTGCCTGACAGAAACCTTCCTTTCATTTATGTCTCATCTCAGAAGGTGAATATCATGTCTTAAATTACTTGGAAAAACATAAAAATGTATTTCAGGGGCTTGAGAGATGATCCAACTGTTAAAGGCACTTACTTACAAAGCCACCAGCCAAGATTTCATTTCCCAGTACCCACATAAAGTCAGATGCACAAAGTACTGAATTCATCTGTAGTTCGTTTACAGCTTCAAGAGGACATGGCATATTAACCATCTCTTTCTCAAACAAATGAAAAATTAAGTATTTCTGTTGAGGTGCCCTGGACAGTTCTGAAGAGTAAGACAGGGAGGTCCCATGGAAATGGAACCAATGTGCCCACATAGCAGGATCCCTGGTAGTGGTTTCTCTTATTTTCCTACAAAAGTATCTGAAAAGCAGACAGAAAAAGTGGCAAAGTGAGAAAATCAGCTGAAAACAAAAACTAGTATGCTTTTCTCCCCATTTTGTCTCTAAAACAGCCACAGGATTTGAAGCAAGTTATTTTATCCTTACAGCTTTGAGAAGGAAAGGACTGGACTAACCAATTAGTAAAATTAACTGTACTTCTACAGTTACATGACAAGCTTCAAACAAATTTTCCAGGGAGTTTCCCATCTTTCGTTAGGACTGGCTTTCCTAACTTTGTAGGTAGAGGTCCCATGTATTTCCAGACCTACTCGCAGAGTTGGCCTTCTCACAGCAGAGGCTCTACTCCACCTAGACAGTGAGCGATGTCCCTTCAGCCCGTGGTTCCAGAGCACCTAGGAGTTACATTTCTTGCCAGTCCTCTCTGAGAGTGGGGCTCTGTCTGGTCTCTGTTACAAGCTGAAACTAGATGGGCTGCTCAGAACACAGGGCTGCTGCCCCCGCTGCTTCTGCTTCGAGCTCCTACTGCCATGACTCCTACCCAGGGACTCCTGGCTATTTGGTAATACAGAGAGGGCAGCACCATCTAACAATGGCAGGGGCATGAAGAGTAAACGGAATGACACACGAATGGCCTCATACAAGGTTTCACACATACTAGGCACTCTGAGAATGACTCTGAGAATGGCACCTATCAAGCAAGTAGTTGCTAAAGACCTCAGGAGCCCCAGAGAAGCAGCACTGGGGCCACAACCAGGGAAGACAAGTAAAGTCAATCAGCACATCTACTTTCCATGCCTCCTGCTTGACCAACACTAAGACCCTAAAAGATGGGTTTGCACACTTCTCTCCTGTATTCTGTGGTCCCTGGATACATCACCATCTGGAGGGAGAGTATCTTGGAAAAATAGAGGGCAAGATAGCTCTTCTTCTAGCAAGGCTCTTCCTCCCCTTGGGGAATAATCAAAAAGCTCAATGCAATAGCCAGAAAGTTCAATGTTTCTTCTAGTGTTAAGCAATCCCTATGAACGTACAGGAAGAGATATAAGTAACTGAGGACAGTAAGCTGTGTTTTGCCAAATAATAACATTACAACAAGGGCTATTAGAAAACCAAAGAGCTAGAAAGAAACTGCTGCCCCCATGAGTCTTTTTCCCTCCCCTTTGGGTTGAGACTGTAGAAAAGGACTTACACATATATATTCCAGATGTACCCCTGGGGCCCATTTCAAGGAATAGTTTTTGAAGCTAAAATGGCTACATGTAATTTTTAAACTCCAGAGGCTAGTTTGTCAAATATGAAGTGCAGTGCCTCTGTCTAATTCTGTGTGGTTATCTGTCAATGTAGTTGAATCATCCATGCAGAATCAAAGAAGCTGAACCAAGCAGGCACTGTCAGGTCCTCTGTGTACCTCTGAGGTCCAGATGCAAACACAGCATCCCTCTAAGCAATTTTTTTAGAGAGAGAAAGAGAGAAAGAAAATTTGTGCACCAGGTCTCCAGCTACTGAAATGGAACTCCAGATGCTTACACCACCTACTGGGCATGTTTGACCTTGCTCTTGGCTCACCTTTGTGCATCTGGCTTACATGGGATCTGAAGAGTCGAATATGTGTTCTTAGGCTTCTCAGGCAAGCACCTTTACCGCTAAGTCAACTCTCTAGTCCTAAGCAATTTTTGTAATAATTTCTGGCAAGGGCAGGAAATGCCAACTGAATTTTAAAACCACAATGTAAACTCTTCTTTAGGAAAATAGTCCATACCATTTCCATCCTCCAAGCAGGCACTCAGAGCTCAGACTCTGTCCCTACCAGGCAAGACCCAGGTCCCACCAAATAAAGCTGAGGAAGCCAAGCTGGCTTGAGCAGAAGATGAAGATGAGCAGAGAACTTGGAACTGGAGGCTGACAGTACTCAACGCTCTCTTACATCACACATGCTCAGACCAGATGTCTGGGCCCTCCCACTTAATCAGTGGCAATTTCCTCCAAGTAGATTTTCCCAATATTGGATGGGGAACTCATCTCTATGGTATTAATGAAACAACATCAAAAAAGACAAGGATGTCCCAGCAACAGAATCAACATTGCTATTCCAGATCAGAGATATTTTTTATGGTTGTGTTGATAGTACCCATAAAATAAAGAGAATCAGCAAGTATGAATGAGACCCCATGCTAGACGTGAGACTCACATCAACAAGCAGTATTGAATTACGGGCTAGATGGCTTACAAACATCTTATGTGGGGCCCAGTATGGTTCCTGGTCACTCATTGATTAAGTAGTGGAAACTTATATCAGTCCACCCACTTTATAGTACAGAGACAAAGGCTTAGGGTGCTTAAATGAACTGTACAAAGCTGGATTTGAGACTAAGATTTGTTCTGTTCCAAAATCCATTTCCCTTCTCATTCCATGATTCCCCCACCAAAGCAGTGAGGCCTGGAGGAGGAGATTAATTTTTTTCTACTTCTACTCTAAGTCCTTGCTGTTTATGCTTGGAGTAAAGTGGAAGGAAGAAAACTTCATGCTTCAGGAAGTCTGTCCACTACAACATGCATTCACAACTTAGACCCACACATCCCAGAAATTCTGGCTCTTCAATGTGTGTTCTGCCTAGGGCTGGGAGTCTAACACATCAAGCTCCAGGATTGTAAATCTTTCGGGACTAATTTGCACGCTAAGGAAAGCACCACCTGATAGCCTTGACTTCTAGAAGTTTATTTTTATTCGCCCCCCCAAAAAAACAAAATAGGAGTTTGAAGATAGGAGTAAACCTAGCCAAATGTGCTTTCTCCTGTTTTTTAGAGACCTGAAGCGTATGACTGGTGCTTCTTGGGGTGGCCCTTGTCTTGGGGTCAAGGTGAGACTGCATGCCTCTTTGAGGTTTGTGTCTTATTGTTCCATTCCGCATCTTCCAAGGTCTATCTGCATCCACTCCACAGCTGTTCTGTGCCCATCCAATGAAGCCAGTCAGCAAGAAGAACACAGAATGCTCCCCACAGCACCTGCCACTGTCAGCGTTCCACAGAACATGAGAATGACGGGAGGGAGAAAACAGCAGTCTGCAGATGTTGCTGCCATGCCCCTGCGTTGCCTAGAAATGCAGGGTATTGTTCTTACACACTCACAAAACCTCCAGCCTTCCACTTTCATCTTTTGAATGATCATAGAGATTGGGTGCAGACATTCTTTGACTCTAGAATATTAATGACTTGAATTCTTTCCTACCCACTTTCTCTTATTAACCAAGATGCCTCCTAAAGATATGCTGTCACAAAAGCCATGTGACTCCCCATTTTAAAAGACATGATTTAAAAGCAAAAGAAATCTCAGCATTTTATGCTAAGGAGGTTTGGACATCTTCCTATCTCCAGCAATTTCTATGTGGTTTGCTGCAAGCTCTTTTGGTGATTATCTACTTTTTTTTTTTAAATAGCTTCTTGAGTGATGGGAGAGAAATGACCCTAGTGTTGACAGGATAGCCACACAATGGCAGTGTTCACTTATTAAGCAAAGCAGGCAGAGTGAGATGGCTAAATCATATACCTGCCTTACCTCACCACTGCACTGCGGAGGCCCACACAATAGGACCCTGGAAGCAGCCAGCTTGTCTGCAGCATTCCCTTGCTCAGTGGGTGAGCTGAGGCAAAGATAATTTTCCAGGCTGTTTGGCTATCAACAGACACCAAATTGCTTAGCTGAGCAGACATGATTTCCTTCAACTTGTTGCAAAATTCTTAAACAAACCCTGAAAATGGAAATGTGTTCTCATTTTACTTTGCAGCTAAAAAATGGTAACTTCTGTACTTAGGAGCAACAAGTGGGGGCATGCAGATAAGTATGCACTCACTCTCAGAGTAAACAAGATGAGGATTTAAAACAGTTAAAATGCATCCAGCCAGTCCCCTTCATATTCCCAGATTTAGCCAACCACGGATTTAAATCTCATAAAAAATGTTGCATCTGTACTCAATGTGTGAAATCTTTCTGACCCTCATTCCCTAAACAATACAGTATAACATAACATGTATATTGTCTTAGGTAATAATCTAGAGATGATAACATAGACAAGAGGATGGAAATAGGCAAACACTACCATTGTCCAGAAGGGACTTGAGCATCCTAGGATTTTGGTATCTGTAGGTGGTCCTACACCCAATTTCCTGTGGACACTGAGGGATTGCTATAATTTAGAAAGACAGGCTACAGTTTCTACATGCTTATTTCCTGTTTACTGGCATGCCGGTAAATATTTACCAAAGAGCTCTTGGTGGAAAGGACACCCAACCTTCACCGCATTCTGTGATGTGGATTCTCTCATCATGAAACTTCACATTACGAACATGATGTTACTGAATGCAAAGTTGGAAAGTCAGTCAAGTAACTCACCCTACTGTTGTTCTGATTGATGTCCAAACCCTGGATTAAGGCTTCAGAAAGAGGAGTGAGACATCAGCAGCCAGCTTATTTCAGGTTTGTCAGTTGCTACAATTTAGATAAAACCAACTCAAATTTAAGGATAACCTTTAAACAGGGAGATCTCACTGGAATCTTGATCATCCATGCACTCATCACTCATTGGGTTCTATCCCCAGGTCCTTCACTTTTCAGGAACCTGGCAAACATTTTCTGCCCTGGGGGAGGGGTCACTTGGAGATTTACATTTATGCAAGAAGAAGTGAATCTTTCTTATTTATTTATTTTTTTTTATTGAGTTCTTCAGGTGGGCTTGGTTTGGCCATAATCCATCGGTCAGAGACAGGCCACTTGTCAAAACCTTGCAAAATGGCTGAGCATTAAATAGAATGCTAGCTGGCCATCAGGATTAAGAAGCCCAGAGTCCCATGGATGAAGCAAGTCTAGCCTGGATGTTCAAGTACCTTTCCAGGTACATGCCGTATGATCTCATGTTGCATTAACCTCTAAATTACTTCTGAGGGTGACAAACTTGTTCTCCTACTGGAGATGAACCTTACGGTCTTATTTATGTCAACATACTAACTCACCAGGTATGTGGTCCTAGGTCACAGTGTCCCTCTCCTAAGTTATTTAATTCTTTGGATATGATTTTCTCTTCCACTTGCCCAATTTTTTTTTATTTTTTTTGTTAACTTTTTATTTATTTTATTTGAGAGAGACAGAGAGAGAAAGAGGCGGAGAGAAAGAGAGAGAATGAGGGCACCAGAGCCTCCAGCCACTGCAAACGAACTCCAGACGCATGCGCCCCCTTATGCATCTGGCTAACGTGGGTCCTAGGGAATCAAGCCTCGAACTGGGGTCCTTAGGCTCCACAGGTAAGCGCTTAACCACTAAACCATTTCTCCAGCCCATCCACTTGCCCAATTTTTATATTCCTCACTTTTGTATGCTTTCAGGTTAACTTTTTGTTTCTCTTCCTACATATTTTCTATGACAAAGCACAGAGAATGGGACAAGAAAGAAAGAAGAAAATTTTGTAATGTGCAGACCTTAATTGCATTTATTTCATCGGTATGGTCTATCTCCTGTTCATTTCTTGGATTTTAAATCCCACAGTCTCTAAGGAACTTCTTTTTAGTACTCAACTATCCATTTATACAACTACTTTTCTAAAATAGAATTCTTCCCACCCACTTCCCTCTAGTGAATTCCTCTTTTCATTGCTGCTGTAGGCATGCTTTTTAGAGAGTGAAAGGAGAGTCCACAGAAGACTATAAAAGTATCAACAAGAGAGAAAGAGATAAAAGGAGCAGAATCAGACAGTGCAATGGCAGGGGCTCCTTTCTGCCCACCATGGCTCTGCATTTCCCAGGTCAGTCTAATCTACCCACTGATGCCAGCTCCCTTCATCGAGCACAGGATCAAACCTGCCCACCAACTGCTTTCCCCAGGAGTATTCAGTACAAAGTAAATACATGATGCTTCTTCGCCCACGTGACTCTGAACAGAGGCCTTTGAAGACATAGGTTCTGTCTTACTTCCTGGTAGAATGTCAGCACAAAATGATCAGAGGGGCAGCCTCAGCTTAGCACGATGACTAAAGAAAGAGGCTTGAAAAGTTGATGTTAGGGCTGGGGTGGGTGGTAGTTCAGCGAGAAGGGGAATTGCTAGGTTTGATCCCCAGAGCCTAGGGAAAGGTTGTGCCTGGCTGCACATGCCTACAGTCCCAGTCGTGACTTGGGCACAAATAGGAGGGATCCCTAGGGCTTCCTTGTCAGATAAATAAAGTGGAAAGCTGATAGAGCAGGATACAAGATGTCTTCCTCTGGCTTCTGCGTGCATGAGGCACACACACCTGCAAAGCCTGCATGTGTGTACATGTGCGCACACTCGCATGCACACACACACACACACACACACACACACACACAGAGTTGAGATGACCTTTAAAGCAGCAGCACTGCATGTCCTCTATGTGGTCAACACCAGCACAGCCAGCACATCAACTGGAGGTATGTTTAAACTATCATCTGTGAACTGTAGGCAGCTAAGAAATCACCCCAGGATATGCTTGAGATAACACTTTGTGATCTTGCCAATGACCCACTACCACATGTTAGACAACAAAGTCTATTGAGCAGTTGGAAAAGATGAAGTAGGGCTATAAATCCCAACCTTCCAAAGCCAAGTTTATCATTTCTGGTAAACTCAATGCAGCATATCACTTTCATGCCCTTCTGCATGTTAATTTTTCACTGAGGACACAAGCCTCACAGGCGGTTGACATACTGGCTTTTCTTAACAGAGTCGGAGATGAATGGTGTATTTTCTATGGTACCATGGAAACATTTGGAAAGAATTTGTTATATCTACTTTAGGAATTTGTTAAACTAAATGTGGTCTCATCCCAATGACCACAGAGAAAGACCACATAAATTAGACATACAAAAAACAAACAATGGGGGGTTTGCAGATGTCTTCAATCTTAAGATATAACTAAGAAAGAAAATTAATCTTTGCAGAACTCCATAACACTTCCCTTGAAAACCAGTGTTTGGTGTTTATTCTTCCTAGACCAATGAGTGTTCTTTGGGGTAGGATCAAGCTGTGACTTCAAAATTGGCCAGATGGTCTTTCAAAATGTCTGAGAATTGGGCAGTGGTCAAAACTGGACTTCTACATGTAATATGTTCCAAAAAAAATGATTCACTCAGTTGTGGAAGGGACAAGTTTTGGGGCTCTTTAGTTTCTAGCACCCTTTCTGACCGTGGGGCCATTTTCCTGTAGGAATTCTTTATCACAAACCAAGCAGAATCTAACTTAGAATAACACAAATAATCTTCAGCATTCCCCTTTGCTTCTCAAATGCCAAAAGCTATTGGCTTTCCATGGCCCACACCTGTTTTTGACCCACGCATGTCCAGACAAGCCCATTCCTGGTCCGCATCTGGGTCTTCACAGTGGGTGGAGGACCTAAAGGAACCCACTTCAATCTTTCAGTTCCCAGTTGCATGTCTTGCCATTAGAACTGCTGCTAATTAGACCCTATTCTCCCAAGACATCTTGTATTGTATCAAAAACACTGGCATCTCATGGTTATTTGACCAACCACCTACGCTTTCCCCACGTTCTTTACTTGCTCATCATTTCCTCTTCTACCCACTCATGCATTTCTGCTTTGCCTCCAACTGCATCAAAAAGCACTCCCATTTTCATTATCCTTGCCTTCTATTTCTTTCCTTCCCTCTTTATTTTTATATATGCAAAAATATATGCACCAATGTGTCAGATTTATGAATATAGGGATATGAGTACAAATATGTGGAGTATAACTGACATACATTTTAAATTATTTATTTGTGTGTATGTATATATACACTGGTGCCTCTTGCTGCTACAATAAATACCAGATGCTTACACCTCATTTTAGATTGCCTTACGTGGGTGGCATTGGGATTGAACCCAGTCATGCAGGCTTTGCAAACAAGTACTTTTAACCACTGGGCCACCTTCCCAGACCCTGCTGTTTTGACACAACGGTGAATGATATGAGGAATTTGTAAACGAAGATATCTTGGTGTTCCTCTATATGAAGTCCAAGTAAAGCTCAAGGATTTATCCTTTGCAGAGTTACTACAGTCTCTGCAGCAATGTCCAGAGGAATATAGGGAATTCTCTAGAAGCCTAGGTTTAGCCTAGGTCCAAAACTGGACATGCACTTGTGGTATACTGAAATGTACCATGCTTCCTATTGAAGAATGAGGTCTAATGTACACAGTTTCCAAATTCAGGTGCATTCTACCTGGTGAATGAATGAGGAATAAATCAATGACATACATATGACCAGTAGGGCAAAGTTTCCCCCCTGGGTTGGTGTACATAATTCAAGCACTTTCCAAATTGCTACAAAATGACTGACTCCCATTCTACTCTTTGCCACCTTCATTCAAACAGTACACACAGCAGCCATCTCTCTGGGCCAAGGGTTATTGTGGGGCTGTCATTCACAAATCAGTGCAACTGGTAAACTCTATTAAGCTTCCATCAACTCCTCATGTTGCATTAGAGACCTCAGTCAACCTTTTGACAACAACTGTAAAATGTCTCCAGATGGTTAACATAGCACATCAAAGTTAGTATTCAAAGGGTTCGGCCAGTCTAAGAAATACAGATCTCCCACACAAGCATGACATCACCCAGCAACTTCAGTTGCCAAGGCCCCTCATGAGACTTTTATTTGGTAGGGGCTGCCAAAAGGAAGCCATTTGGTCCTCAAATGTGTAAACTTCACACATACATAACCTTTTTCAACAGATGCACAGACTTTATTCTATGAGGATGAAGACATAGTTATTGGCAGGCTTAAAGTAACTGAAAATAAGTGCACAATATTTGATGTATTCTGGTGGGATCCACATAGAAACAGCTCCTAGATGAGATTTCCCTACCCTAATTTACTTTTCCCACTGGGTGCCTCTTTCTCTTCACAGCTACTTATTTTTCATTTGTCTTCATGAAAGTACCAGTGAGGCCTGGTTTCTCTATGCCACATGCAAATAAAAAATACTATGCATATTCTATTAAAAATTTCACATTTAACATATGTCATTAGGTTAAAATCCATTGATGGTTAGCTAGAGGAGCCAGGTAGGGACCATCCTGTGCCCCAAGTGCAGGAGAAATTGTAAGGTCAAGCTGCAACAATGCAGGGCTTGTTACACATGAACCCCTCCATTCCAGGAGTCACAGCTGCATCTGTTGAAAATGTTTGATAGACAAGTCACTGATGTAGAATTTAAATGATTTTTTTTTCACTTTACAAATTTATTTTGCAACATGCAAAGAATCTTTCTGTACAACCTGTGTCTCTTTGCATTCACTGGACTGACTAATGAAATGAAGGTTGCTTAGAAATACCTGGTGTTTGATGAGGCAATGCAGCCTTACTCTGCAAGAAATATCAACAAGCAGCCAGTGCTAAACAGCATTTGGGAAGGAGGTGCCAAAGGGCTGAAAATCTATAGTCACTGCAGGAAAACTAAATCCTCTGCTAAGATCTTCTCAGTGGCTTCAGCTTGTCCAAAAAAGCCTGAGATAGTTATATGCAATTTATATTATATACATCTAAGATATTGCATTTCTAATCCTCTGGATGAAAGCTGTCCTTACTGTAATAACAGCTTTATTGTCTAGTTAGAAGCATTATTCTGTTGTATGGTAACATACATTTACACTCAATGACAAAGGTAAGCACCCAAGAGATTCTGTTTTAAACATCAAGCAGTCATTGGGGTTAAAGAATGGTTTCAGGGGAAGGGGCTGGAGAGATAGTTTAGCAGTTAAGGCCCTTGCCTGCAAAGCCAAAGGACCCAGGTTTGATTCCCCAGGACCCACCTAAGCCAGATGCAAAGGTGATGAATGCACCTGAAGTTTGTTTGCAGTGGCTAGAGGCAAAGGTTTCTTTTTTTCAAAAAGAAAAAAAAGGAAAAAAAGAGAATGGTTTCAGGGCTGGAGAGATGGCTTAGTGGTTAAAGTGCTTGCCTGCAAGGCCAAGAGATTCTCTAGGTTGGATTCTCTAGGACCAGCGTTAGCCAGATGCACAAGGTGGTGCATGTGTCCAGTTTTTTTGTTTTGTTTTTTTTTTTTTTTGCAGCAGTTGGAGGCCCTAGTATGCCCATTCTCTCTTTTTGTTTTACTCTCTCTCTCTCTCTCTCTCTCTCTCTCTCTCTCTCTCTCTCTGCCTCTCTCTCTCAAATAAATAAATAAATAAAAATATAACTTAAAAACAAGCAAACAAAAAACAGGAATTATTTGAGAAAGAAGGCTCTGGCACTGGATGAGCCAGAATCAACAAAACCCACCTTGAGAGAGGACTGTTCTGCTCTCACTACCACCTCTACCAGAACCCACAACAGTCCACGCCGGGGCAGGCGTGACAGTGCTGCCCACTCAAAGCCCTCGGGCCCTGTATATCCTATTCTCCCCATTCTAGAAACAAAGAAGATGAGGTGATGACGGTTACATCCAGGAACACAACCCCCCAACTAGGTAAGAATGAACTGGGATGGAAATCATCCCCTTCCACCTTCACAGAATTTTGCAACACAGCCTGCTATCACTGAAAGCTGTGTTCTGGGTCCTGGGCTAATATCAGTCCTATATTTTTCCACCCCCATAGCTAAGTGCTCACAAGCCTGTAAATGTATCTGGACAAACTGCTGCTATTAAAACAGTGGAGGCCATGCATGGAACCACTTCCCCAGCTGGTTTCCCATTCTAGCCCACTGTGCATGGGCAATTTCACTATCACACAGTACCCTTCTTAGTGTATGATTAGGACTGAAGTCCAGTGAAGCAATTCAAATTACACCCCAGGTATGTAGAGATTCTTAACATACCTATAAATATTCAAATCAGGGCTGAATCTTGGCAGAATTTTTCTAATTAAAATTTCATTCAAATTAAATCAGCCACATTTTGAAAGACATGGGAAACAAAAAGCTTTGTGGCTTCAGGAGGGATTTTTTTTCCCACCAACTAATCAAAAACATGGTTAATGTAGTAAAAGCAGAAAGAGGAGCTCTGTCCACAACCCCATGACAGTCACACGTGAGGAAGGAATGGAAGTTACAACCAAAATGATGGTTTTCCTGAGTTAACATCACCAAAGCACTGCTGTCTTAAACTTCTGAAATGCAGCAGACCTGATGTGGAAGCTGGAGGTGCCTACCGCATGCAGGATCTTTGATAAGTAAAACTTGACAACATCATGGGCAAACGATTCAAACTCATTTGCATCTCAGTTCGATCCCAGATTAAACCTTCAAAACACAGCTGCCAGCCTCAAATTTGCAAATACAGATACAAATTTCCTTTTTATAACAGTGAGACTTGTAAAAGGCAAACAAAATAGACAATGCAGCACTTAGAACATTTCCAGCTTAAAAAAAAAATTAAAAAAAAGAAACATTTCAAGATACAAGGCGAAATACCTACTTTTCATGGTAAAACAGCTTTATTCATTTCCACTTCCTTCACCGAACACAATTTAAACTCCACATAATTTTTGCTATCAACTTCTCTCCCACAGACTGTAAGAGCTAAAATGCCAGTCTGTCTCCAACATAATTAAACCAAATGTGCAATCTTCCAGAATCTGTGAATAAACACTATAAGGCAAAATAAAAGGCCCAGACAAGAGAACATACCGAGATCAATGCTCACACTATAGCATCCTCACCAAGGAACACTTGGAAAATCTATTGTGGGCCCGGAAATAATTCCCGAACACAAGAAGGATGAGTTGTTGGGAAGAATGGCAAGAAGCCTACTGGGTATACAGGTGAGCACATTCCTTTGGAAGGCAGGGAGCTGAGCACTGTGCACTACAAGAGACAAGACAGCTTTGAGGCAGATCCCCACCTCCACCATCACTACACAACAACTTAAAAGAAGAACCTAGAGCTTGGCCTGGTATGGTAAGGATGAGACTCAAGGCAAGGAGGAACTGTGACATGAGATGTACTGTAACAGCTTGCCGGGGCTGCTGAAACAGATGATCCTAAACTGAGTGGCTTTGACAGGAGAAATTCCTTGCCTTACGTTTTGGAGGCTGTACGACAAGGTCGAGATGTGGGCTGGAAGTCCTAAGTTCCTTCTGAAGGCCCAAGGGAAGGGTCTGATCTAGGTCTCTCTTGTAGCCTCTGGTGGTAGCTTCTAGGTTTGAGGTAGCGTAACAATAATTGTCTAGTGGTGCGAGTGTGGTGTGTGTTAGTGTGCACATGTGCTCACCTAGGTGTTGACATCAGTTGCTCTGCATCTTTTCTTTTTGTGAGAAAGGGTCTTGCGTGGAACCTGGAACTCACTCCTGGAACTCACTCATTTGGTTAGACTAGTAAACTCCAGGAATTCCCCCGTAGGCATCCTCAGCTTTGTGGTTATAAACACATGTCACCACACTTGGCCTTTATGTGGACGCCAGGGGTCCAAACTCAGGTCCTCATTTTACAATGCTGAATCCAATCCCTCTCTCTTAAAAACAAGAGCACCAGTGTTGTTGAATCAGGAGTTAGCCTACCCTAGTAAGATCTCATCTTAGGGGCTGGAGAGATGGCTCAGCAGTTAAAGATGCTTGTAAAGCCCAACAGCCTGGGTTTAACTTCCTAGTACCCACATAAAGCCAGATGTACAAAGTGGTACATGTGTCTGGAGTTTGTTTGCAATGGCAAAAGACCCTGGCACACCCATTCTCTCTTTGTGCCTATCTTTTAAATAAATAAACATATTTTTAAAAAATCTCATCTTGACTAATTATACCTGCAAAATGACATATCAAGCAAACAAAGTCACATTTGGGAATCACAGGGATTAGGACTTCAGTGTAGGGATTTTGGTAAAATAGTATTCAATCCTTTAAATGTACAAAATAGATAAAATTTCTCAGATTGTCACTGAGTGGTAAGTAAACCCAATTCCCTACTAATTTTAGAGGAGCAATGTGTGGGTAGTAAATTATCCTCTGTCATGATAAATTTAAGGCTGCTTGCCTCCCAACATTTCCACATGGGAAATAATATGGAGGATGGGCCAGAGATGCTGGGGCTCAAATTCAAGCTCTGCTACTTAATTGCTCTGTGCTTTAGGACAAACTGTTTAACTTCTCTGAACATGTTTCCTCCTCTGTAAAACAGAAATAATGACAGCTACCTACCAGGTTTATAGTGAGTATTATGTAAGGTGAACACACATCTGCCACAGGCTATGGCACATAGTCCACCAGCACCCATTAACTCATGTCCTCTGTCCTTCCTCTCCCTCCTTGTGAACCCTACACTTGTACAGAAAGCAAGCCATCTGAAAATCAAGCCCCTGTATTTTACTTTTAATTATACAAGTGCAGGTTGTCTAAACACAAACACAATGTAATACCAGCATCTCCTCAGATTACCTGCTCTTTATTTACAACATTAATAGTTAGTTTAATGCAATTAGCTAGCAGCGGGTGTGGGAAGACAAGCTTAATGATTTTTGTTCCCACCCAAGAGAGCACTGATTCATGACTCCTACCATCTATATTCCATGTAGCATGAAAGAAAAATGCCTTATGTTTTGTCCTTTGTTTTCTTAGTCATTCCGTTTTATAAATAAAGGCCAGGGAAACATAAAATAAAACCCAGAGAAGCAGCTTGAAGATGAAAAGGTAAAACAATTCAACACAAAAGCTCACATTCTTCTCCCTCGCTGTCCTCCCTTCCCTTCCTGGGACTAATTCCTCAAAATGAGTCTTCACCTTATTTCGACCCTTGGATGTTTTGTTCAAATAGTGAGAATGCTAGCTGTGCTTTTGTATCTTAACAGTAGCCAGAGCATTCCCACTTTCCTTAACTCGCACTGTAGACTTCCTTTACAGAAAGCCACTGGAATGGACATGAAGAGAGGACAATGTATCAGTCAACTTTTCATTGCTGTGACAAAATGCCTGGCACAAACTACTTAAGAGGGAAAGATTTATTTTGACTCCTGGTTTCAGCAGTTTCAGTTTATGGTTGCTCAACCCCAACTTCGATGGAAGCAAAGCATCATGGGGGCGAAAGCATGATGTAACAGAGAATGCTGCTTACCTCCTGGCAACCAGGAAACAGAGATATCTTACATGTCATCTCACATGCCAGATCTCACAAGAGAACTAGGGATCTGGTGACTAGCAAAGACATGTATGATCTGTTATCAGAGGTGAGGTCAAACTCAAAGTCCTGTGTGGCCCTGCCATGGACACAGCACAAGTTCCGATTTTCCCAAGCCAACAGAGTCTCCCTTCCCCCCCTCTCTGTGTTATTAATGTACAACCAGTCTGTCCTTCTTATTTCACACTAGGGAGAGTTCAAGCCTAATTATTCTACCAATAAAGACAAGTTGAAATGATCCTCTAGCATCACAATATGGGAAAACAGGTCTGCTTAGTTGTCCACTAATCCACAAAAACAACTGTTCACAGTTCTGGCTTGGGCATAAAATTGCTATCAACTAGGTTAATCTTGCTGTGAGTTTTCCAGGCTTGCTATTATTCCTGGAATACAATGTGTATATGTGCAATGCAGAGAAATGAGGAAGGGAAAAAGGGACAAGTGGGGAGGGAGGACTTTCCTGTTTTCTAGGCCCACCAGCACATTTACATTCTAGCTCCAAGTTCATGCTATAAAGGCCTCTTTAGTATCCCATAATAACTCCATTAGAGAGCTTATGCTTAATCACATAGTTAACATTTTTGTATAGATCTGGCCTTGGCCTCCCCAACCAATCTAGATTCCCATGTACCCCACCTCACACATTTCCCACTGATTAAAAAATGCTGTTAATGCAACTTTGCAAGCATTCATGGTTAAATATAATTAACTCAGCACTTCAACGAAAGCAACTGGATCAAACTGCTCTACAATTTTTGGTAAGAAATGAGATTTCTTACCACTGTGTACAGACTAAGCAGGAGCAGCAAGAAAGATCTGAGGAGTTGACAGCACATGTCAAATAGAAGTGGAAGAAAGTACACTAATTATTAAGCAGTGGATATCAACATTGCAACTAACTACAATTATTCATGCTTAAGTGACACAGGGTGTGACTTATCTTGGAGGATGCACATTATTCCTTTTATTCACATAAGTAAGGAAGGTTAATCTTGATTATAAACTTGGAAGACTTTCGAATCACTGAGGATACACACCTCTGGAACTGACCAGGAAAGAATGCAAGTAGCACCAGACCATGAGCTAGTGTCTTGGACCAAATAAAAACCAGAAACTGAGCTGCACACTAGCATTCATCTCTCTCACTTCACTCATCTCTTTTTGCTTCTTGACTACAAACACAATGTGCCCAGTGGTCTTGCACTCCCAACTTTCACAGTTATAGCTGCTCTTGCCTTCATGATGAATTATACTCTCAAACCATGAGTCAGAATAAGCTCTCACTTCCTTAAATTGTTTTTGTCAAGCAATGTGTTAATACATGGAGAAAAGTAAATGGTAGGGCATGTTCTGTGGGGATCCACTGAACCCTGGAGCTGGGCTTTAGTCAGGATGGCCACCACTTAGCAAGTAGGCTGCTATAACCAAACAACAACCATCTAGCTTTGCCCTCTAAGTAACAGCTGAGCTGGAATTACAAACCTGTGTTTACAAAAGCAACAAAAGTGAACTGAGAAGAAAGAACAAGAGGCTTACAGCACCTAAGAGCCACAGCAGAGTGGCTTTTCAGGATGCAGTGCACTGTGTAGGCAGCACCTTCTCCCACAGCAACGTTGTTCATAGAATGTCCTTCAAATGTATCTGAATTAAGTGAATTATACAGCCTAACATGGAAGAAGGCTTTCTTGTCTAATTCAATTCTCAACACAATTTAGAATCTAATTCCATTTCCTTTTAGGTATGGAAAAATGTGTACTTGGAAACTATGCCTTCAGAGCCCAGGCCCACCTAATTTATCACTCCAGTTCTCCAAGGAGTTATGTAATTAGTGATAAAGGATTTGGTTCAGTTTTTTAAAGATAGGAGAAAGAGATAACCTGTTCAACAACAACAACAACAACAGAACACATAACTTAATATTCTATACAATGAAGCCCAGCAAACTAGTCTCACTGGATGTGTCTTGAAGAGATTAGTAATGAGCAGGCAGATAGCTCAGTTGGTAAAGTGCTTTCATTGCACCCATGAAGACCTCAGTTCCCTAGAAACCACGAGCAAAGGGCAGGTATGGGAGTGTACACTTGTGATCTCTGCAGTTCGCTGACCAGCTAGTCAAGCTAACTTGTTGAGTTCTGCGTCAATGAGAGACCCTGTTTCAAAAAAGGTAGATAATGCCTGAGGAATGACACCCAAGGCTATCCTCTGACTTCTCTCTCTGTATGTGTATATGTGCACATATGGACAAACAGAAAAGTTTGCTCATAAACCTGGCATATTGCCAAGAACTGGATCCCACTGACATATTGGCCTTGCATTGTATGAGCCAGATGAACAGAAGGGAGAACACACAGAATCCGGGCTCCATTGTGGTGATGATGGATCTTATCTCTCCTCTCAGGGAAAAACTTCTATACACCATCAGCTGAACCTTCATCAGACCCAGGGATGTGACTTCTGTAAAGTTTGTCCATGAAAGTTTTGAGTCACTGTGGAAAGGTTTGGTGAAATTTTTCTTTTGGTGAAATTTTTCTTTCACTAAAATTTTTCTGCTACTTGGAAATGGTTGCAGCTGCTGCCGTGGGAAAGGGAAACTACAATTGCAGGTTGGTCTGTGGAAAGGGGTCTGAGCCACTGTACCAAACTGTACCTAGAAGCTTCAGAGCAGGTTCTGGAACATGGTTCTTCTCATGAGGCTCCAGACTGTGGGGATCTATAATGCTGCCCACAAGCCAAGGAGAAACATGGCATTTCACTCAGGAGGGCTGGGGTGAAGCTTTGAAGGATGTGGATGCATACGAGGGACATTCCCATCTTTTCTAGAAGTGATTAGCAGGGAAAGCTGCAGGGTTATGTTTCTTGACAGAAATAATCAG